>NC_060155.1:25643022-25742119 GCF_021292245.1 Micropterus dolomieu
CGAAAGATAAAAGAGATTTCACATGACTTTTAATCAAGAATGTACAGATATTTACATGTACATTCCTCCCACGGGCAGTTCAAAACCAGAATATCTCATAGATCTCCAATATGCTAGCTGTAGCTCACGTTTCTCACTGAACAACAGAAAGTAGGAAAGTGGTAGCTCTGTAAGAGGAAATGAAAGAGAAGAGGAGGCATTACAGCTGTTCATTTGTTATGATGTGTTGAGTGTTTATTATAAAATTGGTTAAGACTACACTTCATCACTTCAAGCTACACTTTTTATTACATTTTTTCTAAAAATTAGGCACTTTAGTTTACTTAAATTTAGAATTTATTATTTGAATAGTTATTATTTATTATCCCTCCAGTTTGATGTGAAAACTGACTGAAATATTATTTGATTTGACAGTCCGTTGTTGATTAAAAACATGTGTTGATACAACTATAGGTTATAGTACTGAATGATAACGCAAGTTCGTCGTTTTGATGTTCTGGACCTTTGCTTCAGGAAATTTTCTCTAACTAGACCTCATTGAAATCTAATTGAATACCCCTGATCTACAGCTTCACTGGTCCATTTCTTTGATGTCCTCACCACAGGTTTACAGAGCTTTAGTTTTTGCCTGTAAGCATGAATCAGATGGACCATCACGTGATCAGAGTGTCCCAGTGGAGCGCGTGTAACGGCGTGATAGGCACTGCTAACTGTGGTGTAACAGTAATCCAAAGTGTTCCCCTCTCTGGTTGTACATAAACTGTCTGTATTTGGGGAGTTCTTGGCAGAGGTTTCCTTTGTTAAAGTCACCAAGAACAATAACAAGGGAGTCTGCTCCACTCACAGTATCTGGTCGGCCAGCATGTGCTGTGCGTCGTGGACGTTGGTATGCAGCAGAATGAGAACACCGACCAGAATGAATGGAGCAAACTCACGGGGGGAGTAAAACGGTTGATAGTTTATGATTAAAAATTCCAGATTAGGAGAACAGTGCTGCTGAATGACGTCATCAACGTTATCAATCACATCGGTACACCAGCCATTGTTAATATAAAAACAGATTCCTCCAGCTTTTATTTTGCCGGACAGCTCTGTGTTGCGATCCGCTCTGTAGAGTTGGAAGCCAGCCAGAGTCCGGTATTGATCCACACAGCCACGTCTCCGTGAAGCACAGAACAGAAGATGAATAAAAGTCTCTGTTTTTCCCCAACAGAAGCTGAAGTTCGTCCAGTTTGTTTCACAGTGAGTGCACATTGGAGAGAAATATATATATATAATATATATTATATATATATAATATATAGCGGTGTGTGGAGTCCCCGCCGGCGGAGGCGCATGAGTGACCCGGCTCATTTCCCTCTCTTACGGCGCTTCATTCGGCGAACAATAACGAGACAGCCCTTCACCAAAAGGTCCAATAATTCCACTGATGACGTGAGAAACATGTGAAATAAAGCCGCTGGAGTTGTTCCCCTGATGTTCATGAGCTCTTCTCTGGTGAAAGAGCTCCGGGAATCACAGCCAAAAACTGAGTTAACACACAAAAACAAGACTAAACAAAGCGCACCTAACACCAAGGCAGCTTTAGACAGCGCCATCTTGTGTAGACAAAGTGGCTGATGGGTTACTCTAGTCTGACAAATGTGGGTAATGCCAGATTTTTTAGATCATTGCTTTTGTAAACTTTGCTGTCAATTTAACAGAAACTTTTTAAGCTCAACTAACCAATATTTTTAATACCAACAATGAATCGGGTAATTGTAGCTTTTATGCGGTTATAGCTCCCAGTTTTGGATTTATTGTTCGTTCCATTTACCTCGGAAGTCGGAGGTCGGAGCTGGGAATGATGTCACACCAGAGTTGACAGCGTTCCAGAAAGCCTCGCTCGGCATTGTTTACAACTAGCCAGGTTAGCTATTGTTACGCCAGTTGATTAAAAAAAAAGGCATTGTGCGGTATTTACTCATACTAAACACAGTGTCAACACATCCACAGACAGTAGTTGGGCAGCACTTTGTGTAAGAAAATTTCTATGAGACACAACTGTTGATACTCAGAGCAGCCATCTTGGATCACAAAGTCAGGGTGGTGCGGTCCCGACTTTCCAAGTTGGTAATCCTACTTAAAGGGTCGTTCCCTTTGAAATTTCCAACTCTGAACTCGAAAATTCTGAGTTCCCATGTCAAATTAGAGCACATTTAGTACAAATCAGCAGACAGACAAAGACAAAGTAGCTAGCTGTCGAAGAATCAAACATTTACCAGCTAAACAGCCAGATATTTTGTTCATGAGTTGGTGGAGACCAAAACAGTCACAGACAACTAACTAAGACCTGAGCCATAACAACTTTATAAGGTGATAATACATCAGGGCAGTCAGCTTGTTGTATAGCTCTTGTGCAAATATTTCACAACTTCAAGATGTTTCATGTGATTTTTAAAATTAAAATGATTTTAACTTTGGCGATTGGCTGTTAATGATGGATAATTGCAAGTCTTGCCAAGATTTCCTGTCCAACCAAATCCTGCAGTTTGCTGCACACATAGAGTGTTCTTCACTTATCAACTGTATATGAGATTTGGGGGCTCCAGATGACATAAGTTATTCACCGTTTATGGAGATGTGACAGCATGTTCATCATGTTGATGTAATACCGCAATTGTGTCACAGAAGCATTATGGAATCTAACTAAACTGCTGCCATTACGACAACACTCACAAAAATAATAGAGTTCACTCATACAACTAAAATGAAATAGGCACCTTGCAGTACATAACACCCATCACTGTGCACATTTTGTGTGAAGGTGCTGAGCTGAAGTGCACAAAAAGCAGAAAGCCTGTTTGACAAACATGGCTCAGACTGAGATCACAGCTCTATCGCCTAGAGAGGTGAGATACTGTTTGTGATGTGCAGATAAAAATACCAGTCTGGTGTCTCCAAAAGTCAGGTCTTGAATCCAATAAAGTGTAACATATGGTAGCAATTCAGTTAGCCCGTTGCCTGGAGTGGGGCCAGTCTACGCAGTGAGTCATTTTTCCAGCTAATGTAGCAAGTTCAGGTCCTGTTGTAGAGGTCATGTTGCACTGGCAACACTATGAACTACCCAAAGGAAAGTGGAGATACTGTCTATGACAGTAGTGTTCACAATCAGGTGCAGAGGGCAGACAGACATTGTAGATATAATAGGAATGATGACACCGTACCAGCGGTTTTACTTGCAGCAGTCGCAGAGGAGCTGTTCTTATTGGCAGTAGCACGGGGTGTGGCTGTGGCCTTTGGCACAGGTGGGCGTTTCTCAGCTGTTCCATTTTCTGGAGTCTGGAAAACAGATGAGAAATAAGCTGTGGGTGTGTATTTTTTGATAATTTGTATGTGTAAGAATTTTTCTGTATGTCTGCATGCATATCAGGTTTGTGTGTACTGTTGCTGCTGTGTGCATTAAGGCTATGTTGTCCTGTTTTCCCATGTTATGAGGCCAATCATGCAATCACGACATATGCAGAGAATGAAAGCAAAGAGAGGAAAGACGGTGAAGACAGACGTATGATAAACAGTAGGGGAAGAAGGAAGCAGGACTAAGGTCTTATTGCCAGATTTACAAAAATTGAGATACAGTCACCACATGTAATACATTTTGGACAGCAGTGACAAAATTGTCACTGATGTCCATGCAGGTATAAAAGCTTTTAAAGCCACAGTAGGCAAGAGATTAAAGTAAAAATATAAACATTTTATGGGTCAAAAGTCTAAATCAGTGGGGACAGAAGTCCTTTCTCAGTGTGTCACATTCAACAGGAGGACCCTGACATATTGCTGACATCACCAGGCTCTGGTGATTACTCTTACATAACTGTAAATAATAGGCTTGTTTAAATGAGACTGTCAACGACGATCGATGGTACAATGGTTCAATTTCAACTTGATCTCAACTTGGCCTGATGTCATTCAAATGTAAGAAACAACAATCACACAAGATTGAGGCAGCTGCAGCTTTTGGTGCTGCAGTTGCTCTCCACTGACTGAAAGGCTGAATAAAGGCTTTCTGCATATTTTACAGATAGTTCTCATAGACTGCATATAATCAATGATAATTATAGTCAGTGATCAATAATAAGTATCAAGCGACGCACAAAACCTTTGGTAAGTAGGATGTGACGATACTTATATATATCCTTATATATATATACATATATATATATATATATATAAATAACATCTATACAAATATTAAGCCCTGACGGTCAGAATAATATGTCTTGTAATTCTGTTTTTCTCTTCTTCTGTATTTGACTATTGATTTGTGTTCAATTGAATTTTTTTGGTTTGTGAGGCAGGGACAAGCACATCAATCAAGCCTGAGCAGCCGATTTATATGTTGCAAACAGATATGACGGTTCTCTTACATGAGAATTCTAGCCTGTCAAAATGTTCATATAAAAGTAATATGGAGGTTAAATTATAACAGATAGCTTAAATAGCATTTTAATAGGTTAGCGGTCATAAAAACATTAAAATAATTAAAACTACAATTTTTACTGAGTTTAAGCTAAATAGATTGGTCTGATAAAAATGTTTTAAATCGGGCTTGGATTTAACAAGAAACAACATTTATTTGACTGTTGTTCAGACTTTGAAAGTTGAAAGCCAAAATCCACAGAGGCAGTGTTATTGTACAACTTTAACTGTTCACAAAAAAAATACTCCATAAATTCAACTCATCTAGCAATTATTATTTTTAGACTCTGTGACCAACAATTATCTTGCAAAAGGTATTATATCTTATATTTAAAAAGTTTTAAATTCATCAGTGCTACCAGTAAATTACCAAAAGGATGCTGAGACGGAAGCTAGCCCAGCTAGCCGATCCTCAAGCCTTTAAAAACATGGGAGCAAATGTAGGCATTATTCTAATAAAATGACAACTTATTTAAAATTTAACTACCAAAGCCTTAATTGGTGACAGACTAATAGTTGACAGAATGAAAAATAAAACGCTTATCAGCTTAGCTCATATACTACCGCATTGCCCCTCGCTAATTTGAAACCAGAAATGCATGCTGGGATACATGTCTACCTCAAGTCCGTAGCTCCTAAAGTATCCTCGATTAAACAGGTGGAACAAGAACACTTCAGGGCATTTGAACTCAGTTAAATGCACGCTTTGAATAGGGATGTGAATGATGATTACATTACATTTATTCATTTATCCAAAGCGACTTACAATTGCTATACATGTCAGAGGTCGCACGCCTCTGGAGCAACTAGGGGTTAAGTGTCTTGCTCAGGGACACAATGGTGGATATCTCACAGTGGGAATCGAACCCAGGTCTCCCACAGGTCACCAAAGGCAAGCATTTTATGTATGCGCCGTCACCACCCATGATCTTTCACATATTCACAAGAAAAAGAGTACAGACAAGAACGCAGACTGAGAAAGACCTGAATATACTCACCTTGGCAGCCTTGGCGAAACCAACTGCCATTGGTGACTGCTTGACGGCGGTGGGTGTTGTCGCCTTGGGTACAGGGCTTTTTTTATTGGTTGAGGCTGTGGTGGGGATGGGGCGTTTGGCCGAGTTGGCCTCGCCATTGGTGGAGAGGGTGGATGGGCGAGATTTGGCTGAGTTTGGTTTAGCTGAAGCCACGTCAGGCTGGTGACAATGGATTTAGAAGAAGCCACATAATAGTGAAAAAAGGGAAGAGGAAAGGAAAGAAAGAAAAAGAAGCACAGAAAGAAAAAGCAAAGAAAAATAACTGCAATCACTGATCGCAATGGCAGCGTGACATGGCAGCACAGCCAGCAACATGACAATCATAAAATTTCTAAAATAAAATTAGCAATTTATAGCCACTTTAGAGGGTGCATGAGCAATACATGATAAATTATAAGCCTCAAATCTGATTAAATGAGCAGCAGTCCAAAAGTAGCATATGACATGGAAATCAGGTCTCAGATATTGGACGCATTCATACACATCCACAGAGACTCAGTGATGGATTTTTAGAACTTCTAAATACATGCTAACGGCCCGGAAAGTGGCACAGCAAAGTTCATCTGTGCACCTTCGCTGAGCATGCGGTGATGGAAGCTTGGTGATGTAGTGACAAATCGCGGGGCTAGTTGATGGAAAGCTAACTCGCTAGCCAGGTGCGAACATGCTAATGCCAGTCAGTCACAGTGGCTCCCTGACCTTCTGTCCGTTCTCTTATTGTTGTGTTTACTTCCCCCTGACACTGTTTTCTGAGGATTGTCTATAATTCCATTATTTATAGACCAAATGATTAATCGAGTAAATAATGAGCAGATGATTTGGTAATGAGACTGGTAGAAGGAGCAGAAGCAGTGCACTGACTGAAGTGGAAGATGTCTGTGTAATTTCTGCAATCAGCCTGAGCATTCATGTGTGTGTGTTTGTTTGTTCCTGAACAGGCAGGAGTATGCATGTCTCGCTCAAGGACACCAGAGCAGGTTGTTATTAGATATACTGGCTGTAGCAGAGTTGACAGTGCTGTTTCTGTCCCTGGTCCCTCTAAGTGTATGAATCTGTGTGCAGAAATGTATGTGAACAGCAGTATTCTGTGTGTGTGTGTGTGTGTGACCTACCTTTCTCTTGCTGTCAGGGCTTGGCAGAGTCTTGCTGCTGTTGCCTGTTGGGGACTTGGCAGTTCCTTTCACTCCCTTCCCGCTCTCTTCCTTCTTCTCAGCCGGTTTCTTCTCCTCTTCTTTCTTTTCATCCTTGTTGGTCTTCTCCGGCTTGTCTACCTTCTCTGCCTTCTCCATGGCCTTGTTGTTTTTCTCCACATTCATCTTCTCTATCTTTTCCTCATCTTTGACAATCTTCTCAGACTTCTGGTTCTTGTCTGGGCCGTTGTCCTTCTTCTGCTGCTCTTCTTTCTCTTTTTTGTCAAAGGTGTCGATCTTGTCTGTCTTGCTGGACATGATGTCTTTCTTCTCCTGCTTGTCCTTGTTGTCAGATTTCACTGTGAAAGAAACAATGTCCTTGTCAGCATCAAAGCTTATTTTAGTACAACTCTCGCTGGATGTTTGGAAGGGACTGGAGGCTTAAATCTCAGAGTTATCTTAGATCAGCACATGACCTTAAACCCCTGCATAAAACAAACTTCAAGGACCGCCTTTCTTCACCTAGTTAAAAATCAGGCACATCCTATCTCAAAATTATCTGGAAAAACTAGTCCATGCATTTGTTACTTTTAGGCTGGATTAATGCAATTCTTTATTATCGGGCTGCCTGAATAAGACCATTAAGACTCTCCAGTTGATCCAGAATGCTGCAGCATGTGTACTGACAAGAGATCATATTTCCCCTGTATTAGCTTCTCTGCATTGGCTCCTTGTAACATCCAGAATAGAATGTAAATCCTTCTGCTCACCTACAAAGCCCTTAATGATCAGGGACCATCTTATCTTAAAGAGCTCATAGTACCTTACTACCCATTACATAAGATTACATTTACTCATTTGGCAGGTGCTTTTATCCAAAGCGACTTCCATTTGACGAATAAGATACAAGCATCAACAGAGCATCAATACAGCACGAGATCTACAACTGACAATACTCGTAAGTGCAACAATACTAGTAAGAGCTATTAGCACATACGGCATCAATGGGGTAAATACAAAAATTTAATTAGAGAGGGACACCCCTGCTCTGATGGCGTGTGGTAGCTTGTTCCACCATCATGAGAACAGCCGGGACAGGGATTGCTTTGTGTGTAGGGATGGCAGAGCCAGGCAGCGTTCGTTGGAGGAGCGCAGTGGCCGAGAAGGAACACAGGCTTGTATTATGGAGTTTAGGTAGATGGGTGCAGACCCAGTAGTCGCTCTGTATGCAAGCGACTTGAATTTGATTTGGGAGGCCGTGTGTAGCCAGTGGAGCACTGCGCTCCCAGAACGCAGGGTTACTTGTGGTTCCTAGAGTCTCCAAAAGTAGAATGGGAGCCAGAGCGTTCAGCTATCAAGCTCCTCTCCTGTGGAACCAGGTCCCAGTTTGGATTCGGGAGGCAGACACCATCTCCAGTAGGGGAAAGACTTTCCCCTTTGATAAAGCTTATAGTTAGGGCCCTGAACCATCCCTTAGATATGCTGCTATAGGCCTAGACTGCTGGGAGATTTCCCATGATGCACCAAGCTCCTCTTTCCTCCTCTCCCTCTCCATCTGAATGCATTCTTATCCAAGTAATGTTACTAGCTCAGCTTCTTCCCTTTCCCGTAGTTGTGTGCTTTCTCATCCCTCTCCTCTCTCCTTCTTTCGCAGGTGTTTTATTCAGTATGTGCACTTTTATTCAACATGTGCAATGTACAATGTACTGTCTATGTTAATAGTATAGTAATAGTTATAATAGTTAATAATAAAGTAATAGTTTTACCACTGTGACGGCCCAAGGTTTGGGCCCTCTCTTGTTGTTTGTATCTTGCTGTTATGCAATACACCTGAGCAGGCGGGGCTCAGGTGGCTATAAAGAAGACTCCCTCTTCTCCTGGCCTGCCAACTGATTCTGTTTTGTTTGGTTCTTTGTGTTCTACACCCATACACTCCACTCACACATACACTGCGTGCATACATACTGATCTGACAGACACCTACAATTGTATATTTTGCTTAATTTACTTTAGACTGTTTCCCGCTTTTGTGACTTACTGTTGAGCCAGGTTGTGACACCACTACCATCTCTATTATTTTACTTCTCTATGTGGAACTTGCCACCCGAGTCTTTAATAATATTAAAAAGAGTATGATCTAGACCTTCTCTATAAAAAGTGCAATGAGATATCTGAAGATGACGTTATACAAATACAACTGAACTGAATCGTTGTTTAAAGATGAAAAAGATGGATTGACTTTTCTTTGGTTTTCAAATCTGATAGCTCAAGTGGTATACTGTAAGCAGAGCACATGTTTAACAGCATATAAAGTGACTGGATGAATACCTGACAAACATTAAAGCACAAACTTGCATACAGTGTCACAATCTGGTGTTGGTCAGGTGTTCACGATTTACCTAATGAATGTAAGCACAAGAAAGTTACACAGGACAGCCCCACAGGGGTCGTCACAACAGTCAGGCAGCTGACTTTTGAGGTACTGTCTGTTTGGACAAAGCTCTAATGTAAGAATGTTTCCAGCCAATGTTACCTCCCAAAACGACACATTTGAGTGTTTCCTGTACTAGTCCAGCGACAGGCAACCGGTATTGTGCCGAATTCTGCATGCCTGCCGAGAACTGAATGCACCTGGTGGTAGGTAACGCTCATTTATGCTGAGAAAAGAGGTGGATGTAAATCTCGGCAGGTAGACTACAACATCTGTTCTACCGAATTATGCATCCACCTCTTGGGTCCTAGGTTTAACACATCCATCTACCCCATCCACCTCCTTATAATACAACACCCGGCTTTGCTACGGTACCACTGAAGGGCCACTAGAGGTGGCAGCCATATTAAAAGTTAAAATGGGTCATAATACCGTGCTTGAATAAACAACCAGAGGAAATTCTTACATATGTGATTGTTTCTATGTAGATATTATATGACATACTGTATAACATCAGCATAATAATAAGACTGATGTGCCATCTTGTTTTACTTCACTTTTATTCAGTCTTACATCTTAACAATAGTTTTATTTCATTCTTAGTTCATGTTGGCTGGAGGAAATTTTTTAGTCTGCACAGAAGCAGATGTGGCACTTACTTTTAATGTAATCGATAAATTAAACAAATGTAGACCTCTGAGACCTGCACAGTGGAGTCATTCTTTTCCAGTCCTTTCTTGTGCGAATTTTTATGCTGCTACTTGTCTTACTGTGGCACAGAAAGATGACGTATCCATTCTTTCAAGTAAAGTAAAGTTCCTTCCTACAAAGTTCTGATGAGAACAAAACCAGGCCTTTTTAAAAAGCTTGAAAATTCTGGTACCAGGCTAACCAGGCGTTTGGTCAGTGACATGCCTTCTTACATTTTAGAAACTTTACTCTTACTCATACTTCTCGAAGAGTTTTTTATGGCTATTTAGTCACCATAATGTTGGTGGAAAAAAGTGGTCAAAATAGTTGAATAGTTGACAAATCGAATGGAAACGTTTATGTTTTACTTTACGCTGTTCCTTTTAAATAAATAAATGAAATGAACTTACACTGAGCTTCATTCCCATAATGCATCTAAATGTCATCTTTCATTAGACTCCTTTTAAAATTTGTGGAGTGTCCCTTTTGGGATGTTTTTTTTGTATTCCCATATTTATAGTAAGTTCCCATTAGTAGTTATGTTTAGTTATAATATTAAACTTATGTAGGCAGGTGAGAATCAGGAACAAGTTTTAAAAAACATTATTATTGATTATGAAAATATCCAGAGGGATGTTTCTGGATGGTTTCATAATCAATAATAATAATAGAGGAAGCGCTAGGTCAAACGTGGTTCCAGCACCAACGTTGCAGCAGCTGATTTATGTGATGGGCACAGTATGAGAGAGAAAAAGAGAGAATAAAGTAAAAGCAAGAGGGGGGTATGAGCAGAAACGTGAACAAAACAGAGAGAGAGAGAGAGATAGAAGGGAGGTTGATGGGGTTAAGAACAGACAGCCAGCAGGGCTGAGGGGTGGGGGGCGGACAGAGACAGGGGCTCTTTGTTGCCACCAAGACATCTCTTACATAACAGTGACACTGAACAGGCCTGGCTATGCTGTGCCCTAATGTCCCTTCATTTCTCTCGGCACTGACGTTTGCTGTGTGGTAACTGCTATATCTCCTCTGAAACGGCGCCAATTTGCTGCTGCTGTGTTTTCTCCAGCAATCAAACTGTCGACATATTGTGTGTCCCTCAAGAGCTATATCTGCCATCAAACACGATCCATTTAGTTATGTTACTTAAACTGTGGTTGCAAACTAGCTCAGTCTGGATCCCAAATCAGATACAGGCTATGATTAAGAGCATGGAGAATTCTCACATGAATGTGCAGCAACAGAAAAGCATGTTCTGCCAACAGAGTCAGTCTCATTTGTTGTTTTGTTACCCTCTTGTATTCCTGTTCTCACTATTCACCTAATCCTGATGTTCTGTCTGGCTTTATTGAGCTATAATGAAGTCAGTTCCTGCCTTGCAATGCTAAGCTGGTGTTAGTGTAAGTCATCACTTGCTGCAGTGGCTTCACAAAGCTACTCAGTGACACCTACTTGTTTTGTGAATTTAATTAATTCCAATATAATTTGCAGTGTTTTGATCATGTCTGATTATGTGTCTAATGGAGAAAATATACATCAGTATTACAGAGGTTGTCCCAAAGAAAATATGGAATTTTGTCCTTTTAATTTTGTCTACCCAATTCATCACATTGACATTTCGCTTTTTTGGTCTACACTGGGCGGTGTAGTGAGTTCTTCTTTCTTCTTCTTGACCACCACAAGAGACATCATCAGACAGAGATCTGCTGATAAAGCTCGTAAGTGGACTTGGACTTAAGATTGTTAGTGTAAGAATAAAATAACATTGTACTCTGACTGAATAGTGTTCAGCAACACCAACAACGAATATCTCACCAGGGAAAACTAAAAGTGAAGGGCTAAAAACAACATGTAGACTGCACCAATTTTGTGTCATATTTCTAGAAAATAAACAAACTAATTAAAAAGATGATATACTCAATCTATACATAAATTAGGGGCTTTATTACTATTATTGCAGCTTCAATACAAAATGGTGGCTTTAGTGCTCATGCTACAGTAGTCCTCTCACGTATCACTCCACCCTGCAACACCAGCAATATGACTCATCCAACATGAAACTGCTGACTGAGAACACAAAAGATCCATCTAATGCCACGCTACAATACACAGCTACTGGCAACCAGCTGTGTATGTGCTCGTTTGGGACCACCAAAATGTCCCCGGTTGGTGAGAGTGTAATGATGCCCAGGTCCGCTGTTGAATAGTTAGGTAAGTGCACATGCATTTCCCCACACTTTTTTCACATTCAATGAGTATTGACTGCTATAGCTCCTGTTGCTAGCATGATAGCTATCAAGCTACCACATTGTCAGACAGGACCATCAATAAACAGACTGAGAGACACAATAATAATTCACATTACTTTGCACACACATGCAGTACGCCCAAAATGATTTTATGTTCAGTGACATTGCTAGTCAAGTGTATGAGAGACAAACTACGTTTGATTTTTGTAAAAAAAATGAATGTTTTCTTTTACATTAAATCACAATGCAATTACTATGTTTTGGATCAGGGTTGATTGTCCATACTGATGGTTTGAAAAGTATGTTGTATTTAAATTTAAACCACTAGAGTCACATGGAGAAGAAGTTTCCATCTTAGGTACAAGTTACACCGCGTGTCCCTTAGGAAAAAGGAATAGAAGTTTTAGCGCAAAAACTTCCACAACTAAAACTCTTCACCAGCGTTTTAGCCTCAGGCTTTCAAACCCCTTGAGTTTACTCTCAGGATTTAACCTTCTATAAATCAAGTATTTGAGTGCCTCAGTTAAACTGAAGAGTTGTTTCTTTAGACTTTTAAAGTTATATTTGTGTGTTCCACCTCTGGGTTTTCGTAACGTTACATTATTTTCTTTTTAAAGTTTTCACTTGGCCAGTGGAACTACTCAAGCTTAGCTGAAAAACACCACCAACGTGGATCCAGGAGACCAGCATGCTTTTCCCAGCTAAACCACAGTGGTAACCGAGCCATCCAGAACGTGTTGAAAATTTACACCCAGCCAACTCCAAAAGCCAGAACTTTCTGACAGAAACCTGTCCAACATGTGCGCTGCCAATGTGTTGCAACAGCTGACTCATCCAAAGCATGGGGACGCAGGAAAGCCAGCGAGAACGTATCGTTTCAAAACAGTAGGCTTAACCACAGAGTTGATGTCGAATGAAAAATTAACTCTCATTTAAATAAGTTAATTACCCTAGCGTTACGTAAGCATCTCATTGTTTTTGTTTCAATAATCATATCACATTCCTCACCTCACTATTGCCACTAACATAAGAGAACTAATGTTTTATTATACGCTCATCCTTATACTTCATTTATTCAGTTATTAGGCATTCAGCTGTAAAAAAAAAAGTGAAAAAAAGTGTCCTCATTTAATCAGTAAGAAGTTGTCTGTGTTTTCTTTGAAGCAAACAATTGAAACTGATCAATTTAATGATCGAGTTAATTAATTTGGTTTGGTTGTTTTTCTTGTTTTGGTGTCCCAAACTAGTTTAGCTTAAAGATTTGATTTAAAAACTTTACATTTTAAGTAGTTGACTCACTACAAGTGTGTTGCAGTCCAGACAAGCACATACAAACTTTATGTAAATTAGCAGAGGACAAAAATTTAAATTCTCAGATAGCAGATAACATTTTTCACTTGGTCATCAATAAAGGATCAACAACAAATCAGCAAGCCCAAAGAGACATTACAAGAAGAACAAGGATAACACTGATTCCAACACAAAGTAGTGTGTTAAATGACGACGGCATGTAGCTGAGCCCATCTGTTTAACGACTTGGTTGTGTATTATTGTTGAGTTTCCTGGTAGCTCAAGCTTCACCTTGCCTACCCCTCCCCTTATAGCTGTGTATACTTCTTTGTGTGTGCGTTGTTGTGATCTAATTCTGTGCTAAATGTAAGAAGACTAGGTCAAAAGCTAGTATATGGCTGGACCTATACAGGCCTATTCATTTTGAAGGAGAAACAGTCAATAAGGAATCTCCAACAATCGACCGACCACCGGTGTGACTATATCTCTCAGGGACAGACTTTTGCATTTAGGGCTGGCCAAAAACACCTTAAGATGTAGACTCGCTGTCTACTGTCAGTGTGTCTGTGGGGGTGTGTGCCTTTAAAATCTGTAAGATTTACGTCAGTGAAAGCTCTGCACCCACACACACACACACACACACACACACACACACACACACACACACACACAATGCTAGAAATAGCTGCTCTATATTTGAATGAGTACAGTCAGAGTCAATGTCTAATCAATGCCCCAGCTTTTCTCTGTTGACTGCAGTCTGAAAAACAGAACACATGGCTGGAAAAATAGATAAATCCTTACAAAGATAGAGGTGGATACAATATACGCTAAATATATAAATGGACAGAAGATATTACAATGAGGGTAAAAGGCATTAATACATTTATACAAAAATACAAAATACATTTATAGATAGTCCCTCATTCATTAACTTCTTCATGTGGAGCCATATAAAAATGTCAATAATCCAAATCAGCATTCGTTCTAAATTCTAAGCCCCGGGCTAGTGCTCCAATAATCCCCTGCCAGCTCCCTTCACACACTTTTCACTCTTTATCTTTCTGTTACATCACTATCAACCTCAACTTATCAAAATACCCTTTGAATTTGTCCTAGAATACATCAAACGGTCATGTCAAAGAATGCAATAAAATGCGAAGATGTTATAATGTCTGTGTGAAAAACTGATGATGTGAACTCTGGCAAAACCCTTTTTCCCATGATAATTTACTTTATTAAAACCCCAGTTTGTGGAGGAGATGATGATGAAAGGGGTTTAACCTTTGAGATAATGGAAATGAACATTTGTTTTCCTAAACTCATTCTGTAGGCTCAGAATAAACCAAGCACACAGCACTCATGATATCCTGACAAAATTGAGTGTGATATCATCTCTCTCATCTCTCATCCCTGATAAAGCAGAAAATGTACACCACGAAGACGATCCCAATATTACATTTGGATTATATTTAAATTTACATTTATATTACCTGAATGTAATATAAATGTATATACTATCTGTGCAACAAAACGTTTAAAAACTGTATTCCACACTCAAGCCAACAGCTGTTACATCAAAGTTTGAATTTAGTTGAATGCACACAGTTTGTTTGTGCACACAAGTTGTTTATGTAGATTGTGCCAAAGTGATGATGACGTTTCTTGGCAGCTTAGACAAGTTTCTGTTCTGTGGAGCATGATGAGAGTAAAACACAAACTGTGATTGGTTAGCCTAGGATGCTCAGGTTTCAGGTGCTGGTAAAGATTATTAGTGAATACAACACCATCATCAAGCTGAATGCAAAGTCTATATCCTGATCCTTTCCAGTAGCAAACATCTAACAAAGCCATTTCCGCTTTGTTACATGTTTGTTAGACTTTGTTAGACTTGTACTGCTGCATCAATCTTATCCAAGCTTGTCACAATGTTTCATTAATGCAACTAGGTAGCCAGCTATCTATGTAGGAGGATGATGCGCCCCCATTTTTAACCGAGGCAACTAAACTCTAATTGGTCAACTGTTTCTTCAAACCGTGGAAACAGCCACACTGCAAAAACTAAAATCTAAGTAAGATTAATTATCTTAAATGAAGGCAAAACATACTTGTTTTTTGTCTGACAAGATATTTCTTCTTACCAGGCGGCTTTTATGTTAGCAAGTGAAATATTCTTGTTCTGTTGGCAGATAATTTTGCTTATTTTAAGTAATATTTCCCCCATTTTAATGTTTTTTCCCCTTGTTTTTGAGAGCTCACTTTTTGCAGTGCATCTATAGGCACAAAACCAGACCTTTATGAAACACTGAACAAATCTGGATCTAGGTGGTGATTCTCAGGTCTGGAACCAGGCACAGGAAACTTTGCCTTGTATATAAAATTATACTGTTTTATACTGTTCTCATATCCATCCCAACACACACATATGCATACAAGAAGAAACTCTTACCCGATGTGTTCAATTTACTATCTTGGGTGCTGTTAACTGACATTCCTGCAGGGGGTGGAACAGGAAGTAAAACATTGGTGTCGCAGCTCCCATGATGCCTCTTTGGAGGTGGAGATGAAGGCATTACAGGTGACGCCATTAATGGGGATGACATAATTGACCCCATTGCAGCTGCAGCTTCTTTGCCGTCTGTAACAGTGAGTGAGCGTCGGACGGCCACATGTGGGTAGGGCACCCTGGGTGGGCATGGTGTTCCCATCAGTGCAAAATTCGGCATGTTGGGTGTCATCAATGGCGAGCCTCCCAAACCGGTGGGATACGTTCCAGCCATTATCATGGGAACAGACAGGTGTGAACAGTCAGACATTGCGCGTCTCACTGCAGTCCGCTGCGGCAGTTCACTGCTTTGGTTAGTTTTTGTCTCTCTGTTTAAGTTAGCACTTGATCCCACTCCCACATCCTCAACTTGACTTAAATCCTGTGACAGGCTATGTCTTGCAACTCCGCCTGTTACACCTCTAGCAGGTGGAGTACTTGACCCAGTCCTCCTCTTTTCAGTATGGCTTAAGTTTTGTCTTTCCACCCCAGTCTTCCCTACACCACCCCCCCCAACACCAGCGTTAGCTCCGTCAGCCGAGGCTGGAGGCAGGCCTGTTCTAGGTCCTGCATAGGCACCAGCACCACTGGTAGTACCAGTAGGCTGTGTATCAGCACTCTCCTTTTCTAAAGATGGCTTGAGAGTTTGATTTCCAGTTAGAACTGCAACTGAATTTTCTTTCAGATTTCCAAGTAGGCCTCCAGATGTAGAGGGCATAATAGATTTCTTGTCATCCTCTTTATTTCCTGGACTTGGTCTGGTACTTTCAGGAAAGCAAGCGTTCATTGTGTTTACCTCCTCAAGCCCTGAGGTCTGTTTTGAAGGAGGAAGAAAGTCCTGTCCTTGGGCGGACTCTTGAGATCCCTGCATATAATATCCATCTTTATATCCCCTTGAAGTGGGCTTAAGGTCTAGCGCAGAATTTGGAAAGGATCTCCCAGGTGAGAAAGAAGGGGAAGAGTGGGAAGACAGCGGGCTGCCAGGGCTTTGTCCTGTACTTCCTAAAGCCCCCACTTCCCCTCCCACCCTATGTCCATCCTCCCTCAGTCGCCCTCCTCTGGATCCCTCATCCTCTATCTCTAGCACTGGCATCTTGAAGCTTAGAGTTCCTCCAACCCCTGCCACCGTCCCAGACAATGTCCCCTCAGTCCTGCCTCGCCCTAATTTAACCTCATCTTCTATCAAAGTTATTTTGGGCCCCCCCTGTGTGGCCGTGACAACCTGCCCCTCTGGTGCCATCTGGCCTTGGCAGTGCCTGTCACTGTGCTGGTCAGAGGCTGCGCTGGAGGTTGACAGTGGAGAGGAGGCCAGGACCACGGGGATGTTGGCACCAGAGAGGGTATTGGGAGGTTTGTGCTGCAGTTGGTGCTGCTGCTGTTGATGCCCACTGGAAGGTTGTCCGTACCCGCTGCTTCCACTAATAATGCCAGGCTGCTGCCATGGCGAGCCAGACAGGAAGGACATTCTTCTGCTCTGTTGTCAGGTGCTCTTGTCGTGCTCTTTTTCTGGCTTGATCTCTTGTCAGTCTCTTCTTTTCTCTCTTATTTACTTCTTTTTGTAGTTGTTTTCTTCTTTCTCTCTGTCTTCAGTTTTTCCTCCTGCCTTTTCTCTCCAGTATCGTTTTACCCTTGTCCAGGAGGCAGAAATGTCCTCAATATCCAAAGTGTTAAGAGCTTGGCAAGTGGAGAAAGGAATGCATCCTTTCTTTTTTTAAAGTGACGCCTCAGAGTTGTGAGTGTGTGAAACTGCAGTGATGTGTGGGAAGTGCATGTGTGCATGCAAAGTGCATGTGTGTGTTTACAAGCGAGGCAAAAGAAACGCGTGTGAGAGTGAGTGTGTATGTGTGTCTGGTCGTCTCAGCTTCTCTCTGAGCACTGCACGGATCAGCTGTGGGGCTAAATTGCACCTTGCGCTCTCTCTCCATCTCTCTCTCTCTCTCTCTCTCTCTCTGTGACGTCACACAGTCACATGACAGCCCGGAATATTCCCTCATTCGCTGGAGCAACATTTCAGCATCTAGCCCCTAGCGACAAACATGCACAGGCATACACACATGAAAACAGAAGATTGCACAAACAGTGGCAAACATACAGGCACACACACATGCACACACAAACAGATCAATGGCTGCCACAGTTACTCAGCTGACATATGACAGCCTCTGTTCACATGTTGATACAGAGTGAGAGACACAAGGAGAGATTAGGGAGTCAGTGGACACTGTAATCATCCTGACTAGACTCTGATTAGACTTTGTCTCCATCTTCTATCAGCACGTGACTGGCCACAGAGGAGAAAACAAACAAACCCAAAAATGTATATTTGAAAGCTATAATTTACCACACTGACGTCATGGGGTGATACTGTGTGCGTATGAAGGAACAGTGTGCCCTGAACCTGTCTTGATTAACTTGTGCCTTCACTGAAAAGTTGCTATAAGTTTGGCGTTTTGTTTTCGTTGGCAGGAGTTACAGATATATTTTCTACACATACTGAATAAAAAACAGAAGGTTCAAGTTTCAAGGTACATTTATCTGTCATTCTACAACACAGGTGTTCTGCAGTGTTGAGCACTAGAGTGGAGGCTGCCAATCCAAACTGTCTGGGGTCTGTTTATGAGGTTGTTCAATCTCCAGAGTTGCAGAGTGTGGTACTCCAGCCCAGAGTACTAAGTTTGCCAATGAATTGTGTTGAATGCTGACTTTAAATCAACGCCAGCATTCTGATGTAGGTGTGGCTATTTTCAAGGTGTGTGAAGACTGATGCTGTTTTCAAAGCATGAATGGCGGTGAGTACCACAGGGCAGTAGTCATTTAGACTAGACAGTGACAGTGATATGTCAAAAATGTTGGTAATCACAATCAACTAGCTGATTACCCAGCATATTCACTCTCAGCAGGATTCTTCTCACATCCACTGTGGATACTGACAGTGGCTTGATTTGTTGAAATCAAAGTGAGCATAAAATGTGTTTAGCTCATCTGGCGACATGGACATGATGGGGCCAGTCCAACTTTTGCAGCCTGTGGTCTGAATTGCTTGCATGTTTTTGGTGTTGTTGGTGTTGAGCTTTCTCTCCAGTCTCTCCATTTGCAGTGTGTAAGCTGGACTCTTTAGCGGTAAAATAAAGTAACACGTTCTGAGTCAGGCCAATATTGCACTATTTCCTATATCCTTTGGTAACTAACTTTGTACACTTGGTCTGTGATGGTATGAAGACTCATCTGTTGCAATTCATTAAGTTTGATAGCTCTCCTTGTCTGTATAATGGTCAAGGCCATTCCTATGGTGCCCCTATGGTAATGATACCCCATAACACTAAACACACCATTAATTAAATTAGGATAATGTCCAAACGCTTTCCAAGACCACCTCAATAAATACAGTACATGACTATAGGAAGCTGTGGTGAGCTGAGTGTGATGTAAATAACTGGAGTTTTCTCCTTCTAAAATGGTGCAATATCCCACTACACTCTGCTCAAGATTTGTACTACAGCTTTGCAAGGAGGATTAAAACTGTTCTGATGGCAAAGGGTCTCATCCTCTACCATGACTCTCCTATCTCCATGTTTTTGCCTAGCACTGACTTTTTGGACTTAACTGTGAAATTGTGTGTATGAGCTAACTGTCAGTGTTGCATTACACCTACTAAAAATTGTGGGCATTACAATACAAGCATTACAATATTAAATTTACAGCTACATTCTAGGATTTTTACTGATACTCTTCCACAGTGGCATTCTGTGTGACACTAACATCATCAACTCTAAGTGCAATGTAGAGAGCATAAACTGACTTCAAGGAGTGCAACCATCTGGAACTCAGTTTTCTCTCTTGACAGAATCTCTACTGGAACTGGACCTTCTTCTGCTTGCTTAAAGCACTGAGCAACCTTTCCTAAAGACCAAGGCCTCTCACAATATTCAGTGCATGCATCACATAAGCAGGGCCATGATGACAGAGAGATTGATCTATGAGTCTCAAAATATCAGATGGAATATCTGAGTGAAACAGACTAACACCACTGACTGACGTGGAATTAAATTGTTTCCACTTAAAGCTATATCACATTCAGAAGTGGACAGTTTGGTTTATAGATGGAAGAGCTGGACTTTGTGTTTCACAACTCTGATCATTTTACTGTGTACAAACATTACTGATGAAATATTAAAATAATACAATTTTTATATAGTGTTATTCCCAGTATTAAAATATATGTCAATGCTTTTATCGTAGGTTCCAGTGTTGTGTTTTGAATTTAGTTGGATATAGATTATGCCTTGAAAAGTACATAAGTTAGACCCGAACATTTCTTGTGCCCTCTCAGAATTTGAAGCCTACATGTATCTTTAACACCTCTACGTTTTCCTCCTACAGATTTTTAGTTAAATCTTGAATCACTTACACCTTCTTTACTTCATGTTTATGTCTCCACTGTTTCATCCTGCATTTCTTCTTCCCTTTTGTCCCACCTCTTCTCATCCCTTAATTCAATTTAATTCATTAGGGCTTTATTGGCATGGGAAACAGACAGTTACATTGCCAAAGCGAGTGTGAATTAAAAACATGCACGTAAACAGAATAACTGTGCTATTAAAAAATGCATTCATATATATTTACAGCTAAGTAAAATAAGATATGTGTGTGTGCATCTTGCTACTGCGGCAGTTTGTATTTATCACAAGCGGCACAAGTGGGTATATTTCTCAAATCTAGTCTCCTATCATGCGTGCGCACGTGTGACTCAGGCTTCAGCTGCATGAAACAAGTGATTTATATTTGCATAAATTATTTTATGACAACATCAGGGATGATGTAATCAGCCCATTTTGGAATTTGATAAAAGTGAAAGTTCTGTGTTTCAGTAAACACATCCAGTAAAAATTTTCAAACCTATGCTACCAACAGCATTGCCAGCAACAAGACAATGTTCACACTGTTAAAAGTGATGATATAACAGAAAATGTTCAGTGCTGTCAGAAGACAAAAGGACCTAAACAGAGGTGGAAAGCACTGACAGCTAGTACATGTGTACTGTAATATGTCTAGAGTAATATTGCAGTATTGGTAAATATCTCTAGAGTATCTTTGGGGGCCAATTTTAAATAAATGCCTGGTAAAAACATCTATCTGAAGTTTTTCACTGCACATGACAACTGACTGTCTCCCGTTGACCGTACTTCACCCAAAACACACCCGAGGCCTGTGCCAAAATAACAAGAGCAGCTTGTCAAGCTTGACTGAAAATGAATGAGTATTATTACATAATCCTCTGTAAACAATTTGTCTACTGTAACCACAGATGAAGAGACAGAGACAGAGAGGAAGAGGAAGACATTAGAGTGTTGTTCAGTTTCAATAGACTTGGAAAGGGTCAACGTTACGCAAGAAATCCAAGGAAAGCTTCTGTTAAAGTTTGGGTCAGGCTCGGTGGTGTTCTCAGGTTAAACTAGAGAAATGTGTAGGTTTCACAGCTGAGGTTCTGGCATTTCAGCGACAAGAAAAGTTCAAGTCTGCAACTCAGAAGACACAGAGATTCTCTCCTTCACAAACTGTAATCACTCTCATGTGATAATGGATCAAAGGACATTCTAGCTGGTGAAGCTAGGAATTTGCAGGATGTACATTACTTAGTTGAACTGTCATTTCTGAAAGCCTGTGGCAGTGACCTTTAGCTGATACTCCTGCTGATGTCAGTTTCACTGTAGCTGCATCGAGCAACGCCTTTTCTCTGTCCAGTTCACTAGCAGCTAGAAGTTTCATCTCATTTTCTTCATGATGTCCCAGAAAACCATGCCAGTGTACAGCCCCAGATGTGTTTGATTTGCATTTTGCTTGTTAAATTTCTTCAAGTGGGTTTATTGTGGATGTAGTTTTAGTGTTACTAAGACTTTACAAGCATTGAGCCTGAAGATTAAAGTTATGGTCCTACCCAGATCAGATCCAACTGCCATTTAATTTCATCATTTACTCTTAATGTTAGCCATTTTCTGTTTGGGAGAGGGGGTTAATTTGCCCTGAGCAATTACCAGAGACTGATGTATCTGTCATTTTCTGTGAACTTTTATGTAGAACAGCTGATGTAAATGTGGGACTGCTAATCCTAACTATAAAGCTAATGTTTTTAAACGGACCAGTGTGCAGGATTTAATGACATCTAGCTGTAAGGTTTCTGTTTGTAACCAACTGATAATTGTTCTACTCACCCTCCTGTTCCAACCATGTAAGTGAACCTACGGTGGCCACTAAAGTTGCGAAAAACATGAAAAGGGCCTGTCTAGAGCCTGTGTTTGGTTTATCTGTTAGGGCTGTTAACAAATCCCATAAAAAGACAATGATTGTGTGTTTCAAAGCTAATATATTTATTCCTCTTTGCCATTGAGCTCCACTAACAAATGCACTATTTACTGCTGTTAGAGTAACATTAACTAAAAATAACAGTGCTCAAGTATTTTAGGACATTACAAAGGCTTTACAGTAGGAACCAATAGGCTCCTATTGGAGCCACAGACAGGGTAGGGAAGTTGGGCATTATTGATAGATGGATAGATCACATTATTGATTTATTATTGTTTTTGTTCTTTATTGTTGTGTTTATTGTTTTTTCTTTTCATGGGATTTTTAACAATAAGAAAATAAAACAATAACACCAGCTTTACACACTTATTAATGTTTGCTAGCTGGTTCTGTCCTCACAGACAGCAATGGACTGTTCATTCTCATTATTTCACCAGTTTCTGCAACTACTCAAGGCTTCACAAACCACACAGTGCACAATATGATTTGACTGTTTGTTTGTTTTGATATCTTTATGATTTTTTTTATATTGCTGTTTATATTTGAGGTGTTTTTTTATAGTGTGTACAATCTATGCAAAATTGACAAGTTATAGAAAGGCAGCTATTTTCCATGTATTTTATATTTGACATATTCATCGCTTTTTACTATCCTTTTAAAACGTTTATTTTTTAGTTGGTTTAGTAAGTTGATGGTACATGGCTTTATTTTGCCTGTGACAGGACTGTTGCTTTAAAAAGTCTAATGCTAAACATGTCTGAAAAGTTTAATGATAAATTTAAGGTTGTTATATTTGGCTCCCCAAGTGAAACTGTAAAATCTCTACAACTTTGGCAACCTGGACACTAACAAGCTAGACCACAGAGACATTCTGTAGGATACAAGGAAGACAAATACAGTTCAAAAGCAGAAGAGCAAAACAGCAAGTCATATATTTAGAAAAGGCTGCTGACGGCTTAATTTAAATCTGATACTCTTGTGGCTTTCTGCGCAGGCAGAAATCACAGAGGTTACTGAAAGTCCTCCTTTTGAAGGTCACAGATTGTTGAACATCAGCTGGAGGTAGAGGAAACAGAGAGAGAGGATACTACAGCTGGTCGCCCGTGATGCTGGGCAGAGAGAGAGAGAGTTGGGTGGGGGAATAGGGGGGTAGAGATGTGGGGAGGGGAGGAAGAGCAGTAGGGAGGAGGATCTTGTCAGAGCGTTTCTATTTTTACTCTTCGACCTCACTGACTGTCACACCCAGTCCATCCCTTCTCTATCCCTCCATCCCTATCTCGCCGTGTCTTTGTTTCCATGGCAACCGCCAACCATGTCTCCATGACTACCCCTTCTTCCCCCACACTACCCCCACCACCCCCAATCGCTGTAATCATTACGATGCCGCAGCGACACAGGGAATCTGGGTAGGAGAGGGGAAGACGTGACGTGGATGGAGGAGACAAAAAGGGCAAAGAGATGGAGGTTGGAGGAAGAGGAAAGGGCACAGAGAGAGAGAGAGAGAGCTGGGAGATGGAGGAAGGTGGACAGAGGGACTGATGAAGACAGATGGGGGAGACAGAGGAATCTGGGAATAGATAAAGATGAGTGATGATCAAGGGCAACAGGTGAATTGATGGAGGAAGGGAGGAAAGGGGAAAGGGAAAAAAACATGGTGGTGGTAGGGAAGTGGGGGCAAAGGGAGATTAGAACAAATACAGCGAGGAACTGAAACATAAGAGTGGAAGTAGAGATAAAGATAGTGATTGGGTTGAAAGGAACAAAAAAAGGAGGACAAGGATAACATTCCCCCCCAAAAAAAACTCTCCACTACCCCACTTCTTACTTCCGTCGCTTTAATCTGGTCTGTCTGTCTCTCTGTGGTCAGAAATTTGTTTGGAAAGACTCAAGTACAGTTTTTAAATAGAGAACTTAAATTTGGAAAAGGATCAGAGGAAAAAATTGTGTTGACCTAATGTTTCTAAAATCAAGAAAACATCAATTATGGTAGCTTCTCTGGCAGCCTCTACATCGCAATTTATGTTACACGTCAATGAATCAGAGTTGGCAGGAAAACAGGAAGAAGGAAGAACTTTCAGGCATTCTAGCAACAGCAGATGAGAACGAGCGAAAGGCCAAAATTTACCATAAATATCGGGTACAGAAGATAGACAGGCCTGAAAGGAATAGTGCAAAAGATGGGCTGAAGAAGGTAAAAGATAACTGAGGACAGATATAGATCAACTCAGTGATTAGGGTGCCCTCTATGAGATCCTGCAGTTTGCAGTGCTTCTGGTGGGTTCACTCATGAGGAAAATCACATAGAGGGAAGCTCCCATATAGATCCATAACGTGCAGAGAAACTGAATAAGCCTTAATGAGGAGTGAGAATTCTAATGAGTTAATAATGTGATGACAGATGCTGGTTATCCTGCTATGGCTTTGATGATGATGGTTATCAAGGCAGGTCAGAAATTTGCCAAGTCCAAAATATTATGAGTAAAGGAACCTGTCAACCAAAATAAGTTGACCACCAACAAAAAGTGTTTCTACAGTTCCATCTCTACTGTGCTTTTTTTGGTGCAAAAATCACGACTAACAATTTCACATGATCTTATGCACGGCCTCCCTGTCTTCTGGGTTTGACTTTCAATCAATATAGTGAGGGAATCCAATGCTGTTCTGCAGTTGTCACTCTTCCAAACTTCTCCAGCACATAAACACATGTAAAAGATTTTCAAGGGGCCTTGCACTTCTCAAATCATTACAACAAAATGATATGGTACAGTAGCTTTGACAAAAATAAAACAAAATGAATTCAGTGTGATGAGGAAAGGAAATTTAGCGTATCCTAATCTTAGAAATTATTGTAATGGAATCATAGAAATGAATAGAAACCAATGCCTGCTTAGAAAGGAAAAAACATTCATTCACTGAGCTAATATCAGCGGCATATCCAGCCCATCCTCATCAGAAAACCAGCCATACGGGTCAATTATGCAGCAGCTTATTGCAACCCATATTTACGTTTATCGTTAATATATGGACACATGACGGTGGCCAAAGAGGAAGTCAGGTGATGTAGAGGGCGACAAAGCTGGTGCTACTAGGTGGGTGGAATTGGTGGATAGATGAGTCAAGTAAGGAGCCCGAGGTTCAAGTACTGTGTGAAAGAAAGTCAAAGTTGACCTGTTTGAAGTCAAATAACGTTTCATAGGTAAGTTACGTACGCTTACTTATTTTAAACCAAACCATGACCTTTTTCTAAACCTAACCAAGTAGTTTTGTTGCCTAAACCTAACCAAACTAAAACTGTTTCACAACGCTAACACAACATTAACCATGTATTTATGTAACTGACTGACTTTATGTAACTGTGACTTATGTAATGCACTTAACGTTCCATATGCCTGTTGCCGGACTGGTACTTTCCAGCAGTCATGGGTATGGTGACGTGTTGGCCTATAAGTCTAACTCTATAGTTTACTATGTTATTGTATGGTTTTGACTATATTCAGCATGAGGACTGCAGGTACAGTTTGGTCTATTAACTCAACTCAAAGATAGTGAATGTACAATGATATAGGACAGAAAAAAACAAACTACAAATCCTCACATTTGAGCAGCTGGAACTAGAAAATGGTTTTGCAGTTGTTTTTGAATAATAACTTGATAACTTGTACTACAGCTACATTTTCCTCACATGAACAAACTCAAAAAAGAAATACTAACATTTTCTTAAAGAAATGACATGTGCTTTGCCAAATACTGGATTCAGATTTGGGAACATTTCTAATCCAGGAGCCAGTCTGTCTAATGCTCTGCAGTTATTTGTCTTTGCCAACAGAAGCCAGTTGCCTCTGATGAGCTCTAGCTGCAACAGTTTGTGGTCAGAGCTGCAGTCCTCCTAGCAAGCACCTGATGGAACCAATGAGCAGGGTAGAGACTCAACAACCCCGCACTGCCTTACAACCAACAAACAATGCAAAATGATTATTTATCTGCAATGTTAGTGAGCCAACCAGACAAAACGCGGGTCCCCAGTGATTATCTCAATTTATATTCATAATTTTAACCTCACTGGCTTGCTTTCAAGGACAAAACTAGGTCATTGCGTCTGTGTGTGTGTGTGTGTGTGTGTGTGTGTGTGTGTGTGTGTGTGTGTGTCTTTACTCACTGGCAAAAGATAGTTACTGCTTTGCTTTGCCAACAAGAATGCATTCTCTGTCTCTGCCACACACATGCACATAGTTTATCTGTCTGAATTTTGAGCCTTCATTACAGACACTGACAAGCTTTCACACATACAGGACACAGGCATGAATGCCCATTTCTCCTCTCCACCTTAAAGGCTACACACACACACCTAAGTACATGGTAAAGACTGAGGGTGTCATTGCCTTTTGTAAGGATGAAATAGTACTAAGTGTACTAAGTATTGAAGAAAAGATAGGTAGATATGAAGACAGAGCGCAGGTTTATAAATACAAACAGACAAGATAAAGGGAAACAGACACAGACAGAAAAGAGGTAACAAAGCAGACATCTACCAAACCTTTAGCCAAGGAACCAGTCAGCTGTTAATAACTCTTTTAGAGTACATTCACTGATTCCCAGTCTTTCAGAAACACAGTATCTGCTCCACCCCGACCCCTAGTTGCTCCAGAGGCATGTGACCTCATATAATAGGTCACATGCCTCATAACATAACATATAAAGCAATTGCAAGTTGCTTTGGATAAAAGTGTCAGCTAAATGAATAATGTAAGGAAAGAGCATCACCTAAAGAAACCTAACCTGAATCATAAATTTCCAATAACACATTGTTGAGATTTTTGGGAAATGCAGTGTAGAAACAGCAATATGCAGCATGCCAAAATGTTATTAGTATTAGAAAGAATCACAAACTTAGTGATTACCTAATGATAGGGCCTAATGAATATTAATAGCTCAATTTCTACTGGGCTGTCTCCCCTGTTTGAAAAATAACACACTGTACTGTTTGCACTGACATCTTAATAACCTCCATTTTTCAAATCCTATAAAATTTGTGTGACTGTAGTGGCACCAGACCTCGGTCAAGTCCAGCACTTAGAGAGGCTGCAGAGCAACATATCCTGGGAAAACTTAGTGCTAACTGAATAAGCAAAGTAGATGGATGGATTGCGCTATCCTCTGCAGCAGCGACGGCCTTTTAATGAACACAAAGATCCACGGACTTGCGATAAATGAAGAGCCACATGTTTCCTCTAAAGATTCGTGCTTCTTGAGACACATGAGATACTGACAGTTAAAGTTGCATTTGTCATTGGATCATAGTGCTAATTTGTCGAGTACACAATGCCTCACATATCCCTGAACTGACAATAGTCAAACACCAATTCATATGGTGTGAAGTAATGCCATCTGGTAGACACTGTCATGTTCATAACAACTCAGTAACATATTGGCAAAGATACAGTTCATCCTGGCTGATCATGCTTCGACAAGTTAAAATGTCTCTCGTGAAAAGGGTCTATTTCACCAACTCTGGATGAGCTCTAGATCTACTATCCCGGTATACTTCCTGGTATAGTCTAGTTAATGTTCTAATGAAAGCTGATTTCACCTGCTGAGATACAGTTGGGATTCAGATTGTACCAAAAGAAGATAATATGATGATTTGTGTTATGCTATGCTGATGTCAATTCAAATTAAGACACAACATACATCATTTAAATATTAAAGCATCATCAGCCAAACCTCTTGCTTCACTTGTTTTGGTTTTTTTTAAACAAAAGCTTTGTTTGGGCCTGATTTTAGTCAGTGTGACTCTATTCTGTATGTGCAAATCCTACACATAATTCATAATTCAAGTCATAATTGTTACAACTACGTGTAGGCAAAAATTAATACCACAATCAATCACAATTTTATCGCAATCATGTATCTTTTTTCCCAATTTTGAAATGCATGAAACAGCTTATGAATTTCTCCATTTGCACCAATAAAACACACTATTGCATTAAAGATACCACATAGGTTTCAAAATGAATCTTAAGTTGTAAACAGATGACTAAAGATAACATAATCATAAAATAACACTTTTCAAGTACTCACAACAGTTGCATCATTTACAATATGACACCCAGGAAAGAACAACATGAAGTGATTCATCCAGTCAGCATAGCCATCTAGTTAATGTCAAAGCTAGTCAATGAGGTTATGTTAAGTTTGAAAACAGAAGTAAGAGGAAATTAAACAACTCAGTCTCTACATTTGCCAACAAAGTAGATTGTAGACACTTTAGATCACAATCTCAATCTCTAAAATCATCAGATTGCCCACCCCTAGTTAAAAACACTCATGTAAATAAATTAAATAACTATTCACCACAGAAAACACAGTAATACCACTGTGGGGTCAGAGATGATCAACATCCCCTACAAAGTTCCACATGAGAATAAAATATTATGCAAACTTGATAAAAGGGAACCTGTCTTACCTGTTGTTCAAGGTCACATAATTGGTGGCATTATAAAAAACAAAAGAAGGGAAGGGGAGAAGAGAGGAAAAAAGATCTCATCAGCTTCACTGCATTAAATACAGTTCTCCAAAATCAACCCAAACAATGTCTCAGCGTTAGCCCTGCTATTATTCATGAATGTGCTTCAAAACTCAGTTCGAATTTCTGGAAGTTACAGGACATTTTAGAGATTTGTCACTATTACAGCTAGAAGGCCAGTGTGAAAGAAAAAAACTGTGTTATTGAATGCTACTATGTCAGAATAAAGGTCTACGGTGTCCGAATTTGGATGCTAGAGCAACAGTCAGATTCAATAAATTGTTCAAAAGCAGCGAACACACATTTCCTATCAGTGTCAAGTATTGGGTCAAGTTTTAGTAGTAGGAAAGAGCTGTGGAGAAGCATCGAGAGAATCACACTGGAAAAGCTTCATTCAGCAGATTGTGGGATGTAGCCAGAGACAAAGTACTCAGGATTGAAACCCAGCATTATCAGGAGGAAGACACATTACAATGAGGTCATTTCAGGGTTTCCCCCAGTGTACAAGAGGTCAGGCAGGCCAAAAGGACAGCTGGCATAGGCACTGGACTGGACTAGACTGTCCGTAACTATGTGGTTGTTACAGTCATGGGGATGGTCAACTATATCTGTCAAAGTTATGTCATACACATCGCTTTTTTAGACTAGCTCAAGGTCAAGAGTCTGCAGTTCTGTAATTCTGTCGTAATAACTGGGGGAAACCCTGATATTTGACAGTGATTTTATTTCTTATTTAGGACAGCATACCAGGATAAAATATTCAAACCTAGGACTAGGATTTTAATGGGAACAATAACATGGATTTTTCAACTGCACTTTGCATTGCAGGGTCAAGGTCACAAGTGATTAAAACCAATGAATCTCATTTTAGACACTGTAACTCTTGAAGTTTAATTCTTGACCCTGAAAATGCACTTAGAGGGCACTTTATTACGTACACCTGTAAAATCTAACGTAATCCAAGTTCTGCGGATTTACCAGGTCATAGTTTGTGATGGTGTTGTACTGGGCTGCATAACATTCAGTTGTTTCTAATATCTAAACACACCATTTACTCTATACAGGTAGAATAAACCAGGGCTTTTGTATTGAAAGATTATACAGGTGTACCTAAACAAGTGGACAGTGTATTTTCAGTTTGACAAAATATCTTTACTCAAAACCCCCTTACTGGAAGTCTTCTGGAGCTTTGGGCCACATATTGTGGCCTTTATCATTGTATGGAGTTTGCACATGGAGATGGTTCAGTAGTCATCATATTGCTTAAGTATGGAACTATTGTTATTGACAGGTGGCCGTATATTGGCGGGTTTAGACATCCAGTAAGGGGACATTGAATGAAGGGATTTTTTGTCAAACTGTCTAATGGGTTCAAATAATGTATACTTAAGAATTCACAGGATAGCTGACTGGAGTATTTTGGACACTAAGTTTAAAAATATTAGATTACTCCACTTTGGTCTTCAGTGGGTAGCATGTGTCAGATTTGCTACCTAAATGTGAATGTCGTACATTCTCTTACAGCATTCCCCCTTCTACAGAAAAATCAGCTTTGAGAAAATGTGGTCAAACCTATTTTAAACAGTTGCAACAAAACACCAAATATATACACAATAATCCCAAGGGGCATCAAGTAAATTGAATTATTGCAGGTTGTGCCTTACAAACCTAAACCATATTTTACATTATCAGTAAGCACAGCCATGTTTACTTTTAATTTCTCTTCTACACCGCACTAATTTGGCTCTATGCAGTTGATAAAACACAACAACTATGATATTATTTACTTTATTTACTTTATAAAGCTAAAAATGCATTAGCAAACTAGCTTTGCCATGCAAGGACCCAGGTTATGTGTGTGTTTCTATAGACAGAGCGGGGATAGACGTATACACAGGAAGCTGACAATCAGATGAAACTGTAGACAGTGCAGCAAGCATAGATAATGGAGCTATCAGAAGCAGCAGGTCAAGAAATTCAGGTAACAGATACACGGAGGCAGGCAAAGTGAAATCAAATCAGACAACTTCTCACTTTGCCCATGTAGTTTTGTTAATATAGGGCCCGACCAGCACATTACATTTGTGTCCCATTCTCATGCCAACAGCTGGGAAGAGTGAATTATCTGAACACAAATGTTTCTCTGGTACATTTTTGAGATGAAACCATATTTCTTTAAAATATAATGACTAATAATAATAAAGAGCAGATTTGTTCGCACATCTATTGTAGATATCTTAAAAACAGATTAAAACATTCTACATTTCTCTGTCGGGCACTGGTTATTACAAATACATCGAGGAACGGATCAAGTCGACCAGGCAGACCTGGCGCTCGATCCACAGACAAAGAGCCATGCATATAAGAAGACAAACAGAAGCTACTTCCTCCTATCCTAGCCTACAATCATTTTGCTCTAATTTGCCCATTGTTATTCATAATCTTCCCTGTAGTTCACCAACCTTCCAGTGGGGGGAGCTGTGACGACGAGGACTCCTGGTGCTCTGAGTGTGCAGGGAGAGAGGGAGGGGCTGCAGGGGTGATGGAAGAAGGGAGAGTGGTTGTTACTGAGCTAAATGGTGTGACTACATTTTGGGGGGGAGTGCCTGATGTGGGAGAGGCTTCATTCCTACGGGGAGAAGCAGAGGACTTAAGGGCAGTGTCTGAGGTGGTAGTGGACACCGTAGCAGTGGTTGCCGTGTAGGCTGCTGCTGCTGTAACAGGAGTGGAGGAGGTCTTAACAGATGTGGCCGTGGAGGATATGAGTGTGGCTGAGGGAACAAAAGGCTGGGCATCAACGTTGAGGGAGGATCCGACTGCACTTGTAGGTGGGTGTGGGTCTGCGGCACCTAAGGGTGATGGGTTGGTGGACAAAGCGGAAGTAGGAGGAAAGTCTATAGTGCTCTTGGAGGGATTGAAAACAGAAGAAGCTTGTGAAGCAGGGATGGAGGTCTCTGTCGGGGTGGAATTTGACAGGAGAGCGGTAGCAAGGGAGGGGGTGTTTATTATAGGGGTGGTGGTCTGTGAGTCAGGAGTGGAGCCTGGGGGGGTCTGGAGGACAGAATCCAGGAAAGAGAAGGTCTGGGAGACTGGGCTCAGATTGTCCCCTGCCATCAATGCTAGACTACTGCTAACATCCCCAGCTAAACTACTCTTGTTGGCAGCACTAGCCACTAAACTAACGTTAGGTTCAGGATTGCTGGTCGAAACTTTGTCTTCGTTTGCTTTTTGACCACCTTTAGCAGACATCAGGAAATCGTCTACACACATCGGCTCATAGGAGCGTGGAGATGAATCTGTTACAGGGCTAGCATGCAAACTGTTGGTGAAACTTGTGGGTATTTGTGCGGGGGCAGATGGCAAAACAGGGCTGGGGCTGGAGTTTGGAGCTCTGGAGTCAAAAGGACCAGAGTCTGCAGTTGCAGTCCAGGTAGGAGCGACTGTAGCCAACGTGGGGGAGATGGGCTGCTGGGGAGCCCCCCACTCCTCTGGAAGTCTTGCCCGACTCTTAGCCTTCCTGCTTTTCACTCGTCCCCCTCCTCCACTCTCTCTGATCTCCCACTCTCGGTTCTCCTCCTCGTCTACGTCCTCCTCTGCCTCCCATCCACCCTTATCCTGCATCCCATGCTTGTCTGATTGGCCAATGTTATTCTCCTGGCTATCCAAGAAGGCGTAGACCTCGCCACGGTCCTTCCTCTTCTTCTTCTTCCGTCTCTGCTGTTGCTTGCCAGCCTTGCCCCCCGGCCCCACTCTCTCGGGGCTGAGGGGATCGGAGGTGGAGGAACTGGGACTGCTGTCGTCCATTGAGCCGCTGGGAGAGAGGACGGGAGCTGCCGGGGGGGGGGGAGGGTTTTATAAGAGGAGGAACCAATCACATACTGTGTTAAAGAATCACCTGCCAAAAAGCCATCAGATTATCGTTACCATAGTTGGTTGCACTACTTCATGTCTAAATTGTTTAATGTTTCATGGCAGTAAATGAGTGTAATCACTGGTCTCATTAAAAGAGTAAGGTCCATACCAGTTGAAGTGATATTTTGAAGAACGGTGGCTTGTAGAATTACCATTAACTGAAGTTGGATTATTGGTCTGTGATACCACAGAATTAGTTGCTCTTTCTTACACAGAGCATGTGATAAACTCATAGCTATTATTTTCTATGATTTTGCATGTAGTATATCGAATAGGTTGGCATTGGGACAATAATTGGGATTAGGGTACCCCTATTAGGGGACTAAGCCACTCCTAGTGAATGTATCAGTATTTCAGGGTGTGCTTACAGAGAGGCTTAATCCAGTCGCTTGGATTGTTTGCACATACACTATAAATATCGGCAGCCTTGTGTGGCACCAGAGGGATCTGCGCAAAAGTTTATTAAATTGCCTCAAGTGATCCAACACAAGGCTTCAACAAGTTTATCTGAAATTATTTAATTAAAGCCATGACTACAATAACGCAGACAACCTCTATGCTTAAGACATACATAATCCATACCTGACTACAAAGAGCCCTGACTTATAAAACAGTTGAATATCAGTCACTTCAGTGAAGGTAGTGATCCACGTAGGGGTGTCAAATTCCACTGAATTCTTCTTGTATTGTCTCAAAGACGGCCAATAGACAGGACTGAAAAGACGGTGTATATAATGTTTGCTTTTTGTGAGTAGCATAAAGGCAAGGCAAGTTTATTTGTATAGCACATTTCAACAACAAGGTAATTCAAAGTGCTTTACATAAAAGAACAGGAAAATATAAAAAAGTTTTAAAAGTTAAACAGAAAATAAAAACAGGCAGGTCTACGACCTTTGCTTATTTTACTCCTTTGATTCCCCATCTCCCACTCTATCCCCCCTTTAGTTACTTAGGGACTCTAATCCTAAGGGGACTCAAACCCTTCTTTAGATCTTGTTATACAACCCTGTGTTGTAAAATAATAAATAAATCTACCTTATAAGTTATGGAAAGACCATCTCTGCCAGTATCACTGTTGAACTTTGAGGAACATTGAGGAAGAAAGGCATTTCCATTACTTTCTGAGGTCGCCATCTAAACATGACAACTATTATTATAGTGCACCTACTGAGACTTGATGACACTGGGTGGGGGCAGCAACTGTAAGATTACTTTTGGCAAATACTAGGATAGCAGCACTGCATTTAGTAACATTTGATTTTTAGTATAACATACTGCAACATGCATGTTAGCATTGCACTCAGATGACATATTTTATACATATAAGTAAGGCCCCTTGCCCTCTCCTTTGCTTTGTTGCATATGCTGCTTGTGCAGACAATATGCAAGAATGAAAGTTAAAGTTTTCTTCCCTGTGTGTTCCCGGCCATAGTAACCATAGTCTGACTGCTTTTAGGCTCCTTTTGCAAATCCTTTTGAACGTTTCCATAAATTATGATGTATGTGATGGTGCCTGCTTTTATAAATACATTGAACCTGTACTTTACTCACCTGTTAAAGACAATGATTCTGTTTCTATGGTTCAGTGGGCTAATGTGCATTATCAATTTACATTAAGAAATATAGTTACAGGTGCTATTTCAGAGAAACATAATGAATCAGCACTGGGCATCGTTTGATAAGAATTTGCTCTGATTTATCTGCTTTGCTGTGTCACGGTTGCAACATGGCTGTGACTCATCTCTGCTGCATTTCACATAAAACAATGTTTTTATGAGAATTTGCCAAATTGTTATGGTAATTTTGTAGGACCAAAGCTGACTGTGATTGGAGATCTACTCTATATCTACAATTTACATCTAACTCTAGATCATTGCTTTTTTGTCATTAAGGGGTAAATTCTATACCAATAATTCCAATGAATACAGTAAAATTGGAGGAAATGAAAGGTGAAAGATCCATTGTATGGTCATATCATATTGTGTACATTTTCAATTACGGAACTGACTGTGCTTTAAGAAAGCACTTTTAGTCAAACAATGTTGTGTGATTCTCTCTTTCTGTGAGGAAAAAGTCACCTCTTCTAAACAACATCATCATCATCATCAACATCAACATCATCATCATCATTTTCAGCATGACCCAGCGAGCAGAGCTGGTGTCGTGTAGGAAGCAGTCACACATAACAGAGCAAGACAAACACATTGGGAGCAATAGAGCTCTGAAGCTACATAAAAAAGTAAATGAATCAAGCTAATTTCAAACAGTGTCTAGCATGCATGATTAAGAAAAAATGCATGCATGTATGAAGAATCATGGTAGTAAATGGATCATTGTCATTCATGCAGAAATGCTAAAATGATCCAAAATGACACATTAAACTTGTGTGATGTGACAGAATCACAAAACAATGACAAACTGTGCACATGCAAGCTTTAACAGTCAACTAAAGAAATTCAGCTTGCACTGAAATGATCACTTCATTTGTCTGACCCCACTGTTTTCTCTCGTTTGGGGATGAAGTCATCACATTTGGGGATGGCTTTCCCCTCTGAAGACATATTTCTCATTTATTCCTGACAAGTACTTTATCAGCTCAACAAGGAGCGACTGAAAAATGAACAGACAGATAGAGGAACAGACCACATAAATAAATCTCTCTGACCTATACAGCTCTCTCAGTCTGCTCATCATGCCCTCCGACTGTTTAAATTAGTATTCCATGTCAGTTTTCACCCTCCTTTCCCCTCTTTTCCTCTCAGTCTTACATCACTGGATGTGAAACCACAAAAAGGTGCGTTCCTCTGACACTTCCCTGTATTATGAAATTGATTAAAAGTTGCTATTTTCTCCCTTTGGCCTCCAATGCTTCCCCGGCTATAAACAGCTCAGAGAAGGGACGAGGCCGGGGCATTATCATCTATATTTAATGTGAAAAGGTATTTAATGGGATATTAATCTAGAGTCTGGCAAACTGCCAAGCGAAACATTAATGTTTGAGTGCTGGCTGTCTGTGTGAGAGTTAATCTAAAATTTCATGAAGAACAGGTATGTAGAACAGTTTCAAGCACAGGAACACAGTTTGAAAACAGGCAACATAGACAGAGCGGAAGACTGGTTGGAAAATGTATCGTCAGTGCCAAGCAGAAGTTTATTAGCTACAAAAATACCGATGTCCATACACTGCAAGTCTTAAGCATCAATCTAAATGCACCCGGGCCACAAAAACTAGTGAATTAGAGAGGAGACAATAAGTGTAAACGACAGTTATTTGGATTTATAGAGCAGGTCACAGGTGGTACTTTTGTTACTTGTGCAAATATATTATGCTTACTTATTTGGCTAAACAGAGGATAGACTGATCCAACCGGACTAGAGACTCCTTCTGTGAAAAAAGTAACTTTTTTATGAAAAGATGATCATCGTTTGACTTCTTTAGAATTTACGTGATGTGAGGCAGCAGGAAGCAGAAAGATATGACTTGCCATTACTCTAAAAGTTTCATTATGCCTGCCAGCAGGAATGACCTATTCAGCTGCCCTAATAAATGCTCTTATAGAAAGAACAATTAAGAGAAAGACATAAAGATAAATTACACAGCTATTAAAACAGCTAAATCTTTACTAAAGAAAAAGCCTTTTTTCTTTAAACATCTTTAGATTTAGATTTTTCAATGCATATGTGCAAAAGCAATCGTGACACTTGCATTACTATTGGAGTGAGTGCCTTTTGTCATTTTCTGATATTGTGCATGCTGGTGCTCTGTCATGGCTTACTGGGACACTTAAATAGAACAGAGTCATTATTAATGTTATTACAAACACATGTTCTCCCTCATTATGGATATGACTTTGCACAATATGAAATCCAGCGCTCTGACAGATAGCTGGAGGTGGAGCTCATCGCTAATTCTGTACTGTGAGCTAACCAGTAAGCGTCCTTCTTGAGATAATAAACATTTCCATTACTCATTACTTTTGTAATTAATGCAGTTTAAGGCACAAAAACAATGTATCATGTTTATCTGCTCATATTCCAGCATCCTTTGCACTATGCTCCATCGCACTGTGTACATGTGTACATGTATGATGGATGCGTATGTGCACCTGTTTATCTCATCCACCTGTGACATGTACATAATAATAATAATAATAATCATAATAATAATAATAATTTACTACTATATCCTTTGCACTCTGCTCATTGCATTGTCTCAATCTGTCTATATTGTTTTTGTTTATATATATATATATGTTCTCTATACTGTAGCCTGTGTCATATTTTATTATTGTATTATTGTATAAGTAAGAACATCGTGTTGTACAATCCTGAGTCAAATTCCTTGTATGTGTACACATACCTGGAAATAAAGCTGATTCTGATTCTGAACTCTAATCAGTTTGGTCTGCTTCCTACCCATCTCACTGATGATGCAGCTCAGAAACCCAATATATGAAAGACTGCACTAATATAGACAGATTGCAGTGTTAACTGGATATAGGTTTTACTTAAGGTTTAACAAAGAAGAAAGAAAGAAGGTTCGCTTATTTAAAGCTTATATTTTATGTATGTATTGTAGGGCTGGACAATAAAACAATAACAATAATTATCGCAATATAATTTTTTTCAATAACAATATAACAAATGTTCAATAAATAGTCAATAAATGTTTGATTTTATCCACTTGAATAATACACAAATTAGGAGCAAAAATCAATCTTTAAACTCGAAAGACATAATGATTTGATACTTATCGTGATAATTATCAATATCAAAAGATATTAAACTTTTTATCGTGATAACATTTTTGGCCATATCGTCCAGCCCTAATGTATGGTTGTCATGCAAATTATGTGACAGGATTGGTCCATTTACAGAATGTCTGCAGATATTTTGTGTGATGGAGCGGACAGCTAAACACAGAATTTTAAAATGGCAGCATGTGGTTACATCACTAAAGTCTCTTCCTTGAAAATGTAATGAGGAGGGTTTTTTTATACAAATATAACTACAATTTTCATTCTAAATAATGCTGTCATTATTGCAGATATTGTTAGGTAACAACTCATTTGGGGTAAAATACAATCATTCCTTAATTTATCCCTGGTTTCCAAAAGATGTCTGTTGAAATATCCTGCAGTGTATTGTCCTTTGTTTTGCGCAGATGACACAGATCACAACATAACTTTTACATAACAATCAGCTTGTACCACAGCAAGCTTTAAGCTAGCTGATTTAGTACACTAAGGCTACGTTCACACTGCAGGCCTTTATGCTCAGATTTATTTGAAAAATCTCCTCACGGTCCGCTGTCCGTTCTGTGTGTGCCCTGAAAAAAATGTTGTACACAGCTCTGGCTCTTTAAATGGGAAACAAACAAAGTGGCTTGGACCGAGCCACACATCACTTTTCCAGCCATGACTTGTGGATAGAATGACTTGCCCGCTGACATTCAGCTTACTTTCTAGTTTATTAAGACATGCTGATGTTGTGATGTCAGCTATAGTAACAGGAGATTTGTGAATATTGCTGTTAGCAGGTGTGGTGGCCCTGGGTCTCGTCCTCTCTGCATGTTAGCTTAATGTTAGTTTCGCAGCAGCAACTGTAACAACAGCATGCTAACTCACGACTTAGCTAACGTTAATTACATTACCTGCTGTGTCGCTCTATATCAGGATTTTTGTCATGGTGTTGGATCTCTACAGAATTGTTTACTGCACCTTTTAATGTGACCCAGATTGGACTCCAGTTTGTATCTGTATATGAAAGTGGCCCAAATCAAACTGGAAAAAAAACAGATCTGAGTCACACATGAGAAAAAGTATTTCATTTGGGTCACTTTGGCCTGCAGTCTGAACGCAGTCTAACAAAACAGAACGGAGAAGAGGTAAAGAATAAAATCCTGAATAAGAGCTGGTTAAATGTTTAATAAGTAATGCACTACTGAAACTCACTGAGTCATTTTTAAAGTTCAGATGAGGGCTTTGGGGTTCTGTCGTTGAATTCTTTATTTGTTGCCTATTTCCCTCGCCTGAGGCTTTTAGGAGGAGTCACAGTCTGCCTGAATGAAAATAAATATCTGAATATGAAATGTAGTGTTACACAGAAGACTGAAAAGGGCATGGTGTGTTGCCCTATCTTTGCAGTTAAATCCTCCTGTGGGTTTGTGGGTTTGTTGATCAGCAACCACACATTCAGCTAATGTTATTCACTCAAGCAGCTATTGATTATTATACACATTGACAATTCATCGTGAGAGGCAACTAGAAATTTCATTGGAAGCACTAAGTTGCCTATAGGCTGCTTTTTTTTTTCTCCATCAAACTGCAGTAACTACTGAAGGCATAAAATGATGTCCTGTGTTTATCATTTAAAAGGGTCACTGCATAAGTCACATCTGTCTGTTCATCCAGTTTGTCAGTAGCAAAAGAGAATCGCAAAGTACACAAAGCGTGAAGCCATGAGGCAACCAGCGAACTAAAAACTGAGCTGGAACTGTTCCACCTTAAAAACAGCTGGAAAAGGCTGCCCTCTGCTGCTGAAAGCATGTCCTGTGTAATCAGGTTGTTACTCTTCTCTTGCCACCGCCTGTCCCAGCTGCCCTGTTACAGAAACCCATGCAAATTTCTAAAAACAAGATTAGCATAACATTTTAGGTTCTTAAGAGTTTGACTTTTCAATTTGGGCCAGGGATCTAGCTCTAACCTTCTTTGTAACTGTGTGACAAATCCAACACTGCCTGAAACATACATTAAAACTCCTCCTCTCTCCTCATTCTCCTGACTCCTTCCTCCTCTCCTGCCCCAGCATATGGAAACACGTACAACCAACCCTCTGTCTGATACCTGTAGAATGATCCATAGAGTGGATTCCCGGGCCACCAGAAGATAACAGATCACTGGTTTTAAACGAACTGCTTCCACTGGTGGTTTTGTTTTCCACACCAAACAGGCCTGAATTCTTCTGGGTGTCCATAGCTGAACCCATCCCACTCTGGCCGAGAGTGGAGCTCATACTGGTCTGAAATGGTGGCAGGCTGGACCCCATGGTCCCCCCCATCCCAGACTGAGAGAAGCCTGAGGGAGAGACAGAACACAGAGATACATCACCAGACAATTGGCTCTAAGACAAATGTACATAAAAAAGCTATACACACTATATATATACCACTTGCTGCTTTTTATTTAAAAAAAGTCTTAATTCACATACTGTATAGTAATAGCGTTGAGACCAAGAAATAGAATTATTTGGTAACACCATAACCAGATTGGCCTATTTACATACTGTTATGGAGTCATAATAGGTATTTGTATTCGAGTGATTGTGAGTTTTTGGTGCCTTTGATCCTGTTATGTGTGTTGTTTTCTCAGTATGCTGAGTTGCAGGTGGCAGCTGATTGGACAGAAGACTGACGGTGCCTCCAGATCTCTGTATATTTAATAATAATTTCTACTGTGATTGTTAAATATTTCTAACATTTATAATAAATGCCATCAGAATAATTTGATACATTCTACACTCATAAACGTTCCACACATAGTTGCTTTAGTGACTTTATTTGTTGTGGGTGGTTACACCTTTCCTTTGCAATAGACGGGTTTCTCCTTTACAAACAATCCTGGAGGGAAGGGGGAGAAAACATGCTGCCACAACGTCATGATAGCTTATGCTTATTTATGGTCACTTTATTTAGGATTTAGAAATTAAGCAATTTACTGGAAACCAGTCAAAGTACCTGTTTGAAAATGAGAAGCCCCATTGTCACCTGACGCAGCTTGTCCAGTTTGTAATGTCTGGACAATCGGTACAGAACCGCCCCACACAGGAAACAATAATAGTCTTTGCCCCAGGAAATGACAGGTCAATGAGAGCAGACCTTGACAAGCAGCTAAGGTTCCCCACCGATATCGCCACCACCACACTGAGACCTGACATCGTCCTGTGGTCGGCAACCAAGAAGCGTGTTAGTAGAGCTGACAGTTCCATGCGAGGGGGTCATCCAGGAAGCACATGAAAGGAAAAAGTTGTTGTATGCTGAAGTAGTGGCAGAATGTTGGAGAGCAACAAACTATTAAGTGGATGCTGGCTGCCGCGGTTTTGTGAGCGTCTCTATACAGTGTTTCCAGAGAGACATTGTCTTCAAGGCAACAAAAGTCAAGAAGCAGAAAATGAAGGTTTCTGACTCTGGTTGCGAAGAAGAGACAATAGCTGGGGGAACAGAGAAGCCACATTGTGGAACCACTTAGGTATCTAAATCCAGCTGAGACGTCCACTGCCCCAACACCATGAGATGTTCTGGGATTAAATGGGCAAAACGTCAATGAAGGATAATTCCCACCTTTAGTATCTCTGGAAGGCTAACATGACCCATGAAAGTCCAGTGAGAAACGTCATTTAAAAGCAATGATAATGATAGAAAGTTAGCTCTACAGGTAGTGATGAAAAAGAGTGTCAACCAGCAGCAGAGGTTATAAGCACCGTAGCCCTGCTGGAGCGCCCCCCTCACACAAGTAACATTACCTTAACAAAAAGTAATGTTGTATGGAATACCTCCCGTTTCCTGCTGAGCACAGAACATCGGTCATTCTGGATTTTGTCGGCATGTATAAAAATCCTGCAGGCAAAAATTAACTCATAACTCAATTAAAATCATAACAAACTCTATCAAGACAGGATTTTTTTCAAAACACACGCCTGATTGTTTTCTCTGATGTAGCCATCAAACTGCACCTCTACCAGTCGCACTTTGAAACTCCAAGTCAAACTGATCACCAGTATATTGATCAAAGAGCCTGACAAACTTTCACACAATTAATTTAACAGCCATAAACACACAGTAACAGTGAGCTGTTTTACCTTAAAACAAGTGTTTTTCTTAACCAGGTTCTGTGAAAAACAATCCACCACCTTCCAGCACTTTGCACCACTTATAATCCATGACTCTAGCCACCACTCTGAGCTAACTGGAAGGTTCTTGAGTTAATGAACATTTTCTGGTACCGAACACAGCCTCAGAGGTTGATGAGGGCCAGTCTGACAACAGGGAATACAGTACAGAAGTGATTTACAGCGTCTCAGACGAGGAGTCCGACTCCGGGGAAGAGGAAGACATGGTGGTTCAGGCGGGGACAGAAGAGGCATCAAGTGGGAGAGGAGCGAGAGGGAACTCACATTCAAGTTGGTGAATTAAGGGCCAGAGCTGATGATTGTTGTAACAGTGGAAAGGCTAACCAAGATGGTTTTGGAGAGTTTTATTCAGTTTTTGTCGAGTTTGAATAAAGTTTGAATGAAGTGTGTTTTATGATGAATTAAGAAGGCAATTAGTTTGGTGAAAGAGAGAAACTTGAAATCAGTAGGTTGTATTTTTCTATTTGATAAGGAAAATAGGTGTACAAATATTTCCTTTCTTGACATTTTGGGAGTTTATTTTGTTTATAGGGAGAGCTTGTGTAACATAGCAATCTCGCCTCTGAGACAAATCTCCTATCTCCTAAAGCATGCCAACTTCATATCTCTGCAAAACAATACACAGACGTCTTTGACATAACGTCAGAACTGTTACTTCATCATATATTTTTAATAATATAAGTTCATTTTTTGAATGTTTTTCTTTTAAATTCTGGCCATATTTTAAAGATGGATAGTATAATATAACCTGCTTCTAAGTCTGCAGTCAGAGGTAAAAAGTACACAGGAGGTGAAAAAGTAAAGTGGACCTAGAAATGAGTCAGGCATGCTGCTGTCCTTTGTCTTGTTCAAGCTCCACTGATCTGTCCTCCCACCCATCATAGGACCTGAGAGGGGGGGGAGTCAATTGGAATAAGAGAGATGATAATAGAGGCAGAGAGTCAAAATGAGCTGGATGAGTGAAAAAAAAGAGAACACATATGGGCAAAGCAAATGTAGAATTTAGAAATATTAAACATGATCCTGCTGCATTTTAAATGTGTGCATGCAGTATGTTAGGTTGAATGGAAACACAAAAAATGGTAATATAACACAATTTAGGAAAAGCAAAGGTGTAAATAATACAATGAATTATGGCAGAATTTCATTTAGCTTCTTGAGTTTCAGGGTTCTGGCATTGTTCATGCAGGCTCACTGTCACACTGTGGTGGCTTACTGGGACACTTGAATAGATAATAGCCATAATTAATGTTACTGTAACGCCTGTGCTATTCCTACTACTACGCCAAGTCAAAAAGGCCTATGAACAAAGAATTTGGCATAGCAACAAAAGGAAAATGCAATGAAGGCTCATGGTGACATGCATCTTCTTCCTGCTCTTTTCTTTTCTTTAAACACTATAGACCCAGCCTTGGCATGCTATACCATTCAACAGGTTCACCTCCAGACCCATTTTTGTTTATGTGATTTTATATTTACGTGATTATAGTGGTTAGATTTTTTCCTTTCAATAAATTGTCTTAAAATTTAGACATTTAGTGTTGTATATGTGTGTGTGGAGGATTATGTAAGAAAACATTGCTTATTTTGGCATTTATAGTGACCACATAAATAATGTGACAATGCCCTTATGTTGTGGGGTCAATAGTTTTTGATACCCGCCATTTTACTAGTCTCTCAAGTGTGTGATTTTAGCATAAAATGATTTTCTAGGTCCTTGTGAACATTTTACGTTTTTACTTGTACATATTTATTTGAAACATGGAATTGCCCAAAGTGTCATTCCTGGTAAGTGTTATTTTGGGGGATTGACCTACAGCCCCTCTGGACCTCTGCAAAAAATACTCAAACTTCTTTGCAAACTTCTTCTAAAGTGGGGAAACCTTGTGATAAATAACTAGCACTCCCTCCCCCCTCACCAGACAGGTAGTCAGAGCTGAAGGCAGGCTGTCCAGGTGAGTCTTGGTGTACCCCTGATGACATCTTTGATGACATCATTCCTGGACCTAAAGGAGATAAAGACAATTATTAACGTCATCGCCAATCAATAAACAGAAACATCCTCGATTAGCTCATAATTCTGTCAGAACATCACATGTTCTTATTCTCCTGCATGGATTCCTGTTAGATCAAATTTCCCATATACCATGTTACCCAAAGTACAAATAGAACATCCCTTTTTTACTACTGTACATTGTGCTCAAAGATTTTCATTGCCTAGATTGTTTATTCCATACATTTCAAGTTTATGACTAGGCCTGTCACAGTTATTACATGACTGCCTGATAGCAATTATTTGAGCTGACGACTATCATTTTCAGTCAATCAATCCATTTTCGTTCCAACTTTTTGGAAGATGAGATCACAGAAATGGTAGAGGAGACTGAATCCAGTCAACACGTATTATTACGTTGTTTCCTGTCTAAGTCATACTGAAGATCAAAAGTAGGGGTGGGAATCACCAGAGGCCCCACGACACGATATTATCACGATACTTATGTCACAATACGATATTATTGCGATTTTAAACATATTGTCTCCCCAATGTTAAACTCTTTTTCTAGTGGACTGAAAAAGGAACTGATTCTATTATTATAGTACCAAAAAGTAAATTTCTCATGTACAATTTATACAATAAAAGATAGATATTTGACGTTCGTGTATCAATACGGAAAATATTGCGATACTATGCTGTATTGATTTCCCCCCCACCACCCCTAATCAAAAGTGATCGTAAGTTTGTTTTATAAATGAGGCGCTTGATCTGTCATTTCATTTTTGCTGGGTCATTTTTTATTCACAAACCAAAATCCATCACCTCACATAAATGTCTGTCTTCTCTAACTAGATAATTTGCAGTTAAAATTCTGGGACTGTAACGCGGCTTTGTCTTTTCACGTTGCAAATTAACTTTTAAAAATAAAATAGAGAGTCCTACAACTGTACATTTATGTGCAGCAGAGCATGAGGTGACATTTGTGCAGTTTTTGTTTACAAAGACTGGAAACAAAAATGTAATTTATTTATATGTTCAATGTCAATGAAAGGTTCTTCTTCATTAGGTGTAACTGTATTATAACTATTATTAGGCTTATACTATATTAGTAAACAGAGTTAATCACAATGATTTGTTAAGCAAATAAATCATCAACTAAAACTTCATGATTGTGAAAACACTAGCTAGTTATGACATCTCAGAAATACATTAGCTATTGAAACCCTGACCCAGGATGAATGACCTACATGTTTCTGACAAACACATCTAGCTTCCTGCAGGCTTTAAAAACAAACTCAATCTGTCCGTCTGTCACTCTGCTCTGTCAGCTGTTTAACTAACACGCACAACTTCCCAAAACCAGCCTCTCCGGCCTGTTAGTGTGTATTCTGTGTCTGTGTGTGAGTATATCTTTTGACAGTGAGGCGACACAACATGTCGCTGAAGGGACTATCACCATGGTTACGCAAGGAGGAGGACGAGAGCGTCTGAGATTCCCTCAGCAACACTTGCTACTTAGAGACGGCGAACGTGGCTTAAAGGATCGAAGCATGTGCGCCACCCGCTGAGGCACACATACCAAGACACAGTTGTTTGACAAGAAAGTAAAAAGAAGATTTGCACTATTGATTCTACCAAATCCTATTGAGTAGCAGATATGAAACCTGCTATATATTATAAACTATTATCATAACAATTAAATGATGTAATCAACTAGATAATACAAATATTTACTCAAAGTACACTTCCTCCCTCAGCAGCCATTACATGATCAAAAATAAGTTAAGCACTACTTATACTGTTGTTTCACAGATGAGCAGTAATCTAGCACATTTAGCTGTAACACAATGACATCCGACACCTGATTTGTCCATATTTATGTAAGAAAAAGACCATATAATTAAATGAATGCCTGTCAGCAAAACAAACAGTATGTCCTTCCCAAATGTGCTATGAATAAAAAGCGTTTGTCAAGGATTTCATGAGATTGTGCTAGTTTTATTGTTTGCCACTCTGTCTCATCAGTGGTGAAGCCCTGACATCCTTTACTTAACCCTTGATCACACACCTCAAGTCTTTAGAGACCCAGGGCCATATTCCATCCTATTTAATTCATTTTTGTTTCCAATCAAGCCCTTTAGTACCTACATAACAAGCACTATAAAGCATGTATCCGTCCATGGTCCTGAATACCAGGTGGAAAGATAAACAGCCTACAATAAAAACAGAACAGTGACGTATATAATATATTAACTTCTTTTGGGACATACATATGGAACCTGACTGTTCAACGTATACCTAAAAATATATCAGTGTTATAAAATGATGCAGTGGTTCAAATGTATTCCGGGAAAAAGACGACACTAGGCCAACGTCAGCGTAATAGTGGATATCATGAATAATTAACAAGTGTGCATTAACTGTGAGTTTAGGCACACTGGAAGGCAAGTGTGTTTGTGATAGCAAGTGTTCCTTTATGGCTGTATCCATTTTGAGTCTATAAAGGTAAGGCATTTGTGAATTACTGACTTTATATCCAGGTGAAACCACACAAACAAACAAACCCACCCGCACACACACACAGCATGCGGGGACAGTCAGAACACAGACAGTCGTCTGAGGACAGCAGCCAGAAAGAAGCCTCAAGGTCAAACCTTCTTTTTTTCAAACATGATTTTTATGGCATTTCTGCATCACTGGACTGGAAGCTTTTTCAAGCACAGTGCCAGGAGACACAAGTCAAAATATACAAGCAGGGAACCACCACAAAAATAGCTTTGCTGCAATAGCGTTGCATAGTTTAAAGAAGTACAGTTTGCTGGGCTAACCACTGTGCATGACCTGGGCTGGTTGTACTTTCAGGTCATTTCTCATGACACTGCTGTGTTTGGTTAAACGCAAAGTTGCAATTGCCAAGGTTCACATTATTCAGAAAGTAAGATGTGCCTGCATAGGTGGGCTCCAGCGCAGATCGCAGTTATATCAGGTGGTTCTAGTCATAAAAATGAACATATCTGCGTTTCTGCTGTTCTTTTTCTGGCATTCAACAATCTTTTAAGGTCTCCAACAATTGTCTGTTCGTTGTAGGTCCATCAAGGTTTTGCGTCTGTCTTTGCATTTCGTTTATCCTTATTTTTAGGGCTGCCCCCGACAAAAGCTTTTTCTCGTCGCACGTTTATGATGTTAAGTTAGTTATTTAAATATATATTTTTCAGGCATCAGAAACTGATTTGAGTTCCAGTGCTGAGACAGAATGTTCCAAGTAATACTGTCAACACTGTGCTGCACAAATACAAAACCACAATAATGACCCTTTACAATATACATTTTAGGGACACAAAGAGACGTGCTTATTAACGACAAGGAACAACTAATGACTCAGGTCGTTTGGGTCGTAGCTTCTCCCTAAAACACAGAAAATTGTGTGAAAGTGCAACTTTTCTCAGACAGCCACTTTCATTGCTCAAATGATTGCAACTGAATGGATGATGATCTATTCTATATGAACTCCACTGTTGTCCTAAAACATGATTGAGCCACACCGTTGCTCTGGGTGACATGTTTCTCCCAAACCATGATTACACATAATGTAGTTTGTTTGAATAATGTTTGTTAAAAGATACCAGCTGTTTTTGGAAATTACTAAGCCTTATTATAAAGATTAACATCCTCAGTACTTTGCCTTATTCTTTAATGGTAACAATTAAGGATTCATGCAGAACATGCAATTAATATCAAAATAAAACATGGATTCTTGGTAGCCTGACTGAAAAGTACAGTAAGTGCACATCCATCTGAAAGGGGAACTCAGGGTGGCTCCCAGCTGACAACGCTGCAGGCGGCACAATAGCACTGTCAGAGGTGCGTCAGGCAGAAATGCCCAGCAGGTGGAAACCACCTGTGCTCACATCATTTGTAAGGGAAACTCATAAAGAGTACTACTCACCCTGTGATTGCATAATGTCCTCTGTGGCACTAGAGGAGCTTTGTCAAGTCATCAGGGGTTATCTTAGCTTGGGCTTGCACCATATATATCTTTTAACAGAAAGCCCACATTACAAACTGGAGTTAGAAAGAAGTTGGAATTTACAACATGGAGCTCAAACATACTACAGGCTCAACGTCAGGATATGTGGAGCCCTGCTTCATCAATTTCAACCATTCTTTCTTTCTATTCTGTCTCTCACAAGTCCTGCAACTTGCAACACTTAAATTGTTGGTGTACTCCTTTAAGGGTCATGACATAGCCTCCAACTCATACATTTCTTCTCAGAGGTCAAAGTGCGGGGCTGTCTACTGTGCAGTGCCTCTGGAGTGGTTTGGGGCTTGCTGAAGTGCACTTTGCAATGATGGACCATATCATGTAGGGTTGCCAAGACTGAACCCAGTTGCACTTTAGCTCAAAGCATGATTGCAGCTTCCAGATAATGGCAGGCAGCCTCTGGACAAACATGCTGCCTCTATATTTACATAAGCATTTTATGGGCTAACCCTTCAGTTGCAATATTTCTTTAAAGCAATTATAATAATTTCTATAATCTGTTACTGACATTTTTTAATCAAGTCAACAGTAAACTCATTCGGCATGACTGTAGTTTTGACCTTCACATGTAATTGTTGAGAAACCATTTAGCAAATCAGTGTAATAAACCTGCCAAAATTCCACAAGGCAATTATAGTTTTGTCATTATCTGATGTATGACGTCTAGCAGGAACCTATCAATACTCAAAGAAGCTGTAACAAACATGAGGAGACCGCTATGTACTCCTAGGTTTTGATACTTGGAATTTAAAGTTAAAGAAGCAGGTTCAGATAAAAATCACTGGACTGAGAAACACTGAATAATTCTCTCTCTTCTTTTAGCATCTACACACGTTACCCTTGAACAAAATAACCATTCATTAACTGCTCCAGGGAGGCTGCTCATTTTCCAACAGTAGAGGATTATAGTTATAGGTAACGGAGGGGTTACTGAAAACCTTTTATGCTTTACTTTTTCTCTCTGTCTCCCTGATGTTTAGACATTTACCCCCAAGACATGTTAACACAAACATGAAAAACCATGATAAAATCCCATCTTCCTCCATCACTATCTCCTGATGCTATCATGTTGTTCTTGGCCTGACCCCAGTTTCATACATTTAACACTCGCGTGCGTATGTTGCAACAGTAATGTCTTTCTCTGTAAGCCAAGGACAAGGGGAGGTTAGTGTCAAACTACAGCATCCCACGCTCAGTCACAGCTGTCACTGTCTCTGGAGAGAGGCAAGCACTTAGGGCTGAGGAAGGCAGTGGATAGTAAAGGGATGGAAAATAGAAGTGAAAACAGAGAGGGGGGAAGAAGGCAGGCAGAGAATGGAAGCATTGAGCTATTTGAGAGCATAAAGGACTGAGTAAAAATGTGTTAAACTGAAGGACCTACTGTATGCCACATTAAATGTTTGATGTAACTCCTGTAAACAAATGCAATCATAGTGGCGATGACTGGAAGCCTCAATCAACAGTGTTGGTGCTGAAAACAAATAAATTACATTTTAAAAGATATAGTCAGCAATATTTTTCTAACTGTCAACACATCCTATGACAAGACCAAAACAATGTGTTAGTCTGTCTCTCAAAACTTTCTAACGTCCCTATCCTGTTTGTGACACAGTCTGACCCCGTTGATTCCTACTGAAAATGTAATTAGCATTTTTTTAATTATTTAAATACTAAATAAACTACAGTGTTCATGGAAATGAATAAATACGTCACCCAGTGCAACAGTGTGGCTTTTAATAGTTTTTGGACAACAGTAGAGAAATAAAAATATCAGGTTTTCAATGTTTAGACAATACTTGTTGTTAGGATCAATTCAATGGGATTTGCTGACAATAGGAAATAAATATAATGTTGCCTGCCTTACCCTCTAACCTACGGGCCACTTGAGAAAATGCCCTCAAACAGTCAGCAGCTGTTTATAAAACTGAAATGTGAAACTGTTTAAAGAAACTAACCTGATTTTGGTCTATTCATTGACTTGGCTGACAATTTGAAAAATATAGAGTATGCGGTATTAAAGCTCGGTCATGCCAGCATTTGAATTGACAACATTTCAGGTCAAAATCAACTGCAAACTAGTTCGCTCGGAGAGGTCTTGTGACCATAATGGAGACATTACCGTATCACAACCTTCGTGAAACTCTTTACATAGTTTTTATTTTTTAATGAAATAAAAAAAGAATTCTATATTATGTAGCCCTGTGTTGTAGAATAATAAAGGTACCTTGAACCTTAAACCCTTGAACCTTTACAGACTAGCCATAGCATTCTTATCAAGCTAGCTCACAAGCTACAGTAGTTCATCAACTTGCCCAGTGAGTTGTCCCTACATCACCCAGCTTTGAGCACATTTCCCATTTTGCAAGGATGCAGGGAAAAATGTAGCTGTGTCACTTTCTTGTGTAACCAGGCTTTAATCCTTTAAAGTGCTTAATCAAAGCCAAATGTTTAAACTAACATGACTGGCAACAAACCTGGTTACAAGAACTGATGTGAGACAGATGAGACAAACTGTTTAACAGAAATCAATAAGTAGGGTTGTCTCCTAGGCCAGTGCTACCATGCAATGTTTATATCGTTTATATGTTTATAACGCTCCTTTGTCAGTGAAAATAAACCAGACTGGTATAATACAGGAGGGAGTAAAGAGTGATGTGAAGTGGAAAGAGACAAAGGAGGAGAAGTGAGCACCTTTTACAAGAAATAAAATGAATGACACAGAACAAAATAATGATCTAATAGAGTAAAATATAGTAAGGGAGAGATGTATGACGTCAGAGCAAATAAATGAAGGCGAAATAAACACATGGAAGCAGAGAGAGACAGAGGAAAGAAAATGAAAGAAACAGAGAAATATTCAGGTATTTTTTCTCTCTCCTGGGTATAGCTGGTGTTGTGGTCCTGACAACCAGTAACAGCATAACAACGCACTCCAGATGTTCTGTAATAATGGTGCAACCCCATGGCCATTGAATACATGATGCAAATCCTGTTACTGTGACTGTGAGACTGGTGGTACTGCTTCTCCCATCAGCTGCTAAATGCAGCCTCTTTATGGCTCGACATGAAAATGTAAGATATCCAGGTAGAAATTTAGAGGTATTTCTTGTCTTTTTACCCGTTGACCGGATGGCAAGTAATCGAAGACCACCACATGGCATTTCTTCACAATTTCTGGAGCATTTGAATTTTGTTACCGTGAACACAAACCGGACCATTCTCATATTAGTCTAATTCAGGAAGCAGACCTTTAGGTGTGAAAAAACACACATATTTCTTGCTACAAATGCTAAAAGCATGTTAATGCAGAAATCTTTAAATATTGCATTTTACATGAGAATAAAAGGAACTTACAGTACTTTCACTTACATTAACATGACACAGGTCTATAGAAAAACAGGGCAAATGAAACAACTTCTCAAAATTTTACGGCCATCATTGTTAAACTAATAGTCTTGTGCTTTGGATCAACATAGTTTTTACACATTTTAATGTGAGACTGGGTTGCCTCAGATCCTCTGTCTGTCTCACTCGTTCAGGATGTCAGATGGGCTCATTTCTCGGTCTGTCAGTCAGTCCATCCGTCAGTCCATCCGTCAGTGTCCAGAAGTGCTGTAAAAGCTTCACTTACATCATACTCCCTATGACAAATCTGCTGAATTCAGCACACTCACACACATGTCCTAGTTATTGGCAGTGACAGCCAAGGTGTGTGTTTGATGACCTCACCAGAACTACATGTGTGTGAGGTTGCTGGTATGGATGCTCCACTGTACAGCAGTCTTACTGTACTGTAACACACACACATATACAAATGCAGACCCATGCACTCGAGATTATAAAATACAATGCCTGAGATAAACACACTTACACATGCTACTGCAGAGAGACTGTGTCTTGGCTTCTCACACACACACACACACACACACACACACACACACTACTTGTTAATGCAGAGGTCCCTGCTTATTAGTGGTGGATCATATCAATATTTATGCACACCAGTATTGCAAATACATCACTAACGCATTAACACCAGTGGCACAGGCAATCGCGTTACACCTACATCAAAAACACACGTCGTGGTCATGTGCGCCTGACGGCACTGTAACCGCTGTAAGTCTATGGAAATTGTAGGTAACAGAGGTTGATCAGATTGCAGAGGTCTTGGCGGAGACTATGAAGCGTTTGCGGTACTGAATGGTTTAGGGCCAAAACACATTTCTGATCTTCTTCTTCATTATGAACCTTTCAGGTCGTCTGGGACAGGTCTGTTTTCTGTCCCAAGTCTCGCCGATGTCCACCAGCGTGCAGCGGTGTGTTTACAGAAAACAGCTGAAGGAGTTACGCTAAATACTGTATCCGAAGGAACACCTGATTACAGCAGGTAATAAAGCTCGTTAAAAATCCCGTTCCTCCGATGCTCAGACGGACACACAGTGCTGCAGCTGATCTGCAGCTCTTGGCAGCTGGAAATGTTTTAATAACTTTCCGAATTGTCGTGATTTTATTTTTGTGTTGCTTTCTCTGAGCTGGAGTAATTCTATGAACTTGATGGCTTTATCAAGTGTGTTATCCACACAAGTTTCGCCAATGTTCGCCTGAAATCATATGTCGGCATTAAATGTAGCCTATTGCTCGGAAATAACAGCCAGCGAGCAGCGGTGTGTTTACAGGGAACAGCTGACGGAGTTATGGTGCTTTCAGACCAAAAGCGAAGCGAGCGTTCGGGGGGCGGTGTGTTTACATACAAAGTCAATGCAAAGACGCGTAAAGCCGCGATTTCCTGTCGGGCGGCGTGAAGCGATGCGAAGGGGGCGGTGCCGTCGACGCGAAGGTGAAGAGAAGGAATTCGCGTGAGTTGAATATTTTCAACTCAAGCGAGAAATTCGCATGGCGCTGAGTCGCAATAGCCTATCAACGTTGAGATTGTCCGTACGTCACCGACAGCTTCAGAGCGTTGTGTGGAGAGGGCCAGGGAGAGCAGGCGATTAAAAATCTGCTGGCTGGCTGAGAGCTGCTAAACTTGAGCTAGAGGAGCAGGGAGCAGCGCTCCAGCTTTCGGACAAATAAACACCCGTGGTCAGACTGGACTTTGCTGGCAACTACGCCGTTTGCTCGAGGGAGGAGCTCAGAGTAAACTGCTTTTATTACATTAGCTTTTTACTTCAGTTTTTATGATTACAACGTTGATTTACCTTCACTCGAGCTTCTCAGCAGCTAGCTTCCGTGTAAATCCGGTTCAAGTGTTGTTAGCGTCGTTTGCCACTAACGTTACTTCATATTTATATAAAAACTGGACAAAACTGGACATTTCTGGGAGAAAAGAAAGCGAGGAGGTTGAACTACCTGGTGAGTTCAGAAAACATGTGTACGTAACTTTATTCCAGCTATCGTTGTACTTTACTGTGACCAAGTTAACGTTAGCATAGCCTGATCGACCCGAACTCCATTCAGAAAACAAACATTTTAGAAGTTGTTGTCCTGCTGTCTTCCTGAAAGACCTGACAAAGCATGAATTCATATGTCTAACAAAACTGCATGATATTGTAGTTATTACGGCATCAGTTTGATCCGTTTATTGCTATTTAATCACAGCAAAATGTTTACTTTGGGTTCATACAGCTGTAGTAATGGCAAGTTGTGTTTATTACCGTTATCGCATTAAAATCGCCTTCTCGCGTTGTGTGCGAACACTTGCAGCGAATGTACTCACGCGAGGAAAGCGGCGCAAGGCGAAAATTCGCGTTTGGTATGAATGCGGCATTACACTAAATACTGGGTCCGAAGTTATGTTTTAAGTTTTTATCAGTCAGGAAGTTTTTACACGGAGCCATTTTACTTTTGTGTTGCTTTATATGTGCTGGAGTTATTTTAAGAACTTGATGGCTTTATCAAGTGTGTTATTAAATTTGTAACAAACTTTATTGTGTCTCTTCATTAAACTCCCACAAACAAAGCTGTTTTTAATGTTCAAGTATAGCCTGTAGTTTTTCATTATATTCCAGTCATATCTGATGTTCATTTATAAATTTTGCCCATGGATAGTGGTTACAAATAATGATGCCTGTGCATTGCTTTGTATGCAGTTTAGTCTTACGTCACCTGGTTAATTTGCCTATCTTTGCAGGTCTTTAGACCAGGGTGGAAACGCACACAACAATGGGCTGAAAGAACCTTTTAGTTCCTTGAAAAGAGATCCAAAATGCGGCTTAAGTGTTAAAGGGTTAGAGTCCCCTCAGGGTTAGAGTCCCTAAGTAACTTGTTGACAGGGTCCCGCTGTCAACCACTGTTACCAGAGTTTGTAGCGTGGACAATCTGGATTTACAGTGACAACTGTATCTAAGGAATAAGGGTTAGAGTCCCTAAGTGTTGAAAAAAGGATAGAGTGGGAGATGGGGAATCAAAGGAGTGAAATAAGCAATGGTGAGAGAGCTGCCTCTTTTTATTTTCTATTTAACTCTTTTAAAATCTTTATATTTCCCTATTGCTTTTATGTCTTATGTAAAGCAATTTGAATTACCCTGTTGTTCAAATGTGCTATATAAATAAACTTGCCTTGCTTGGTGTGCATAATTATTCACCCCTAATACCTGCTCCTTCTCAATCTCTCTCTCTGTCTCTCTCTCAAATTCATATTTTGAGTGCAACTGCTGCAGTGATTGTAGAGCAAAATGTATTCACATTCAAACTGTATGATATACATCAACTTATGTAACTTGTTATTAAAACATTTGTTTCTACTACAAATTCCTGAAAGAAATTACAACTGCTAAAATCTGTCTTTGAAACCTCTCAGATGCTTTATTTGCACACTCAAATAGCAGCTTTGTGAATGTTAAAAGTAATAAAAACATCAGCAGAATCAACTAAAGGACATTTTTCCACAAGTTCATACTTTCAGTACTGTGGTCATTCTGTGCTATCAGCAACTGAATATCTTATTTCAAATAAACATCAATGTTATTGAGAGGACATAATATGCACAGATTTTTTTAAGGCTTATGCAAAAAACACATTTGATATCTGTACTAAATGCCATTGTGTTAAATCTTAGCATCCGGATAAAATACAGATGCCAATTAATAAACTTTCATTTACAAGTAGCCACATTCGGTCTCGGTTGGCCAGAGAACAAATCTGATTGCATTTGTCTTTATTTTCCTGGGCTACAATAAACTGGGGTAAGCCCGGCTCCAATCCAGTGGGTGGTTGTAATGCAACTGAAGCTGTTTGGAAACTGCCAAAAACACTCACATGAAAAATGACGCGAGACCAGGCAAAAGTGTGGTTCCAACTTGGTGCAGCTGGGGAAAAGCAACTGCGGCCGCCGGACTCGGCGCCTGCAGCCGCCTTGCTCCCGTGAGGTTTTATTGTCATGTGACATGGTGACGTTCTGCAGCACCGACGAAAGTCGGACACAATTTCTAACCAGCATGCCTTATTTTAAGTCCAGCATGTGTGTGCTGCGCAGAGCCGCATGAAGTCAAACGCACCTAGTCTCACAATCGAAACATCACAAGGGTCAAACCAAACAAGGATCGTGCCATTTTCGCTAAACCCCCCCCCGGCGCTCGCAATCGCCGCGCACAAAAACACACATGATTCGACTATCAGTCGACTATAGGCAGGACTTGACGATTCTAATTCGACTATGTAAATCCTTAGTCGGGGACAGCCCTATAGTAGTATGCTCTTAGGTTTACCTCTAGAATTAACAGTTCCTTATGTTTTATCTCAAAATTATTTAGCTAGTTTCAAATCAGAAAAAGAAACTGCTGGATTTTTTAGGTGCTGTGCAAAATGAGCTTGGGGAAGGAAAAATGAGGCAGAACTAAACGTTTGCCCTTACTGACATTGAGGACAGATGAGCTTTTGGTTTCACACTGCAGGAGTCAGATTCATCACAGCCTTTCAATAAAACTGAGGCCTCAAATGACTTCACTTCTTCCACATTATTAACACTGAAAGGAAAGAGAAAACACAACACTACCCACTATAGAATTCAAGAGAAGATAAACAAGGCACAAGCCAAGATATGTGTTTCATCTATAAACTTTATGCCATTTCATTAATATGATGAATCTGCAATGCTTATGCGGCTGTATTGTGTGATGTATATGAACAAACTACAACAGTTTGAATTGCAAAGTTAAATTTTTTTTGTCACATCATGGTCACGTGATGTGGTATACATAGTGTGAAAAGCTGATCCATACCTGCTCTATATGTGAAGTGAACTTCTGTTACAAACTCACATTTCCAATCAAAAGGACACAAACACTGTGAGACCCATGCAACGAACTCTCCTGCTTTGATTTTTATTCTGTCTCTTCTGTCCCCCAACTATACGGGCGCAAAGCACTATATACTACAGAATTACACCAGCATGCCCATCTACAAGTGCCGTGGATTGCAACTGTAACAAAACTGTGGTTCCCTACAGCTCTGTTGCATGTCAAACACTGACAGCTAGACAAGTTAACATTCAACTCAGTGGGCCAGACTGTGCCACTGGCAGGGTGCGAATTTTGTGTGTGTGTGTGATTGTGTGGTGATGGTAACGATGCTAATACTGCACTGTCTCCAGGCTGACACAGCTTAACAATGACATGGAGAGAGAAAGACAGAGAGAATGACAAAGACAAAGAAAGACAGTCCAACAGCTAATTTAAGTCTAGACAGGGTTGGCCAAAGTGTCGAAGCAATTACACTTAATCTTCGAAGCACACACACAAACACACTCCTATGAGGATTCCTGATTGCCCTGATGCATAGAGGAGAATCTGAGGAGCTTGTGTTTTCTGTATTTTGTGCGGTGATGATAACAAAAAGAAAAAGTCCAGGATCATTATTGGACTGCCGTTGACTTAAAACTAATTTTGAAATCACATGATCTCTTAATTTCAAGCATCTGAATTTAACCAAAGGCTCTAAATCAGTATGTTCAGTATGCCAAACCCTACACTGTGGAAAACATTATTTATTAACGCATCATGTCTCTGTAAAAACCAGTGGAAAAGCCTTTAAAGCAAAGCATGTTTAACAGCAACAAATTAACACTGCAATATAATTATTAACATTAATATCTTCAGCAGCTACAAAGACAACTGTTTGCGGCAAACTTGACAGCCGTAACTACTTACAATTTATCTGATGACTTGGTCAAACTACAAAATGAAACTATTTTGTAGTTCCACTGTATGCTCGTTGACCAAAGACGGATTTGTAGACAAAATTCCACCATTCTGCATCAAAAGCAAGTGTTTTTTTGCTTTTCACAGAAGACCAACGATGTGGTGAGTCTTTCTCCAGATAAAATGATTGCATCATCATATTTTCAGACACATCGCTGAAGTAAAGATCTTTAAACACCTTAAACGTCAGCACGATCTTTAAACGTCTTAAATTTGATAGTTAGTCGTATTGAATAATGGTGTGGATTATCATGACCACGGGCCCTGGACAAAAACAACAAACAACATGTATTAAAAGGAACGAGGTAGATTTATTCATTATTTTAAGACTAGATTAAAGTTGTAGTTCACTTTATGCTACTCACATAAACAAACGTTACAAAAATTATATAAAGAAGATGGGTGAATGTAATAAGTCACCCAAATAAAACTAATTTAAATGTTAGTATGACAGTGGATTCTTCTGTATGTCTTGCCAGATGGCAGCAGGGTGAACAGTCTTTGGCTGGGTGGGTCCTGGATTTTAGTATCATCTCACATTAATGATATCACTTAATGCTAGGTAGCTGGGTACCAAAAATCTTGTTAGCGGTTTTAATCACCTGCTGCAGAGCCCCCTGTCCTGGGCTGTACACATCCCATGCCAGTTTGTGATGTTTCCAGTCAGGACGCTTTCTATTGCTCCTCTGTAAAAATTAACTAGAACTTGGAGATGTGAGAGGACCAAAACAGGTTGTCTGTGATGCTGATTCCCAGGAACCTAAAACTGTTCGCCTGCTGTGTGTGTCTTCACCTCTTTTTCCAAAAAATAAACAATCAGCTCTTTAGTTTTGCTGACGTTGAGCAGTAGGTCGTTCTCTGTGCACCATTCTGCAAGACTGTTGATTTCCTCACAATATTAATGCTCATCGTTATTTTAAATCCGGCTGATGATGGTGGTGTCATCTGCAAAAAGAGTTATCTCCATGTCGGGGAATGCAATTGTGGGTGTACAGGAACAGGAGGGGGCTGAGCACTAGAGTGGAGGAGGTGTGGCTACGGTGCAGACAGCGATAGCGGGAAGACATGTTACCTTAGAATGCTAAATTTTAGCAGAAATCTACAGATGCACAAAGACAAACTATAGTAAAATGTAATAAATAATAAATGTATATTTTGGACATTTTATTTCCCCTAGTCTGAAAAAAGACATGTTAAAGAAGCCCAAAGTAGTCCAAAATCTCAAAATTGACCAGTGCATGATAAAACAATATTTTTTCCTGTTGTGCCTTAAATAAAACCAACAACAACAAACCATGAAAGATGGCATTAAAAAACATCAAATGTAGTATCGAGCCACAACCACACAAACCTGCAGTGACAAATATCCTGTCTTTACCACTGGCTTGCTCCTGGCCTTCTTTGAGGAAGTCACTGATCAAAGTCCAACTTCGAATTTCGATTCAATGGCCATGAGTGGCAGTATGTTCAGGCATCTCTGTGTCATACTTGTCCTTTTACATTTTTAATCCTAGATATTTGTAAAAAGGACACAAAATCACACAGAGACCTAAGAAGCTGCACTGCTGTAATGAGGTTTATGTCCACTTTCTGAATTTACAGGCTTGTCATTGGGAATCACGAACGAATAGTATTCCAGATGTTAGCCATGAATGCAGTTCCCACTTGATCTAATTTTACATACAGTGTGCTGGTTTCACTTCAGTCTCTGTCTCTTTTCTCATTTTCATCTGCAGATATGCTCTCTAAGACCTTTCTTATTTTACAGTAGTTTTACCAAAGAGTTTTAGTGGAGTCAGCTTGACAGCTCCACCAAGTGTTTGATATTAGTGACTTTAATGTTAAGTCTATATGAATACCAGAGTTCCGAAAAACTAACCCCTACTCATGTGTAGAAGCAGAGCTGAATGTGTACAAGGATTGCAGTAAATCAAAATACTGTTCCACCTCTGGACTGCTGTCAGTCAAACTTTGTCCTGTGTGGATCTGAAGTGGCTCAAAAGCCAATCTTACCTTGCTTGCTAACAAATCTAAAGATAAATGTTAACTGATCAACATTATATTGTTGGTGATGAGTACAAGACCATATGTTTTAATGTGTTCCGCCAGAAATGGGTCAAATTGGGATATTAATAGTTTCAGCTGTGTGGCGATCCCAGGAGCTCGTGAACAACTACAACAATTAGTGTTAGTAGCAAAGAGGTTACTATGCACTCCACAACAGAGTGTTTTAGTTGAAGAGGACATTTTGGAAGGAAGGCAGTGATGCAGTGACTGTGTCTGTCCAATCAGAACTACTCATAAGCAGGATATCTATCTTGATATGGTATGACCGCATGCTTTGGGAATCAGGGGCACTAATGGAACGTGTAAGCAGAGAGAAGTTATTTGGTATGGGCCTTTCAGAGTGCAGGGAACACACACATTGCAGCAAAATTGTCTTCTTCAGCTAGTTTACCACCTTAAAATCAGAGGCCAATTTCACCTGGACAACTTAAATTCAAGCCCAGTGATTTTTACAAATGCCTAGCAGCCCACTCAGGTCTCACCTCTTTGGGAAAAGACTGATTCCCTACAGGGATCCACATCACATTAGGGAAAAGCATCACTCCCTCTCCACATCTTAGCTTAAATGCTCATGGCGACTTACCGCTCTTGGTGTCCTTTCCATCCAGTAAGGGTCGGTAGTCGCTCTTGGTGACTGTCTCTCCCACCTTGTCATCAAAGCTGTCCTTCTCCAGCGTGGCTGCAAAGTCTCTCTTCAGCAGGGACTCAGCAGGGGCCCCACCTGGGACTCCACCTCCACCCAGAGCATCTCGCAGGCTCAGGTCCATAGTCCTGTTACTGGAGAGAAAAGGAGAGACAGGTGTGATTGCCTTTATTAATCTTTGCTGGGGCGTCGGTTAGCTCACTCGGTAGATCACACGCAATGTACCATTGTAGACCGGCGGCTCATTTACTGCATGTCTTCCCCTCTCTCTCCCGCGCTTTTCCTGTCTATCTTAAGCTGTACTATCTTCAATAAAGGCAAAATCAGCCACGCTTACTGTTTTCTCCTTTATCCACTCCACTTCACAGGTTGTCTGACAGTCATTCTGCCTGTGTGTCATAAATAACCTGTAACTTATTTTTTCTTATTTGTATGTAACCGACCACTTCACACCTTCTAAAAGCCTGTCATTTCAGGTGAGCAGTGATGTTATTGCAGATGCAGCCTGATAATAAAAATGCCCCAAGAACAGATAAAGAAACTGGCACATGTTGCACCTTGTCATGCTTTTTCTTTCCTGTACATCTCTGTTTTCACTGTTTTACTTTCTTTTCTCTCTCTTTATTCAGTTTGGTGGGACTTGCTTGAATGTGGAATGATTTTCTAAGATTAATTAATGTTAGTAATTAGAGCCAAAGCAACAATAACCATTGAAATTGAATTAAAACTCAACAAAAAAATTATGTTTAACAAGTTTTCAAAGGCAAAATTGAAAGTGACAGTTGAAAAAGGAAAAATAAAAATGCCCTGACTGAAAAATATTAACAAGTTTGTTGTGTTTCCCTTTTTCTACTGTCTTCACATTCCTTGTGTTACATGAATGAGGTACTTCTGCATGGAGTGGTAGTTACAAAGGTAAATAAACTATGGCTTCTAAATAAGTAATGCAATAAGGCAAACATACATCCATTAAGTATCCATAAAATTATTTCTTCACGTTTGTTTTCCTAAAAAAGTACTCATAAATGATTCATAGAAATCAATGACTTCTGATGAGATAAGTGAATGTGATACGATTGCTGCTTTTCAGGAGAGTTGACGCTGGAAAACAGGACGTTAATGGATCCTCGCACACTGACTTGCTGCTGCCCGCATTGACCAGTGCGTAGACTGACATGGAAAACACACGTTTTGATGTGCATCATACGCTGCAAGTGTGTGTTGCCGTTAAGGTTGTTTCTGCTGATGAAGCAGAATAAAAATTAGTCTAATTACATTTAAAAAAAGAACATAGAGCTTTAGAATTCTTATTGGTGTAATATGAGTGTCAACGTTATCTATACTGATGAATTTTATCTGTGCAGTTTACACACCATTATGAATCATTCGTCCAGACACGCTTCAAGATATGAACCATTTATTGCAGCAATAAGCACTTTTAGCTTGGCGGTCTGGCTCTGCTCATGTGATGCTTTAGAATAAATCCGAGAAAGCTTGACACAGATTGTCTGAGCTCACAAAACCTTATGGCAAAGCCTAAGATATAAATGACACCTTTGAAGAACATGACAACTAAACAACTAAACACTAATACAGCAGGTGGCTGGGTCTGTTGTTTCAGACCGAATGAGTCTCAGTGGAAAATCATTTCCAAAGTAAGTGCATTGTATAGTATTTAAGAATGAAAAGTTTCAACTGCACACAGTAGCGAATAAACCAGCAGCTAGTAACACAATATATTACATTTGCTGTTCTAGTACCCAGTACGTGCCACACAAGTAGTGATGTGTTTCGTGTTCACAAGATAGAAAAGTACAAATGAAGAACTGGGTAGCCAAACCTACGTAAATGTAAATGTATCTACTGAAATAAAAAACAAAGACATCACAAACAAAGACTGAAACAGAATAGTATAAGCTGGATTCATTCTTCACTACAAATGCTACAAATGTAAAATATAAACAGTGTCCCAACACTAAAAACAGCATGACCACTGAACAAACTCTTCTTTCTTCCTGTCCTCTGTTTATCCGTCCATCCACCCTCCCAGCAAACAAGCTGTCATTGTCTTGCAACTTTACCACACACACACACACACACACACAGTAGCCAGTACGAGGACATACAGTAGAGTGTTAGCAGGCCTTGAGTGGAACTGTAGGCCATTGTTTTAGCTAAAGGACACAGTACAGCGGACACCTCACACACACACACACACACACACTTTCACTTAGGGTTTCTACCTCTTCTTGTTTTCTGTTTTCTCTCTATTACTCTATCACAGCTATGAATGACATTTCACTATGAATTCTGGTTTCTCTTCTTATAAAGTCTTATAATCACAAAGCTCTCTCTCTCTCTGTCACACACACACACACACACTCATGATGCACTCAATAATCACTCCAGTACAAAATGAACCGATCCTAAATAGAGGCTTCCTACCTCTGCAATACTTAGCGCTCCATTGGAGAGATTTCATAAGCCAGAACATTCAGTGGCCTGGAACTGGTGTTCTTTGTCTCACCTAGTCGGCCTTTCATTACACACTAGAGTTGGGTATCGCCACTGATTTCCTGATTCATGATATTTCAGTTACCTTAAGTATTTTGCTTGAATATGAAAAAAATTCTCAGAGAACTGATGCTGTAAATTGCACAAGGAACACACTAACCTGGTGCATTATCAAAATATAAATGTTTCTATTAAGAATTGGGCCCAAAGCAGTTACATTAATGTACATTTTATTTAACATGACCAACATACTACAGCATTTAACACAATATAGTGCAGACAGTCTGGGTAGGGGATTACTGAGTGGCCACATGGTGTGTGCAGAGACACATCATGTGGACACAAGTGAGTCTGTATCTGTATCCGTACGGTCGCAGGTGATAAGTACTGCAATGTGTACATTTTAACCTGATTTCACAAATACACAAGAGAGGGTCGAATAATGAGACACAGGTGGAACACATTAGACAATATTGGCCAGAAAATAAACAGGCACTCAAAGGCAGGTCAAATGAGACAAGACACACGAAGCAGCAAACTTTCAAAATAAAACAGGCAGTAACAAAACTAAACACTAAAACCATGACAACCACAAAATCTGAAAGGCAGTCTGGGAGAGAGGGCCAGATCTCGTTGTGCAAAGAACCAAAGGATGGCCCACGCTAGACTTCACGCATACACTGGAAAATATATATTAAAAGACTGATCTCTTAGACAGGCTGTTTTTACTAATGCTGAAACTTTGTCTGACCTTGAATTTAGATTTATGAGATATTTTTGAGGACTCTACCAGACCTCCTACAAGAAAGGAATAAAGAGCACTGCAAGCGAATGGGAAACAGCCCTCACATAATATCACACAAAAAAGGACCAGGAAGAGCTTTGTATAGCAAAAGAGACCTCATGGTTGACCATTACCAGGGATTATTCCACTCCTTTAGGAAACTGAAATTGTAGCCCATACAGAATGTAGTGAGTAGTGTTAAAAGTGACCTATTATAGTGCATTTCTAGCCCTATATTGTAGTTCTGTTCTTCTTACATCAGTAGCAGACAGCTGTTCAATGAAAAACCTCAGATAAACCAACTGTACACTACTTTTCTGTCTAGTGACAAGAAGTCAGTTAATTTATAATGTGTGTGTGTGACAAGGTACAGTATATACTGTGTGTTCACTTATATGTATATTATCTTTCCCTTCCTCCCCTGGATATAGTAGAGCATTTAGCAGCTCAAGAACCAGATATTTCTCTCAGAAGTTGTTTGAGCAAAACTGGTGATCATTCTCAGGTTCCAGCAAGTCAAATGTGAAGACTTAGTGTTTTTCATGGTCTTAACTAATTTTAAGAAAAAATTAAATTTTATATGTTTAGGTTATTGACTTCTGGTCAGACAAAACAAGCAATTTAATGACTTTCACCTTGGGCTTTAGTGTCTGTATTTTCTGAGCTTTTTGTAGAACAACTGATCAATTAAGAAAATAATATGCGCACTAGTACTACTAAGGCTTCAGGTGCATCATGCCCAGCTCTGGCAGATAAGGTCATGTTTTTGTCATTTATATTTCCCCCTCTGTTTTGGTTTTCTATTACTCACATTGTGTTTCGTTCCAGGCCCCGTCTGCCTCGCTGTCTGTGTGATCACCTGCCCCGCCCTACTGTGTTCCACCTGCGCCTCATTGTCTCCCATGTCTTTGTGCATAAATAACCACTCAGTCCTTGTGTTAGCCGCCACATCATCTGGCTCCCAGTGACTAGTGAGTTCCAGCCCTGTTCCTAGTGTATTAGACCAGTGTACCTCTCCGACTAAGATACCCACCTTGTGTTTTTGAAATATTGTTCAATAAACCAGCTTTTGTTCAAGCCTCCTTGAGTTGTGCTGTTTCAAGCCGTGCTGTGTAAGTCCATACCGTCTGTGTGCAGCTGTGATAAAGTGCAACATTATGGACTAAGTCTGTGTCAACACTAAGGTCAAACCAGCATTTAAAACCATATTTTTAGACCAAAATCAAATAATTTCAAAGGAATCCTTGTAATCGGTGGATTGGTGCAGTACCTTCACAGAGAACTTTGATCAACTTTGACCTAATAAGTGTATAAAATCAATATTACTAGATGCATTATGATGTAACTGGGGAAATAAAAATGTTTGTGTGTGTGTTTGTGTGTGTGTGTGTGTGTGTGTGTGTGTGAGAAAGAGAGATGATGATGATGATGACAGCTGTTGCACTCCGAGGGATTAAAAACTGCGCACCCACAATCCCCTGCTCCAGCATCCACCACCTCTCCCTCTCTGAACTCAACCGTCTGCTACATAATCATCTCATCCTCCAGAAAACTGACAGCTCTCACGCAAGCATACACACACATTCAAAGGCCAGGAAAGAAGGAAAGGAGGAAATCAAACACATTGCTGTACCACCAAAATACAGGAGAGATTTGGTGGATATTTTTGCATACCCTCGTGTAACCTCGATGTACTGTACATAAATCAGTACAGGCAGGATTTTCTGTTATTATTTTGTCATAAACTAAAAAAAATTGCAACATTGTTTTCTGAAAAATAGCTTTTGTGGTAGCCCATAGTTGTATGTGTGTACGGGGAAAAAAATGTTACAGGAAATATATAACAACTTCCAAGATAAACTCAGCTCAGGAAAACAAACATGTAATACTGGCTAAATATTAGACCTCAGAGAGCATTCAGCACCAAAATACATCAAATAGGTTTGTGGAAGAACATTTACATATCAGCTAATTTTCTGATGAGTTTACGTAATATAAATTAAAAGGAGTCATATAGCCTATATTCCATCTTCTCTACGCTCCACTCAGCCCTCACACACCTCGAGGAAAACAACACCTACATGCTCAGTAGGGGTGGGAATCTCTGGTCACCTCATGATTCGATTCGATTACGATTCAGGTGGCTGCGATGCGATTAAAAAGCGATTATCGCTGCATCTTGTGATTTCTGGATAATTACTATGCATTTAATTTGCAAATTGAAGTCTAAAAGAAACTCCTTAGCTTAAAAGGACTAGCTAGCTTCCCTAATTTACTTTACTAACCACAGCTCGTCCTGGTCACCACCTTCTTCTCTTTAATAAGAGACTCTGAACTGAAATATACTGTAATTTAACTAGTATCATGATGTACAGTATGTGAACAGGACAGAGATGTACACCAGTTTAATTTGTACCTGATGTTCTCAACCCTGGACCAGTAAGTAGTAATGGCATACAGCTAACATTAACGTGTACTTTGTTACCGATTTAGCTGGCGTTACATAGCAGCCAAGGGAGCACTGCACTGACTTCATATTGGCAGGAAATCGAGTGGTGCACAGAGAACAACCTATTGCTCAAGTCAGCAAAACCAAGGAGATGATCATTGATTTAGTTTAAAGGAGACAAAGACACACACTCTTGTCTACATCAGTGGAGCTGAGGTGGAACAGGTGAACAGTTTCAGGTTCTTGGGAATCAGCATCGCAGAGAACCTGTTAAGGTCATCTCACATGTCCACGCTGGTGAAGAAAGCTCAGAAACAGCTGTATTTCTTAAGGAAACTTCACAAACTGACGTGGCGACAGGGGATGGGATGTGCATCCCACATGGGGGTGGCTCTGGCTCTGGCTCAGGAGGTAGAGCGGGTTGGCTGTTAATCGGAAGGTCGGCGGTTCAATCCCTGGCTCCCCCTGGTTGCGTGTCGAAGTGTCCTTGGGCAAGATACTGAACCCCGATTTGCCCCTGGCGGCTATTCCGCCAGTGTATGTGTGAATGTTAGTTTCCGTTTGAGCACTTAGGCTCAGTGTATGAATGTGTGTGACTGGTGAATGCAGATGTAGTGTAAAAGCGCTTTGAGTGGTCGAAAAGACTAGAAAGGCGCTATACAAGTACGGAGCATTTACATTTACATTTGCATGGCCCAGGACAGGTGGGCTCTGCAGCGGGTGATTAAAACCACTCAGAAGATCATTGGTACCCATCTACCGGGCATCAGTGATATCTGTGAGGTGAGCCTGCAGTACTCACCCTGCTGTCGTCCGGCAGGAGATACAGAAGTATCCGCTGTCGTACCACAAGACTACAAAGCAGCTTCTTCTCTTAGGCTGCGAGATTCCTAAATTTATCTTCAGTACTGCATCATGTAAAATAATTTTATTTCTACGACTTATTATGAAATATGGGAACTTAATAACATTATACACCCCTGTTTTGTAAAATGTTAAATAAATCTACCTTGTACCTTCTACTTTGCATCTGTGGCTCTCGCAGTCCTGGAATCAGTTCATCCAAGGCCCATCAACCTATCTACCTACCTACTGACAGACTGGTGAACACCCTGTGCGAAACTGTGTCATCAGAGCAGCACCATACTGTGACAGAAAATAATAATAATAATTATTATAACTTTGATTTATAAATTGCCTTTCACAAACCCAAGGACGCTTAACATAAAATATGTTTCTTAAGCAAAGTGGTACATGAATGATGTGAGAGGCGGTCAAGGAGACTTTTCAGTAACGGAAATATAAGACAATAAAATATTCTAGCCTGCAGTAGGTGAAGGTAGACCTGCCGAAATATGCCATTAAACTCATAAAAGCTAATAAACCTCTCAGTAAATTGGTACTCATCTTACCGGATCATATTTGAACTCCAAATTTATTCATCATTACGATTTCAAGTTAAATTGGTGTTTTTTGCCCTGTGAAAAAATGCATACTATTTTGTACATGAATGATACGAGAAGTCTGGACGGCTTGTAAATGTCAGTCATACCATAGAGAAAATTCTAAGCACGAAAAAATAGGTGAATGCCATTAAATTACTCAGATCTGTTAATGTGAGTGTTTCTTGCCAATGTGAATATGTATTTACTGTCTATTCACCACTGTCTTGTTAATAATAGTGGATGCTCACAGTCTGGACAAATGGCCTTATGACCAGAGGGCTGTCGACACCACTATCAAGTACCGTCGAGGTGACGTTCAATCAATTCAATCAACTTTATTAATCCCAGTAGGGGCAATTAGTTAAGAGCAGCCTGTCTGCAAAGGTACAATAGACCTCAATTTGTCAATAAGCACTGACTGATCTGTCTGAAGATAGTCATTACTGAATTAACTAAAACAGCAATACGAAATAAAAATCTGGCTTAACACACAGCATAAGTTAATATCTTCCCTCGGCACAACACAGCTGTTTTTGCTCCAAAGTATGATACATCATACAAGTAAGCTTTACAGCTGAGCTGCAGGTCAGTTCAGCTCAGTGATGAGTCACAGTACAATATCCTAGTCTGTGCAAATGATGTAACAGTGAATGGAGAGGTTAGTGGCCCTGGGGAGCTGCTTCTTCCTCCATTCATAGGAGTGTTGGTCGCAGAAAATGCAATACAGATTATTTCAAAACCATAAATCTCTGGTTAGTTCAGAAAACATGTTGCCACAACATATAATGATATTTCTAACTATTATCCACAATAAATTTTGCTCTTTAAACGTTAGCGCCAGTCAACATAGAATTTTTGTTTTGATTTTATTGAGGATGTAAAGCTGACTGTTTCAGCTTAGTATAATCATGATAAAATGATTCTGCAACCAGCCACGTGGCCTAACAAACAGGGATGCACTGCTTTAGCATCATTTTCAGTTACACAGCACATCTCAAGTCACTGCAGCTTTCAGTTTTGCTGTCCAGCTCAGTGGAGGGTTCGCACACAGTTAAAGAGAGATAGAGAGGCACCAAGCCAGGGGAACAGAGTGAGAGAGCGAGAGTGGGTGGGAGAGAGAATAACAGTGAGTGTTTCTGTGGTCTTGTCAGCCAAAAATAAATAGAGGAAGAATACCCAAGATAATGGAGGGAGAGGATCGCTACGAATTTGATGTGGAAATTTGGTTTGGATGCTTCGGCCAAGAATTTTCATTTGCATCCATGGTTATCCAAACCAAATTCCCACATCAAATTTGTAGCGATCCTGGGTATTCTTCCTCTATTTCTTTTTTGGCTTACAAGACCATTTACTTTTAATGGACACATGTAATATGTTTTATACTTTCTGTGAATATAATCCAATTAATCTTATTTCCATACTGTATAGACACCTTATTTTGAAAACATCACATGTGTATCCTCGCGCTAAATTCATGAAGTCCATCCCAATTTGATAAATAATGTTTTATATGGTTCTCGTATCACGTAACATGAAGACTTCACAGCTTCTTCAGGTAGGACTGTCATACTGCAACACTTGTCTTTGTAAAGAGAGAAACTGAAAGCATAAAGTGGCCAACCTACCTGTCAGCTCGCACTGGTCCGTTTTAGTGGATTTACCATAAAGGCTTGAATACGTGTGCACTCCAAATTTAGGTGCGGCTAGCTTAATCGCCTTCTCAGAAACGAGTGACAGAAACACTCAAAGTGGGTCAGACCATTTGTTGCCTTTTCTAAGAAGTCAGCCACAGATGGTGTGAGTTTGCTAGGAGACAATTCAGCAGAACAGTGTCAGCAAACGGCCATTTTTGCGTCTTTCTCTGACACTTTAAAATGCTTCCACACTGCCGACATGTCAACGTAATTGTTCAGTACAATTTAATCAGTCTTTTGACATATGGGGCAGAACACGGAAGTGCTTTGTTTGCTATTTTCGGCCGATTAATTTCGGTGGCCGAACATTCGGTGCATCCCTAATCACCAGTGACACAGTGACAATGAAAAAAATGTAGTCATATTGTGTAATTTGTAGGGATAATCATGTAGTAAATCACAAGTAAATCTCTCCGTCATGAAGATTATCAGATAGCTTACTTTTCATCAGATTCATGTATTAGTATTGGAACAGCATTGGTCTGACAGCATTGTGAATGTCACCAAAAGATGGTAAAAAGTTTATCTAAACCTTACGTTGTCAAATAGCCTATCGTGTTACTTTAGGCAGAAAGAAAGTGATTACTGAGCAGCACAGCGGAAAATTGCCATTACTGAAAAAAATCTCAGCAAATAAATCAACTGTTTATCTGCTGTAGCGGTGAGCAAAAGCTAGCTGCAAACCTGAATAAAATATAACCAAAAACAACTAAACTAATTATAGCTTAAAGATAGAGACATTATCTCTTTTCTTTGTAAGAAAAAGTGTAACTTGATTTTATGAAGGTTTAGGATGTAAATAAATAAAATCCATCAATTATTAATTATTATTAATATAGGTTTATGTCTGGCAGCTGGTCCCCAAAGTAAATTCCTTGTACATGTAAAAAAACTACCAGGCAATAAAGCTCTTCCTGATTCTGATTCTGAAAGGAGCTTTGGTTTTTGGTCCTCTAACGTTATCTAGCAGCCCTAAAATGTTTTGTTCAGTGTTCAGTTGCATTAAAAGATACTCTAAGGAGTTGGCTGTTACTCTTTTCTGGTACGTACATTTAGTGCTAAGCCTGTTTTTTGCACGACACTAACCAAGCTAGCTAGCTCCATCCTCTCATCCAAATATGGTCATGTCTATGAATGCTTTGCAGGGGTCTACATTTATAACCGTGGCATACGCACAAAACAGACCTGAAAGAGGTGTTCGCCACTTCCCACACCAAAGTTGTGATGTATAAAAATAAACTTGACAGGAGAATGGCGCAACTACAATAAAACTCTGTCCTATACGTACAAACAATTTGGAGATATTGGCCACACAAGTGGTGAGGTGGTGACCTGAAGCTGGACTTTATAATGACGCCTCTCACACATTTCATTTCACTTACTATCAAACATATAAATCCAGCAGTGTCATTTGTACTTGGTTTGTAGTGAGAATCTTTCAATTTGAGAAGATAATAACCAACACAAATCAAAGTCCGCTCAATATTATTCTTACGCCACCCAGTGCAGAGTAGCGGGCCGGACTGTAACTGATTAAATAATCATCAAATCCAAGATAACATTCCAATGCAAAGAAATGCAGATCAGAGCATCAGCGGTTCTTAATGATATCTTCTAATACTAAGCTTTCACATTTCTCAGACGTGTCAACAAAATCCTGTCATGGCTGCCCAGACAGTCGCCATGGTAACTCAGCAGCTCCTCTCTGTCTCCTACTTGACTGGCACACACACACACACACACACACACACATATATATACGCACAGTATGTCTCTGACGTGCATCAGTTTAGATTACTGCTGACAACACACCGTCAACCTATCTCTCTCTCAAACACACACACACACACACAACGCACACATACATGCACAAAAACATTTACACATAGCAGATATACGACAGAAAGATGTAGACCGTCAGCTTATTCAACCATCCCGATGACGAACTACACAAGTCTGTCAAATGTGTCTCCATGTTTGTTGTGTTGTTATTTCAAAGTGAGAGATGATGAATAAAATCGAGACTGCACAGAGGAGATGAGAGAAAGCTCTGTGAATGAGCCAGTGAAGGAGACAAAACAATGGAGGTAAAATGAGAACAGTACAGGATCAGTACAAAAAATTGTATCTTTTCATTTTTTCATCTAATTACTACCTCTGACTGTGTTTACACCAAGGATGCATAAAACTGGAGAACTGGACACAGCGTTTCATTCCTATAAAAGCTGCTTAGTGGCACGTGAAGCCGAAAAAGTTCAACTTCCACTGTACAAAACTACGCGGATCTACCGCGTAACTTCCGCATCGTGTGGCCCATAGAGAACTACTTCAACAAGCCGAGCTGGGTAACTTCATGTTTAGCCATCTGCTAACTTGAACGGGGATAAAATGATTTAATGCAAGTGACTGATGATTCAGTGCGACTCTTCCAGACAGAATGGATCATATTCTAATTTTGTGGGGGTTGTGATTCTCCCAAGATCTTATCCACTGTTTTACAGCGCGCTTCTTTTACAGTCTATGTCTATGGTAAAAAGGATTTTGGGACCAGCGTGCATCTGACCCGGAAGTTGTAATTTCACAGTTTGGCCACTACACCATATTGGCTTCAACGCTTGCCGCACTTCCTGAGGCTTGAGTAACCCAAAATCAAAACAACTACCTATCTTATTAATCAACAAATTAAGTTTTACCCCTCAGCAAAGCCACTTACTGGGGAGGCGTCACTCTTTTATCAAAACTAAGGAGGTAACGTTCACACGCTTTAACAAGCGAAAGCCCTCATCAAGGAGCAATTCATTAACTACAACTAAGTAGTGCTGTCTACCACTAACAGGAAACATGTAATACAGCAACAGTACACTTTAAAGGAGACCAGTAAACAGACTACCCTCAAAAGAGCAACTTGTTTTAACTTATTTTATTGTAACTTGTACTTGGAGTACCGGCATAAACAAGTCTAACAGCTGGGAGGTAGGACCGTAGCCGCGATCATCTAATCTCTTGGAGAACTTGGAGAACAAATCCGTAGCTCCAACCATGCGGTGGCAAAAGCAAGTTGGCAATCTTCTCCCTTCAATTCAACTTGCATTCATGGATTACCTGCGATCAAGGGACGTTTTTCACAATGACATGAGCTTTTATACGCTACGCACTGTGTCATCCCAGGTCACATGTGACTTTGTTGATATAAAATACTCGACCTACACGTGCATGATGAGACGGATAATACTCAGTGTTAAGCACTGCCTCCGGTGGTCAGAAAGAATGAAATAGCAGAGTTTTGTGGTTTGTCAGTCAGTGACGAGGTTTCTGTTAATGCCAGGGTATGTCTAACAAAGCAAGATTTCCCTGTTCAAAATTACCATAATATCCACAGCTGCAAGCCAGAGCAGGTTCAAGTTTAAGCTGTATAACATGTCCACACTGTTTACATTTAGGAAGCAATGAAGATAACACACTACACCACAGATAGAATCTGTTATTTCTTAGTTAACTGATAACATGGTAGCGTGTTTACAGGATGATGCTCCTACAGACTGTTTTCTGCTTTCATTTTTCCATCAGTGATTTATTTTATCAGTACAGATGTCTGCAGTGGTTTCAGGCCAATAAATCCCACTGTGGCAATAAAATGGCTTCTAACAGATAGCTCATAGCTTACATAATTCTCTCATCAATAATGAATAAAAAAACTATTATTGCAGACGGATTCTCAAGAGTAACTGGTGCAACAGATTGCACCCATATTCTCAACAGCACAGTATGAGGCCAACTTCACAATGCTCACGGACTCAAAAGACAATATTGTATCAGTGAGAAGTTTTCCCACTGTGTCTTCATTACTAGGCAGGGGGTGAGACAATTAGCTTGACATTGATGCTATCTCTCGTTATCTCAGTCATTGGCAGCAACATTATTACTCTTAATCCCACAGTATAAGTTCCAATGCATCAAGCTCTTATATAATATATTTACTTAAATTGGTACTGGAAAAGGTTTAAGATGATGGACCCAGTACTTGAACAATAAAGGGTTGTTAAAGTCAAAAGACACTTGTGTTCAGTGTCTGTGTAACACTTAACATCTGTTGAGTAAGAAAAAATGCGTGCACATATGGGCCAACAATTTTTAGATTGAACCTTTAAAGCTGCATTGATTTTTTATCCACTAGCTGAAAACACATCATCTGGCATATTATGACCTTACGAAGCTACTTTGGCCAATGTGTTAGTAAACAATTGCTTATACACACTCAGCATACAAGCTAAAATGTCCTACAACGCTTTTGTATTATTTTGCCATTGACTAATTATGCAAACTAATGTCAGATGTCACAAAACATGTTTTAAAAAGAAAATATGATGTAATGGCACTTCCTGCATTAATATATATGATAACTTTTTTCCACACCATATATTTTATCCTTCGTTTGGTTATCCTGTCATTTAGACATTCTCCTGCTTTGGGTCTAACAAAGTGAATGTTTATTCTTAAATCAGACATGCTTACTGCAGGTGTTGAGTATATCACTAGAAAAGAAAATGGAGAGAAAACATGCCACCCAAAAGGAAGCTATAGTGCATTGGAAATCCACAGACTCTCAGGCTTCTTAAAATAAATGTTTATGATGAGATAGTGGCATTAGAATGTGTCCAGAGGACACCAAATTTGGGCTTTTAAGGTCATAATGTTTGTATCTGGATACTGATACGTTTCTCTGTCAATTGACCTCTTGTGTGGACAACACAACTGTACTGAGAACGGGTGAGTCTCGGTAGGCTTCCAAGTGGAATCTGGTGCAGTTCACTCGTGATTGGAAAGCAAACAAACCTACCACAGTATTTTATGATAACAGATTTGTGATTTTAGCATTATTTCAAAAGTGAAACTATTAATAAATCCAAGCGATCTTATAATTGATCTTGTCAAATAAGTTGAGATCCCCACGTTCTTTTTATCAGGTCGCAAAGGAGAAAGCTGGAGCCATTATGCTTTTGATAACAACTGGGTGTAAAGTACTTTCCATCTGCTTAAAGCCCCCCTCCAGTGTATTTCCTTACAATGTTGATTACCCACATAGTTTGCAAATTATTTTTTGACAAATAGCTTAGTTTTGTGCTCAAAGTTGCAAACGTTGCTTAGTTGTTTAAACGGGGTTGTGACGTATGACTATAGTAATTCCATAAGTCATACGTCATTCTCCAAGCGTGCGCGCCGTCACGCCTCGTTAAGTCAGAGCATCAAACCGATAAACATCATTGCGAGCTAGCTAACCAATTTATCATGTAATTTACTTAGAACTTACAGTAGGTATGTCTCTCTGTGTCTGATTGTTGGTTTGTCTTTCTAGTTTAGTTAGCTAAGTGAACTAAGTTGTAGTTAGCCAGGTGTAGTTAGCTAGCATAGTTATTGCAGAAAGTTACCTAACAGGCTATCTTCATTTATTTTTTAGTTTCCTCCTCTTGGTTTAGTGTGCTGTTCATTTTCATTATGGCATCTGTGCGTGTGGTGTTGGAGGACAGATGACAGAAAACGAGTCGCACTTTCACCTGCCACCGTCTTATATACAGTCTGCAACATGCATTTTACTGATGGCTGTTTTACCAATGCATCGGCGGAAGCACCCACCATACCCCCGCGGTAAAGTAAGCGCACCACGTACAAACATAGTGGGAGTTATCATGTGCAGTGCATGACAGGACCATCGACTGTATGGTTGATAACAGCTGATACTCGCACATTAGTTTCTGTCACGGGTAAGTAATGGCTACTTCTGCCAAACAGTAAAGTGTACTAAACTTTACAGTGTAGTGATGTTAACAAAGCATATCGTTAGTGAACACTCCAGCCGGTCAGTTTTTGGTTGTCATGGTAATGTGTTACGTCCGACTATTAACCACACCCCCATTCTCTGTTTGAGAAAGAACGTTCATCAAAAATGGCAGTTAAACCTGCTTTAATACAGAGCTTAACAACGCTCTAAGCAATGAAATGAGTAATGATTATTGATGATATTGAACATGAATAATTTAAAATGATCATTTCATGGTAAAATAATTAACGGGTGTAGACATCATGACTATGAGTCAGCAGCAGAGAGACGGACGAAAAAGGAGAAGTTGAAGGATCAAACATGGACATATCCTGACCCCAACACACAATCCAGCACATCCACCAACACACACTCACAATTACACCCAAAGACAACATGAAGAAAGAATATATAGGATAAGCAGAAGGCAGATCGTGGTTACAGATCTGAAGGCATCAAGCTCAGTACTGGATCATCACAGCACATGAAGGAAAGCCTAGAATAAGATTTTGAACAGCAAAGAACCAGAGATCACTTCAGAATTTTCTTCAGTGGATTTTAAGAGATCGAGTGACAGACAACAACCACGTCCAACCATCCGAAGAATTATTGGATTCTCAAGTTTTTCTTGTTCATCTGCATCGTGGACTGACGACTTTAGAGACATTTTGAGGGCTTTGGACAGAGCAACAAGTTTCTACAACATTCTACAGTTCTGTCAGTCTGTCCTCACCCAGAAAAAGACAACATAGGTCGATAGCTGAAGGGCTTAAAACAACCGAAATAAACGAGTTACATGTCAGTCTGTATAACTTTAAGTTTCAGAATCTAGAAGGACTTAAAGATTACCTGGGTCAATACACCACTATTAGATCACAACTACTGTACTTCCTCTACCTGGCTGACTTGTTGATTTACTGAATAACTGGAGAGCCTACATGTTGCCTATAAAAGTAAGCGGAGAGTTTTAAAATAACTTCCACAGTGAAGGGTCAGTCTGCTGGATGGCTGGTTTACTGTCTGTTTCACTGGGAAACTAAGTGACTCTGAGTGGCCGACTGCCTGGCAAATGGACTAAAAATGTTTAGATCACCACTATTCTGATTTCCGGCCTGCATGGCTGGTAATCGTGTAGGGATTGTATGTAATTCCACCAATCCCTAAAACAGAATTTATGGCATCATCATCACAACAGCCATGCATTAGAACATCTCTGATAATCCATCTGGCTTCCTGCATGTACTCTTTGGCATCATCGGCTTTATCTTTTTAATCATGCTATCTATGGTTTAAACATTCAAAGATACCAAAGGAGCTGCATTGCCCAACCATGCACGCTGTTATCCTGCCATACACTCAAGATCTGAGGTGTTCACCTGTAAGGCCTTTGCTCATTCACCTTATATCCTGCCTTCCAGTTCCTTAAAATGTGTATTTCACTGCAAACAGGACCGCAGAATTTGCATTCAATTTCCTAAAACCAGCCTCTACTTGTGAGCTGATCTCAAAACTTACCAAGAACTCCACCCAGGTAAAATTTTGCTTCCATTCACATCTAGTTAGATCTAGAGATTGACTTGATGTGCATCACGATCAGTCTGAACACACAAGCTTAACCATGTATAGGATGTCATTGCAAATACTTATTTCTAGCATGGTTAACATTATGATAAACACAATCTAGCCTGACTAGCATTTTCTTTTATTCTTTCTTACGTATTCTAATAGTATTATAAAATATTTTTTCCCTTTACAAATCTTATTATTTTGGCAATAAAAGAAATTAACCCTTTTCTACTTTTGCACACATTTTAAGTCCATCTTCCTATCGGAACCTGACAATTTTTGTAAATTGTTTGTTCCCAAGTGTTTCTCCATCCATTTATTACTACATCAGTCTCTAACTGGGTATATCTTCCTCTCTTTTTTCTTTCTTTCTTTCCATCTTTCTTTCGATTTCTAATTATTGTTTCTATTTTTGACTGTCTGTCTTTCCAGAGGGGTACGGTTAACACAGAAAGTAGTAAATAGAAATTGGGCACTCTTCATTATAGGGTGATTATTATATGGTTTCACAGATGATTTAGAAACAAATCTGGCCTTTCAATACCAAAAAGCATTAAACTATTTTGTTTCACATACCTAAAAAATTAAAAACATCCCCATACTTTTAATGTATATGGCTTTGTGTCCATTCACCAGCAATGAAGATGGGTCTGATATCTACCATTAACATGCATTCATTATCTCCACTGTTGTGAATCCCTTGAAAACATTTTCTCCAAGGCCAAAGGTATAGTATAAAGTTTCAGTACATAACATCTTGAACAACTCTACTTTCTTACAGAGGGTTATCTTACATATTGTGCTTTTCCAAATCTGGAGTCTGTGGGACATCTCTGCTCTAATGGCCGTATGGACTTTTGTTGCATAGTTTACAAGGTTTCCAAACAACTGCTCTCTGGTCCACTTCAAAGGGGTGGTCAAGTGAACTCTGGAGTGGTTAATTTCTGAATCAGTAATAGGAAGCATACTATTGTATGTGTAATTTCATTGGTTAAGAAAAATGTTTTGGTGGCTGGTGAACTAGAAGCGCGTTTGCTACCAAAATGTTGGTGAGATGCCTCCTAAATATTGGGCTAAAGAGAAAACTTCTCAGTTATTAGAGAAGGTGCATAATAACCCTGATATGTTAAAACTATTCAGTGATAAAATGAAAGAGAATTGATTGCAGCGATCTGTTGAGCAGTATTGTGTGAAAGTAAAAAAAAAAACCTGCAAACTGTTAACCACATGGTTAACAATTGTTTACAATTTCTGGACCATTTTAGTTTTTCCTGAGTGAACCCAAACTGAATTAGTTGGAAAATTTGTATTTGGGGCTCAGAATATTGATGCTTTCGGGGGTATCTGCCGAAAAGTCTTTTTGAAAAATGATCATTCATAACATGGCGATTTTAAGATACTGTGACATCCATTGTTCCAAGCCAGGTGGGGACTTGTTGACTTTTTGTACTACTTTGATAATTGACTATCATTCTACAAGAAAATGGCTAAATATTCTCTGGTTCAAGCTTCTCAGATGTGAGGATTTGCTGACTTCTCTTCTCTCAGTTATATTATGGTGTGTTGAATATTCATGGATTTTTTGGAGTGTCTGCTGGAAATAATAAGCAAGTTTGAAGATGAAGGGCAATGTTTTCTATTTCCTGGCCTTTACAGACAAAATTATTATTTGATTATAAATCCATTATGAAATTAATAGTCAGTCATAGCCTTACTTTTGTCAAAAATGGCATACAATTTTCCCCAATAAATAAATATAAATGGAAGCGATAGTGAGTTCACTCAAGTAGTCAACCTGTTCTACTACCTACTTCATCACTCCCAAAAATAAGAACATATAGCATTAGATATAATAATATATATATTATATTAAAGAATAACTTGCTATTGAGAGAGTTTTTAAATAGAAAATGGCTAAAATTATATTAATCTATCACCAGATATGACGTGCTAAATTTTAATTTCCAACCATCTAACACGGTTTATTCCTGGTCTATTCCAAGTAGTTATGTCACAAAATAAATAATCAAATCTCAAAAGGCTCTTTTGATTAAATACAGTGTGACATATGAGTGACAGAGTGAGAGACAGACTGTAACAAGGTGACAGGTAGGCAGAGCTGGAATGGCAGAAAGTGCCCAACAACCACAAACACACACAAGACATTCAGAAAAATGACCAACCTCTTCAACCGTGCAGGAACATCAGGTCCGTCAACACTAAGCACTGACTACCAACAGACAATTATCCCAAATTATTTTCTAGAAAACTTTCTAAAAAAAAAATGTCATGCTGAATTACTGTACAGAATATGTCTTGGCTTTGAACATCGTGTAACTTAAAGTTAAAGTTATGCAAAAAGCAGATGCAGAACTGAAACTATGGTGTTTACTCAAATTTTAGAGCCACTTCTACTTTAAGGGAAATTGAAGGGGAGAATTAAGATGTTCCTACTCTGATAGTATTCCTAACAGCGTGTCTGTGCTGCGGCTAGTGCATTTATTCATGAGTTTACAAGGCATTTATGATCCTCAAACATCCCACGTTCAATTTCATATGTCAAATAGACTGAAGACCGAAAACGGAAACAGCCTGAAGAGAAAGACATGCGCATAGATAGAACAATGTGTACTAATCCACACAGAGACAGAGGATGCAGTGTGTGTGTTTGTGTGTGTATGTAGCTGTGTATAGAGTGTGTATGTGTGGATGAGTATTATTGTATAACAGCCAGGCTTAGTCCCTATAGACCATCAGACTCTTCCTAAAAACTGGGAACTGTTTAGGTGCTGTAACTGCAGATGACTGCCTTTGAGAATAAAAAATCTTGTAGAAAACAAGTAGAAAATAGCACTAAAAATAGCAGGATATTGGTTACTGTAGTCCCATATAGGAATATTATAAAGGTTACAGGTAAGAGTCTGAAATACCATTAGATGCAACGACACACTATACAGTCTTTAATGATTACTGAGTAGCATGAGTGAGAATGCAGGAACATTATAGGAATACTACAGCCTAGTGATTTTTCAGCAGGAGGGTGTACCATCCCGACTGCGGCACCACCATAACAAAGAGACACGAATCCACGGACCTCTGCAAGAGAGACAGAGATCCCCCCCATCACACGCCCACTCTCCTCTGCCATTGTGATGGGAAACACCGTGCACAGCATTGTCAAATTGCCAGTCCGCCATATAACTAGCTAAAAATAGGCCCATGTCCATGCCACTGCAGCGCGAGACCTAAATACAGATAACTGTCATAAATATTTCATTAATTTCATCTTTCAGCAACGCGCGAGAGGATGACGCAGCGCTAGGATAAACAACGACGATGACACATCGTAAATCAGATATAAATTGAGAAACACTCCCTCTACTCACCGTTTCTATGCGTCCCGTTTCTTTCGCTGACTGTGTATATGTGTGAGTGTGTGCGTGTGTGTATATGTGTAACAGTCACAGTGTGTGATGGTGAAAATCTCTCCACCTTTCGCTGCTTGCAGAGCAGACTGGTGCCAGCGAGCGCTCACACACAAGCCTCGCCCCCTTCTCAACAGGCGCAGCCAATCAGGAGGCAGCAAGAAAAGCCTTTTCCCCCTGAATCTGAAGGCAGCAGGGCTGCTGCGGCCTTCACTTGTTGCCGTAAATACAGATACTTTGACTCGATTTTTTGATGGAGTTGTGAGACTGCAATAAATCCAAGGACTAAAATGTGTAATTCCAGTATGGACCCAAGGTAAGACCAAGACAGAGAAAAACATATAAAAACTAATGTTTTTTGAAACCCAAAGGACATCACTACATACTAACACCACAAGAAAAATCAATATTACAATATTTTAAAAATAGCAAAAATTAAATTTTTAGCACATTTATGTTAATTGAAGTAAATTAGCCATTTAAATCACGCAATATATGTAGCTCAAATGTCAATAACATGGTCAAAACTATTTCTAACTATTTCTATTACTATTACATTATTACTATTTAGAAATTATTCACTTCAGTGAGGCACTGAACTGGATACATGTACTGTTTAACAGACCACACGAGACAATTATTAGTTTGGAAAAACAATAAACACTGGATTGAACACCAGCAGTTAAAAATATACCTGACCTGAATGCAGTACATCCGATGTACAAAGAGACAAAGACTACTTTAGTGTGAGACCCTCATGGATCCTGTGGGAAATATATCCACTGACAAAATAAAAACAATTCTCATTTAAAAAGGGGTCTCTTTGTGTCGGCAACAGAGAAGCTAACTACCCTGCATTGGCAAGAGACTGTGTGCAAGCGTTTTTGTCTCTGGAAACATCTGCACAATATTTCTGAACACAAGAGTAGCTCAGACAGTATGTTCAACATGCTAACACTGATACAGAGGTTGAGCTAGTCTGGGGCAACTGACTCAGCCATAAAGCAAACCTTATATGTGAGGTAATATTGGAGGGATGTTATATGACTGTGTTGTGGCAGTTATCAAGGTTTTAGGAGAAACAGGTCTGGCATTTAGAGGAAATGATCATTAAAAAACTGAAAGTGTTTGGGGATTTTTGTGACATTAAATTGTGAAGAGTTCATTGAGTTAGTGGGAGAAAAAACTGGCAATAAGCCCAACTGGAGAAGAGCTTTGTGATGCGAAATATTTCTCCGACAGTGTAGATTCAACTCCTGACCTACCTCATGCTGTTAACATTTATCTCTAGATGTGTTAGCAAGCAAGGTAAGACTGTGGAACAGTTTCTGGCTTTTGAGCCAATTCAGAGCAATACAGTTTGGCAGATTGTGTGGTCGCCATGGTGGATAGTTTTGGGCTGGACTTATCTAATTATAGAGGCCAATCATTTGCCAGCTACATGTTAGGGTGGTGCAATGGCTTGCAGGTGCACTTGAAGTAAAGAAACCCATTAATTCATTATATATACCTTGTGCTGCCTATTCTCTATACCTATATAGACTCAACATAAAAGTCACAATCAAACACTTGGTTGAGCTGCCAAACTGATTCCACTAAAGCTCTTTGGCAAAACTACTGTAAAATAAGAGAGGCCTTAGAAATCTCCAGCACACCAGAAAGTCCGAACAATAAGGAAAGTCCGAGTAATTTTTTATTTGACAGAAAAAGTAAATTATAAGTATAGTAAACATTAAAAAGATCATATTATGCTCATTTTCAGGTATTTCACATATTTTTTAATAGGAATTAAAGAGGCTAAAACAGGTGTGATGTGATTGTACCTCTTGGTTCTGGTTAAAAGCCTACCAGCTGAGTTCTGAACAGTCTGTAGTTGTTTCAAGTTTTTTTGATTAAGACAAGATTAGGACTAGAGAAAGGATATATACAGAACAGCACCAACCTCCAATTTCAAGAACAAATACATACAAAAGACCACAAGACACAAACAATGTACACAACCCAAACAATTTACAAACAATGATACATTCAAAATTGCATAAATTGCTTGCCTGGCTTTTACTTGCGCTAATTATAATAATTGTAGAACACTTGTGGACCACACAAGACAATGCTTGACTTGAACAAACTGAATGTCAGTGTAAGTGGTTAGTTGACTGACTGTATGACTGTCCGAGTTGCAGGCTGATGAAGCTAGCTAGTCAGATGACTGACCAGCAGTTGGATTATCTGAGATTATGGCTTCCATTTGATTTGTTGGGTTTGTTTGTAATCTCTTAAATATCACATACTGTCCTCAGTACACAAGCACAAAAGCAGTGTAAACAAAAATACACATCAAAATGACAAATGACTACTTGTTCACATACACAGACCAGTCATCTTTTCATTCATCTTCTCCATGCAACAGCTTGGAATTGGATTTTTTTAATCATAAAAATCAATCCCTACAGTAATAACTAACCCTAATTCCAATCTTCAGTGGAGTCAAAAATGTGTGAAAAAATAAGTGGTGATGTCAACATTCACCTTAAGAACTCTTCTGATTCTCTCAGCCGGGATTTGTCTATACCTGATCTGTTGTATTTTCTCGTGTTCCAGCCTTATCTAAATACAACTTTCTCAGTTTTTTATTGGATTGACCCACTCTAAATGTTTATTCTTTGGAAGGCCCTGGCTCCAATCTTGTTATGTCCATATTTATATACAATGTATGGCTTCAAGGGTGCAGGTATGGACAGTGCAGACAGTGTAGCCACACTGGGGCCCGCACTATAGAGGGGCTGCGAGTCTTAGGGTGCTTTCACACCTGTAGTTCGGTTAATTTTGTCCGGATCAAGTGAAAAAAATGATGCGCTGTTGCATTTTAGTTCTGGTTCCAGTTCATGTTCACACTGCAGTTTTACAAACGGACCAGAGAAGTAACCATGACGTTACACAGACGTACAGGTAACTTGTTGATTGGACAGCTTTGGCGATTGATCCTGCATCATCACCATCGACCAACGTGGGGAAATCAAACTCCGGTGACTGACGCAAGTTTGTGCAGCACTTTAACGCTTCTGAAGAGCTCACAAAGTAATAATTTATTATAAGTATGATTAGTAGTATTAGTCTATTTAGATAGAGCTTTAATAAAGTGATTTCTTGAACACTTGCATAATGCATTGATTGTTATTTCAATTTACTAAAGATGTGACTTTATCAGGTCTCCTTTGAAGAACTTATAATAAATCTCTGTGGAATAAAGTCTAACGCAGACTCCGGTAACACGGAGATGTTCCCCTGGGGTGACTCCTTCATGAAGCGGGGGGAAGCGTGAAATCACCTTATGGAGTGAGAAAGACCAAACCTTTTAGCAAGGTCACCATGCAATAAATTTAGACGCAGCTTCATCAGGGTCATCAGGATTCACTCAAGTGAAGGTCAGTATCAATATCTGAATGAGTTGTAGCTAGCTAGCCTACTAGCAGCTGCAATATATATTACTTACAGGAATAATGTGAGCTATTAAATGGAGGAGCTCATACTATCTTGCACCATCTTAAATATGAAATATAGAGGGTGGCAATGGTAATCATGCAAAATTCTTTGTATTTAGTTAACAGCTTGTTTCTAATTAATACATTTATTAATGAATCTGACAACCTGTTCAGCACCTGACATGACTTCTTCACCGGGGCATCGTAAACAGGAACACAGATATGGGCACTTGGGTGAGCACTTCAGGTTTAAATCCTTCAGCCATACCCTCAAGTGTTCCTTATCTTTAGGAGGAGGGTGCAAATTGTAAATTGCAACAGTTGGACCTCTTCACATTATGCCTGCAATATTGTTGCTGTAATTTTCTAATTGTCAAACATTTTGGCTAGCAGCTAGCTTAGATCCCTCTCAGAAGTAGGATGACAAATGAACATGATGCTGTCACCTTTGTTGTTGTGGGAAATATAGTGAATAGAGTCTATAGTACACATGCTGGAGCAATATTGGAGTTTTAAATATAGAGGAACAGTCAAGAGAAATTGTGTCACTGTTAAGCCTCATTTGAACATAATTACCAAAGTAGTAGTTGGCATGTGGGAAACTGTCTTTTCATGTTGCTTTTTGTGGAACTTCATACTGCAACGCAAGCTCAGCTGGGTTTGATCTACACACACACACGCTTCTGAAATGAATCTGGCTGTAATTCTGTCATCTTGATCAGGTTCATACAGAGGAGGAGTCAGGGGTGGTTTCTCTTCCTTCTCAGACTGCGTCACTGCCTGTCCTCTCCTCTATTTATCCTTCCATCACTCCTTCTTCTGCTCCCTCCTTTCCTCCCTTCTTCTCTCCTGGTCTGACAGACAGTTATGTAATATCCTGCCTGCCTGCATCATCTCCATCTCTCTCTGTCTCTCTCTTTTTATCATCAGCATCTTTGTTCCTGTCTCACCCAAACTCAATCTGTCACACCATCTACCCTGTCTCCTCTTTTGCTGTCTCATTCCTCCTTCTCAGAGATCCCCTCTCTGTCTTTTTAATTAACAAGTGGAATAAATGGTAGGTATTTAAACAAAGTTTGTCCTCTTACTGCAGTCAATAAGTATCTCATTCATTACCACTGTTAACAAATTCAAAAATATTTTAGGCAATAAATGAATGAAGGATGAAGAATATAAATGGTTAGTATGTCTGAATTCATCTCCTTCCAACTCCAGTTTAATTTAAAACCGTAAGGAGGTTAGCCGACCAGAGTGCAGGACGATTGGACCAATTGTTAATAAGTTATAGAGATGTGCGGGTCGATAATAAAGTATCGATATTTTTGATCCAAACGTTTCCTGCTCTAGGATTGATCCTCTTATAAAAGGATCACTATGTAAACTCAGTAATTTGGAGTGAGTGTGAGTTTAGAATAAATAACTTGCTTTCACCAGGATGGTCTAATTATACCCGGTTATAGGCACTACTTCTCGTTCCGCCTGTCAATGTCATGTGAGTACTATGGGTCTGTGACGTAGCTTATTGAAAGTGAGCCACTGCAGCCCTTTACATTTCACATGAAGACTGAATACTGACTATGGCTGACTGTGCCTGGCTGTATTTTAGCTTTGGAGATAGGGTGTGCAAAGATCGTGAAATACTGTGGCAACACCGCAAACCTCGCTAAACTGAGAGTCACAAGACAGAGTATGATGATGTTAGAAATGGTGGTCTGAGGAGATTTGTATTATAATTAAAAAATATGACAGTAGTTTGATGTCTTGTCATTATGCATATTATACTTTTTATTTCACTCATCAATACAGAATTGGGGGGGTTGATTATGTTTAATTAAAGCAAAATTATGTAGTATTTTTATCTTACAACAACTTCAAAATCATTTTGATGGTACATTGACTTGTTACAGGGTGAATGGGGTCTCGGTCATTACCCCACACTACCCTAACCTGCCGTTAGCTCATTCAGGGGCCTTGCTATCTTAGCATAATCTCAAATGAATTGCCTATAATACACTGCAAACCCCAGACACGACTTCAGCTCTTTAATGTTGTTGGATTTCACACCAGGTTATGCAAGTGGCTATTTCTCCACTCCTTACTCACACAATATGCCCAAGGTATTTGACGGATGTTTTGAAAAAATGACACTTCTCTGGGGAGAGTTTCCTTTCAGCTTTCATGCTTTGTGCTCTTCAAGGGTGCTAGAGAAGACAATTAGGTCATCTAAGAACACTAGAACGTCTTTGAGGCTCCCCATGCACTTCTCCATTACATGTTGAAACGTGCTGGGAGCATTGGTCACCCCTGGGGCATGCGATTAAATTCCCAGAACCCCATTGGTGTTACAAATGCCGTCTTGTGTCCTCAACTTCAACCTGATAATATCACAACTTCAAATTCATGACTGAAAACCATTTTGTGTTTTGTAAGGTGTACATATCTTTGATTGTCTGGTTATTCAGCTTGTGATAATCAACGCACAGCCTGATTGTGCCATTCTTTTGTTACAACCACAATGAGGTAAGAGAACAACATTTCAGATTCACAGATTAAATGGCATCACACAGTTCCCAACAGCCTCTTTATCTGAAGGGTGAATACATCTTGGCTATTACTTAGGAGCCGTATATTATGATTTACAACTGTGGTGTGTCCATAGTCCAAATCTTCTGACACAGAATAGAGTTTCTCAGTGATTCTCTTTTTCTACTTTTCAGACAGGGGAATCAATGAGGTCCAAGGAAGGAAGCAGGCCAAATCAGGTCAGCTGATGTTACTGCACAAGGCAGTTATTGTGGCAATTTGAGAGGCTTCTTCTGTGTCACTGTCTTGACTCTCAGCAGATGCTAACAGTAAAACTGACAATGTTACGTGGATTGGTATATACATATCGGTTTGCTCTATAATCAGGTACAATAAGTGCTAGAGTGCACATTTCCTCAGCTTTCCCAGCAATTTCTAATGGGAAGAAGATGTTTAACTCTATGTATCCCAGGTAAGGCCCAGCTTGGCAAACTGCACCTTCTATATCCAGAAGGTTTTGCAATGGCTGGATTGACTGGGAAGGCAGAGAGAGCCTGTGAAATCTGACACTGTTGTTACCCGAGAGCCTGAGGCAAGGAGGGAAGGTCATTAATAACCATCAACAGTCAATGTGGCAGTGTGCTTTGATCCCACTAGTGCATTTAAAAGATCTTCTACTGAAATTTCAGGAATAGACTGACCCATATTATCAACTTGTCTGGCAATATGGCAAGTCTCCCTACATTTAAAACAAAGCCAAGGTTTTGGTTCTGACCTTGGGGCATGCTAATGTTCTTGATCACCAGCTGCTGCACTCAGCAGCTGTAGGATGGTAGTTGTAGCAGTCTCAGTTTTGCTGAAGGGAGGAGCAGGGTCTGATCTCAGCAGCCATGAATGATATAAGTTTGAATAGCTGTTGGTTGTTGTCAGCTTTGTGTAAACCCCGCCTCATGTGACTGCGGTGCTGAGAAGTGCTAGTGTTATTTGAAGATATTTAGATGGTTTTTCACCTGCATCATGGCGAGTGCTGAGAAACATGGCGAAGATTTCCTCTCCATCAACAAGTCCATATGCTGACTGCTGACTGAAGAGGTCTGACATAATAATGCAGAGATGAAATTACAACCAAGTTGTTTTACAATGTCTATAGCCTTCTATATCCTTCTTTGAGTTCAACATATAGGCACCAGTTTTTGCTGGTGGTCTGGGCACTCTACCTGAGAAGGACTGCAGACACTTGGAGTCTAAGCTTATTCTACTATTATGTTTTGAACACATTGGGGGCTCAGCACATCCTTGTCTAATACTGCCAAACTGCCTTGCATAGCTAGCCTTTTGGGTTTTGCAGCCTTAGCAGCCGATGTGAAGGCAGACCACCTTTAAATTCCTGTCAATACTTTATTATAATTTTGGGGGAATGTTGGTTATTTCCTGTGCTGACAGTGGAGCTGACTTAAGAGTGAAGCCTGCACTGGAAGCAACTCCACAGAGGATCCCTAGAGGCGGACTCCTCTCAAAATTTCAGGTCAATCAGACTTATGATGCAAGTAGTCTTTTCAAAATTGCATTTTTGGGTCTTAATTACAGCGCCACTATCTGGCCAATCAGTGTCATATTTCTAGAGAAGCAATTACACATAATTTCTAGTTATTGGGCCAAGTTTCATCTTGCTTGCTCATTCCACGGCAGTTTGAGGCGCAACAGAGCTACTCATGCTGAAATCCTGTCTGGGTTTTCTCCATCCATCCATCCATCTTCATCCGCTTATCTGGGGTCAGGGCAGCAGCACCAGCAGGGGACCCCAAACTTCTCTTTCCCGAGTAACATTAACCAGCTCTGACTGGGGGATCCTGAGGCATTCCCAGGCCAGTGTGGAGATATAATCTCTACTCTGAGCTCCTCGCGGATGGCCGAGCTTTTCAACCTATCTCTAAGGGAGACACCAGCCACCCACCTGAGGAAACCCATTTCGGCCACTTGTACCCGCGATCTCATTCTTTTGGTCATGACCCAACCTTCATGACCATAGGTGAGGGTAGGAACAAAAACTGACCGGTAGATCGAGAGCTTTGCCTTACGACTCAGATCTGTTTTCGTCACAATGGTGCGGTAAAGCAAGTGCAATACCACCCCCGCTGCTCCGATTCTCCGGCCAATCTCCTGCTCCAATCTCCCCCTCACTCATGAACAAGACCCAGAGGTACTTGAACTCCTTCACTTGGGGTAAAGCCTTACCTGGAGGCACTCCACCGGTTTCCTGCTGAGAACCATGGCCTCATTAGGGGTGCTAATCCTCCTCCCAACCGCTTCACACTCTGCTGCGAACCGATCCAGTGATAGCTGGAGGTCACAGACCGATGATGCCATCAGGACCACATCATCCGCAAAAAGCAGTGACGAGATCCCAAGCCCACTGAACGGCAACCCCTCCTCACCACGACTACGCCTCGATATCCTGTCCATGAATATCACAACCAGGATTGGTGAAAAAGTGCAGCCCTGACGAAGGCCAATCCTCACCTGGAAAGAGTCCGACTTACTGCCGAGTACTCGGACACAGCTCTTGCTTTGGATGTACAGGGATTGGATAGCCCTGAGAAGGGCCCCCCTCACCCCATACTCCCGCAGCACCTCCCACAGTATCTCCTGGGTGACCCGGTCATACGCCTTCTCCAGATCTACAAAGCACATGTAGACTGGACGGGGCATACTCCCAGGCCCACTCCAGGATCCTTGTGAGAGTAAAGAGCTGGTCCGTTGTTCCACGACCAGGACGAAAACCGCATTGTTCCTCGGAACCCTCCATTCCAGCACCTTGGAGTAGACTTTACCTGGGAGGCTGAGAAGTGTGATACCCCTGTAATTGGCACACACTCTCTGGTCCCCCTTTTTGAACAGGGGAACCACCACCTCAATCTGCCACTCCTTCAGCACTGTACTGGCGCCTGTCATCCAAGACAACCCCTCCAAACCCAAAGCTTTTAGTGTTTCTGGGCGGATCACATCAATCCCTGGGGCTTTGCCACTGTAGAGTTGTTTGACTACCTCAGTGACTTCCACCAGGGAAATTGACAAGAAACCCCCATCAGCCTCCAGCTCTGCCTCTACTAGAGAGGGCGTGTCAATCGGATTTAGGAGTTCCTAAAAGTGTTCTTTCCACCGCCCAATTACCTCCCCAGTTGAAGTCAACAGGATCCCATCCTTACTGTATACAGCTTGCACGGTTCCCCTCCTGAGGTGGGGGTTTTCCGAACTTCTCCCACACCTGCTGCTTTGCATCTGCCACAGCAGAGGCTGCAGCCCTTTGGGTCTGTCAGTACCTTGCAACCGCCTCCGGAGTCCTCTGAGACAACAAATGCCGGAAGGCCTCCTTCTTCAGTTGGACGGCTTCCCTGACCACCGGTGTCCACCACGCTGTTCGAGGATTACTGCCCCTTGAGTTACCTAAGACCCTGAGACCACAGCTTCCTGCTGCGGCTTCAGCAATAGAACATTTGAACATTGCCCACTCAAGTTTAATGTCCCCAACCTCCACAGGGATGCCAGAAAAGCTCTGCCGGAGGTTTGAGTTAAAGATCTCAAGAACAGGGGCCTCCTCCAGACGTTCCCAGTTCACCCGCACTACCCGTTTGGGCTTACCGGGTCTGTCCAGAGTCTTCCTCCACCCCCTGACCCAACTCACCACCAGATGGTGATCAGTTGACAGCTCCGCCCCTCCCTTCACCCGAGTGTCCAAAACATGCGGCCTCAAATCAGATGAAACGATTACAATATCAATCATCAATCTTCGGCCTGGGGTGCTCTGGTACTACGTACACTTAGGAGCATCCTTATATTCGAACATGGTGTTCGTAATAGACAATCCATTACTAGCACAGAAGATCAGGGGGGCCGTTCCTCCCAATCACGTCTTTCCAGATATCTCTATCATTGCCCACATGCGCATTGAAGAACTCCCAGAACTATGGAGTTCTGCTGGGAGGCTACCCAAACAGAACTCCATTCAGGGTCTCCAAGAAGGCCGAGTACTCTGAACTGCTGTTTGGTGCATATGCACAAACAACAGTCTGAGTTTCTCCCCCCACTACCCGAAGGTGTAGGGAGGTGACCCCTGTGGATCTTCCTATGGATGGTGGGTCCAAAGGATGGAGAGGGGGGTGCCACGTTGCTTTTTCAGGCTGTGCCCGGCCGGGCTCTGTGGCAAACCCGGCCACCAGGGGCTCGCCGGCAAGCCCTCCTTCTGGGCCTGGCTCCAGATGTGGGCCCCGGGCTTCCTCTGGGCAGGGTCTCTCCTCCTCTTCCTCGTTTTTTCTGAAAACATAAATATAAGGGAATAGTGAATGTCATGTAATCATTTTACTTTCATTTAATTGCTGTCTCCAGGATTGACAACCTACTTGTTCTCAAGTTATGGGTTGGGCTGCTCTAACAGTTAAAAAAAAAAAGTTAAATCTGAAGTGTTGTTAGATGATTAATGAGGGAGGAAAGAAGAAAAGTCCAGTTACACACATTTATTTGCATTTTTGTACTTTTCTCTAATATTTGCTTTGATGGTGAAATATTTAGGCCTCAATTATTTGAATGAAACCAATTGAGAAGTTCATAATAGAGGGAAACTCTGTCCCTCTCTAACCAGTCCACTCAGCCTCTCTGTCTCAGTGTGGATTTTTATAATTATATATAATGTTAACCATAACAATAACCCATGATCATGATCCTTAATTTTAATGCACTGTTGTGTATTTTTGTACTGTTCAGTCGGATTACAATACCAAGGCCACCTATACCCCCTTGACACATGAACATACACAACATGAGTGTCAGCAGAGTCCAGTGTCACCTCTCTGGAGCTCTGCCCTCCTGTGGCCACACACTGCTGCAGCTCCTTTCTTCTATTCCATTCTCACACAGTTTATCAGGACTTTTTCATGTGCGTTTTGTTTTTACTCTGTCACGAATGCGACTTGATGCGAAGTACAATACTTGTCATAAAAAGCACTTAAGTAAAAGGAAAAATTACAGATTTTTTAAAAAGTACAAGTACAAATGTTACAGTAATGCAAGTAAATATTACTTGTTACTATTGCTAGTCCTGGTTACTATCCACTGCTGGGTTAATTGTCTGTATCCATTGTATAGGATATCATGGTGAGGCTGCTGATCAGATGTTCACAAAACGTAAGGCCATAATATGTCTCCCTGTGCTGGTCTCTCTTTTTCAACAACACTAGCAATGAGGCTCTAAATAAAATAATTATGTTACAATAAACAATTCTTTATTTATATGGTGCTGGTTATGACGGGTACCATCATATCTAGGTGTTGTGCAGGATTTAGGCTACACAGTCCAGTTGTTAAAACCATTCTTTTTTAGTCTGCACCAATCCATAGGAGTTTAACGCTTTAACCATCTGATGACCTAAATAAAGAGGGAACTCCTGCAGAGCCGAGGCTTAGCTGAACGTTTGACACACTGATACACTGGATATCTTAATACTGGTTCACAACTCACGCACAGATTAAAACACTTTGACACACACACTCATTCTCAATAAGTTATATGTAAGCAAGCAGCTGCAAACACACGTCCTCATCTCTGTCAATCACTAATTATAATCCTATTGAAATATTATTAATGTAGTGTTACAGTGAGACAGTGCTATACAGCTAAAAGTTAGTGCTGTAGAGTAAGGTTGAGGTTTTGGAAGATTGGCAGCATTGAAGGGTTTGGGGGTGGGGAGAGAGAGGGATGTCAGAAAGAGGATTTGGGAGAGAGTTTAAAGATTGTTGGGGCGATTTGGGGCGAGGCTACACAGGGGGTGTCTGGGTTAGAGGGGTTAGAAGTAGGGGATTGGGGAAATGAACATAGCAAGACATGAGTGAGGAAGGGTGAAGCAAGCATGACCGGTGGATTTAGAGGAAAGAAGGAAATGTGGGCAGTCTTAAACATAAAATATAACTCCTCCAGGATAGAGACGTACTGAATCTGACCCACCACATTAGTCTTCTGCTGCTGTCACTGACAATTCACTGCAGTGTTTAATAAATGCATGAAACAAAAACACAATGTATAAATGTACAAATGCTCATGTCAGGTTTTGGTGCTCAGCAAGGTGATTGGTTGTCTACAATTCTTTCCTAAAAAGAAGAGGATACTTCATATAAACTGAATTCTCTGGCATCTGAGTCACTACAACTTCATGTACCTCTCAATGACTAAAAAAGTGCGCTAGTGACTCAATACTGCTTTTTATTATTTTTAGAGTAGCATTTTAGAGTATTTTACTTTCTTTCTTACCACTACCATTACTACTATGTGTTCTCTTTCCTCTTTCCTCCTCCTTTAGGGAGACAATTAGTGTATCAATTCAATTTTAAATCAAATCTCCCCTTCTGGTAGAAAAATTGAGGATTTCATTGTTTTTCACTAGTTTGCACAGTTTAAACAGTAAATCTGCTTCTGCTTCTCCTGTACAAAACAAAGCAGTCTAGACAGCAACATGGAGCCTAACAGGGTAGTGATAGCATGGACATACAGCACCACCAGGTGGACAAAAGGCCTTTTGCAATTTCAATATAACGAGGTATTTGATTTCCTCTCCTTTTGAAATGGTTTTAACGGTATATCATGCTGAAATTGCAATAGGCAGTTAGCATGCCACACAGTCACTCAGTATACTGTATGTAATGTAGTGAAAATGTTATTAATGGTACTGGTTGATAGATAATATTTATACTTGGGTAACACAATGTAAGAATGACTCTACATGACTTACAGTAGCTCTTCCCTTGCAATCCTCAGCCAGCGAAGCTGCTCCCAAGCTGAAACACAGACAGAGGGCTGTTTGTTTGTGAGGAGTGCATATTTACCACCTGCGAATGTTTTCATCCAGCTTTTTATTAGGGAGGATCACAAATAACCTTAACTGACCCAGCATGCTCTTTTTCAGTGACATCATGCTTCACATTCACACAGTTACATAAATGTAGCTTGTTTGTTAGCTCTTGATTTAGCGACAGTAGTAGTACAGTACTCAGATACTTTAAAAGATCTGGGCCGGTATTTATCAAGCTTCTCAAAGTGCCATTTTTGTCTTAAGTGCTGAGAATTCATGAAATTTCATCCTACTTTTAAACTTAAGAATAAAAGCAAGTTATCAAATTTCTCAAAGCCAACAATCACTCTTACTCTCCCAGTTATTTAAGACAGCTCGAGAGGTCTCTCAAGTGGTTAGGAGCTGCCAGTAGGGCTTGTGATGGCGCTGTGGAGACAGAGACATGCGGAGAGGAGAGGAAGAATTGTGACGACGAGCAGTTAATAAGACAGGGTTGGACAGCGCAGGCATAAACTTTGTCAGCGAGTTGGGGAGGGACGTCATCTCACCACTGACTTTACACAGTAATGCGTTTTCAGTTAAATGGAAGGTGGAGATGACGCTTCGTTTCTTTGCCACAGGACAAATGCAGCAATGCTGATGATTTTGGCCGTAACAAACATCAATAAGCCGAATGGTCATGTAAACAATTATAGCAGTTACGCTATAGCGCCACACATTGTCACGCGATTCATCGACTTCCCAACAACACCCTCGTAATTCGACAGAAGCAAACACAGTTCATGCAAATAGCCTACAGGAGGCGCATTTGATGGCGCTCATCTAAAGATAATTTTTTTAAATATTTCATTTATTTATGTCGAGGCCTATATCATAATGTATTATCTTCTATGCTTTATTGTTAAATGTGTGTTGGATATAAACTCCTCTTAGGAATTTCACCATTCAATGTGAATTTATCTGAAAATATTCTTAAATAAGGAAATCTATTCAGTGATTGGTCCTTGGGACATCATCATCCAAAATCCTGTTTGCGGCACAGCAAAGTGTCGTAATCAGCTCTAAGACTGACACTTAAGATTTAGTCTAACTATTAAGCACAACTTTAAGGCAAGAATTTTTTTACTCTTAAGTCAGTTCTTAGCAGTGTTCTTATGAGAAATTCTGAGAAGCTTGATAAATACGGGCCCTGGTAAAAAAGCACCAGTAAACCAATATACAATAAATTATTATTACTATTAGATATTATGAAGCTGTTCACTACTACTAGTTGGTCAGGTGGAGCTATATTTATCTACTAGATATATACTTACTGTATGTCGTTAAGTAAGATAACTCTGAGGGGGTGTTAGATGATTAACGGGGTAGGAAAGAGGAAACAACACTACATATTTATAAAATATATATTCATTTTGTTGCTGTTCTTAACTTATGAAAAACTGGATCATTTTACCTCTCTGGGCCTCAAAGACATATTTAACTTATACTAAGTTTTTCCTTTCATGCTTACCACATGTCCTTTTAGGTCAAATCTTCATCTGGAAAGTAAGTGGTATAGAGTAAATGAAATACTCAAGTACAGTACTTGAATAAATGTTGTTGGTTATTTGCCCTTGCAGACATCAGTGTATTTCTGAAGCATGGCTGCACAATAATGGCCCCACATACATCACTGCTCAATCATGTTTTCCAGACGTGTTCACTTCACACAACACGAGGAGTTCTGCAACCAAGGAATACTGTGGTACACATCTCTCACTGTTGACATAATAAATGTTTTGAAGATGTCTGTAATTATTTAGGAAAATAATAATTTAGATTATATGTTTGTGATTCTTTGAACCACAAACCTGAAATCAGTATCAGCCTAAAATAGCATTCAGTATCAGTGTAATGCCTTCAAAGGCTGTTAGACTTTTTGCAAACACTCAGTGCTCAGTAACTCATTCCTTCCCTCGCTGCCTCTTAGTCTCTTAGTCTCTCTTTCTTTCATCATTCCATTCATTCTGGTTTCCTCTTTCACCTCCATGTTTGTATGAGTAGGCCTGCGGGCGATGCATGTTTCATTTTGAATAAATTGTAGCTCTCTGCTTTTCAGCACCTTTCGACTCTTTACATCACTTGATGCAAGTAGAGCAACACACACACACACACACATACACCGACAGACATGACATGCGTGACAAATGTAATATTTCCTCCTAGATGGGACAAGGAAATGTATGTGCCTGCTATTGTCTGACCAACAATACGGTACATTCACACTTTAGGGAAAGAAAGACAACATTACCACTGGCTTCAAAGAATCTTAATGTAAGAAAAACCCAGACACAGGAAATTATGCTTTTGTCGTTTTTCTATGTGAAGGTTGATAAAGAACACTTGCAGCCTGTCACACTAATGATAACAGTTCTGAATTGTGTGTATCTGTGTGAAGGCAAACATTATGTTCATGAGTCATAACATTAACATGAAAATTACTTTACAAGCATCTTAACACAACATGTGCACATAATGTGGATTGTTACACCAGATTCCTATGTTTACAATACTCTTTATTAATGCTAACAAAATACATACAGAATGCTATGCAATATCACTATTACCGACATCACCCTTTATGTATGCATTTTTACATAATATGTCATGTGCCTCTCAAGGCCATTTGTACAATTTCTTGTATTGTATTTCTTGCACCACTAATGCCAAAACACCACAATCCTTGACCGTTTTTTTAAAAGAAAAACATTCAAATTTTTTAAATCTGCGTCTGAATCTGTGTCATATTAGTCTTTGGTAATACATACACATGTCATGGGATCCATGATGGACAACTTGTTCCATAAATTTTTTTAGCAGCAGCAGTCAATAGTTAGATGAGAAGATTGATACCACCCTAACGTTTGTACGGTAAATAAGCTACAGGTAGCAGCTAGGTAGCTTAGCTTTGCACAAAAACTGGAAACAGGGAGAAACAGTTAGCTTGGCTCTGTCCCAAGGTAACAAAATCTTCTAAAGAGACGTCTTTCTGCCAAGATAAGCTATCATTGATGGCTCTAGCTTTGTATTTAGTTTTCATATATCATCTAACCCTCAATGCAACAAAATGACTAAGCGTATTTCCCAACGTATCAAATTAACGTGTGTTTTTATTTGATCAACATCAAAACTTGATCCCATTTGACTCCATTGATGTACCTTTTCGCCATATAAAAGTGTTTCAAATTTCTCTCTGACAGTGGCCGATGTTGTCACCTTTGGCATGTTTTTTTTTATTGCCTCAGACTTATGATAATAATGAGATAATGATGCTAATGATACATCTTTAACTTTAACTCTTCAGCTCTTTCTCTCTGTTTCCTTATCTTCACATGTTCTGATGTCCACGTCCACCATGCCTGACTTTTCCTCGTGCTAATCCTCTCTCTCTTTTCCCTCTGCTCATTTCTATCACTCATCTCTCTCCCTCCCTCAGCTCGTTCTTTTCTTCAGCTCAGTCTAGATCAGAGATTTTAGGATCCCTTGATATCCAGCATGCTATTTAATACTCAAATACACACCCAGCCACAAACACACACTCTCAACTGTCGGTACTCACTCACTTCCCGTGAGGTGAATGGAGCAGAGAGGGCCAGACCACCGAGAGGGGTCGGGTCACACACACACACACACACAGCTCAGTTTCACCACACAGACAGGCAGACACATGCCAACATAAATAAACATACATTAGAAGAAATGCACACACACTCAACACATACAACTGGGCACACACATGCTTGCTTGGAGGCAGAGCTGCTGAAAGGTGATCTGTGCTGGATGCAGAGGCCGTGTGTGTGTGTGGATGTACATGTGTACGACCTATTAGTGTAGTGCAGCCACAGGAACTACTGCTATTTCCTGTGTTTTACATCTGACTGTATTTATTTATTACAATGGAAATGGTTCAGCAGTGCAGATTAAAGGAACACGTCAATGATTTAGAGATTTTCTTGCTGTTTAAATTTACTGAAAGTGCTGTGTCAGCAGTAGATGATGGAGACTTTCAAAATAATATATCCTACAGTTGCAGAGAGTAGCTTATCATCAAATCTCGAGGCACTTTGTAACGTCAATTTTCTGAGAATGCGCTAGAAAGAAGCACATTTTCACAATAAAATGTAAGGTAAAAAATTTGTTTTTGTAGTTCATAGTTCCTGGCCGTATTTGTCACCCAATAATGACAGGGATGTCCAAGAATCGACAAAGCACAGTGAAAGGTTATCAGACAAGTAAATTGCTTGATAAGATAAATACATTTAATTTACTCTACTATTCTATAGCTCATTTTATATTCTAGTCTTACCACACACATTCATTTTTCTTTCAGTTAAATGTCCCCTGACCTCCCGTTTTGTGCGTTTTAGGGCTCCATAGATTTGTCAGTTTTGTTCATTGCAGAACAGGATTAGAATGCAATAGGTACAATATTCCAAAAAGTTGTGCTTAATTCGACTCAGCAATTATGCTCGTTATTGTTTACTGTCCATAAACATTTTAATTTATAATTTTAGATGTGCTTTGTGTCTGTGTCTGCAAGTGTCAAGTAGCAATAAAAAATTAAGCTTAATTAATTTGTCTGAAGCCTTCTGTGTTTGTTATTGACAAATAGCATACAGTCAGTCACGTAGTACAAATTGAGAAATGTTTCAAAATAAAAAATGCCTTGCAAAAACTCTTGCTCTAGCCGGGCATTTATATCAGTGCTGCAATGCTGAAGCTACTTATGATTACATCGAAAGTACATTTTTATGAACTAGACCTCAAGGTCTCAAGAGTTCAGACTGAAAAATATAATTTTGGAGGAGGTATGATATATAAAGACAATGTAAAAATAGGAGTGGAAATTAGAGTACAAAAAGAGTCACAAAAAGCACACAAAATTTGTGCCCTAGCAAATGTTGTGTAATGTCGGTTCAGTGTTTGTAGTCAAAAAACACATGTTGCAAAAAGAAACATGTCAGCAATCAAATTTGAATTTCCTTCACATTTGGAATAAACACCTTTATCCTTTTATGTTTCATTACATCAGGATCTGCACAGTACAGACTGCAGCTTTTTGATTTCAGTTTGATTCAACAAAGGGTCCCGACCTTTGGCACGATCACTCAGTACACACACACACACACAACTACACAGGTCTGTCAAGATTTCATAATGTAGCAGGATATCCTACCAACACTATATAAACACTCAAAGAGGGCCAGGGGGTCTCTCACTACTGCCCTGCCCCCCCCCCCCCCCCCCCCCCCCCCCCCCCCCCCCCCCCCCCCCCCCCCCCCCGTCTCCTTCACCCTCTGAACCCAAGACATATTGGGTTGTTTGAAGGTTCAGTCTGTAATTCCAGGGCCCATGCTCCAAACAAATAGTTTTTATCCTCACTGCAAATTCAACTATTAACTTTCACATCCAGTTCTCCCAATTCAAATTTAATTCTTGCAATTCAATTTCAGTTCACTGAGACACACACCCGGAAGAGCAATCGATTTCAATCTTGCAGATTCACAGAACTTCTCAGCCAATCAGCTCTTTTTGACCATTTCCTTCACTCCTGTAAAACCATATGTGTGCTAACCATTTTACATCGGACTGCTTTCTCAGAGAGGACCTGTTACGTTACAAAGAAGGATTCGCTTCAAAACTGAAGCTCAAGGATGGATTGATACCAATTTAAAACGTGAAACCTTATAGGGTTATGATTAAGTTTTGCCTTTTTTATGTTGCTTTACTGTTTATTTTGCATGTTTGCCAGTTGAACATGGCATTAGCACGATCCGTAGCCAGTGGGTCTACTGAACACATTCTTGAGCAATGTTGGTGTGTGCAAAAGTTTACAGCATAAAGTATAAAGAATAGGTGCAATGTGCAGTGATAATAATCCAGAAATGTGCATTAATGTATCACAAAGAGTCAGATGTGGAGGCCTTTTTGATGCAGGCCAGCTGCTGTTGGGAATAACCACTTATTTAAACATCACTGTTTAGGTCACATTGGTGCTGGTGTGTCAGGTACTGGTGAGAGAGTGAAATACAATGGATGAATGCTGTTTTAAAGAGTAACTACTGAGGTCTGCTGACCTCTGGTGGTTTAATTTCTCACCTTACTGCAGTGATGTTCAGGTGCAGGTGTATGTAAGATCCATGAGTTAGAAACTTATCAGACAGCGATTTATAAGACATATTTATAATTCAGATTTTATGATAACCACTGTTGGGACAGTTACTTGAAAACTGTAATCAATCGCTTATTACACCTTAGTCATTGAAAAAGTAATTACATCAGTTTACTTATTACTTAGGAAAGCTATTTATCCTCCAAAGCCCAAGTGAAAGGCTAACATGTCCCGGAGCAGTCTGTCCACTGAAGGCAGAGACCAAACTCCCAATAAAACAGCAAAGATATTTAAATGTTGAAACACCAGAGTATTACTGGGAGATGTAAAAAAATTCTCAATTTCAAATTGTAAACTTGTACACTACTTAATACTGTAAAAGTAATTACACTATTGCCTAACACTGACCCTCTGTTGTGACAAATGCAAGGTAAACAGTAGTAATTCTGCAAAGTAATGTACCAGTAATGCGCATGCATTTGCCAGTCAAATGCAGCGCCTCACTGGATGACGTCACATTGTCAGTTTAATTTTTTTGCCATCATTTTGTCTCTTTGAAATTAATGATGATGTAGTTTTTTTCTTAGTCCTGTGTCTGTCTGAACACTGCTTTCTTTGGTCCTTTAAGGAATCATTTGTTTTGGTTATGGCAACCAAAAACCTAGTGGATATGCAGCTTCCATGCTACTATGTTAAGATTGTAAATAATGATTCCTGCAGTAGATTGGCTTTTTAAAACCATCAAGCCATTATTCTTGCAAAAGACTAATTTCCCAAGCAGAGAGAACACCTTTTTCTGCAGTAAATCTGTATGCAGGATTTAGAGATATTTACAGTGGCTGAAAAAGTCTGAAAACGGTCCAACACATTTTCATTAGGATAAATGTGCTGCAGCTTCACAACCGATGCCAGTTCAAAAACACACATTTCTCCTAATGGAAATGTTGTTAACAAAAGTTGGACTAGGTATCTGTGTGTGTGTGTGTGTGTGTGTGTGTG
>NC_060155.1:25742219-25756416 GCF_021292245.1 Micropterus dolomieu
GCGCCTCACTGGATGACGTCACATTGTCAGTTTAATTTTTTTGCCATCATTTTGTCTCTTTGAAATTAATGATGATGTAGTTTTTTTCTTAGTCCTGTGTCTGTCTGAACACTGCTTTCTTTGGTCCTTTAAGGAATCATTTGTTTTGGTTATGGCAACCAAAAACCTAGTGGATATGCAGCTTCCATGCTACTATGTTAAGATTGTAAATAATGATTCCTGCAGTAGATTGGCTTTTTAAAACCATCAAGCCATTATTCTTGCAAAAGACTAATTTCCCAAGCAGAGAGAACACCTTTTTCTGCAGTAAATCTGTATGCAGGATTTAGAGATATTTACAGTGGCTGAAAAAGTCTGAAAACGGTCCAACACATTTTCATTAGGATAAATGTGCTGCAGCTTCACAACCGATGCCAGTTCAAAAACACACATTTCTCCTAATGGAAATGTTGTTAACAAAAGTTGGACTAGGTATCTGTGTGTGTGTGTGTGTGTGTGTGTGTGAGTTGTTACATGTCTGGATCAGACTGTGTAATTTTAGGAGCTGGTTTGTATTGGCCAACAATGTGAATAAATTACTTACACTCCCGTTCCTTCAAGAGAATCGTCTTCCACTCTGCCAGACGGAGGGCCTCACACACTTCCTTTCTCTACATGTGTGTGTTTGTGTGTGTGTCCCACTTGGCCTAACACCTCCAGACGGAGACAGGATATATTGATGTCAATTTAATATTTTGGAGATAGACTCAAAGTATCGATTTTAACTATATTTCTGTCCTCTATGTTTTGTGACGATTTGTAATGCAATTATGGAAAGCAATATCTGACTTATAAATTAACCAACTAAGACAATGCCAGCGTTCCTTCTGAAACTGAGCATAAATTGCAGACAATATTTAAAAAATACATTTACTTTAAATTACATTAGAATTGGTGACACCAATTCCAGAAATGTAATCTTAGAACTTCCAAGTTTCAAGTTCATACACCAATAATAACAACTGCCAGGGTCAGATGGTGCATTTTCTTTTCAATATATGTCTGTTATTCTTTCACTTAATCAGTAGTCAAAGTTTAGCTAGACATGCCTTGAAAACTCCACAGGCATCCGGTCTTACTAGCAATACCATTACTATTGGATGATTTTGCAGGATTCACTGACTTAGACTGACAATTAATGTTGGCTTGTTCTGCCATAACCACATAGCATAATATTTTTAGAGTTTTCGTTTCCTAACAATAACCTCAATTTAACCGTAATGTAGCGGTCGAGTATTAATGCGCATGTTCAAGATCTTAACGATGTATGAAGTTCCATAATCCAACCTACAACTGTGTTAACTGGCTTCAAATGAGGCTTAAAGGGACTATATGTAAGTTTTTCAATGAAATTAATAAAATTTTCATTGCATCATTGCCAATGGGCTCAAAACTCACATATGAAGCACACGTCTGTTTTCTCCGTTGCTTGCATCAGCCACTATTCTGCTTTTAATGTGAGGTCTCCGGGTCGGATTCAGCCCTGTGTGCGCTCTGGAGCCTCTCTCAGACTACAGCGACAACACGGCAGCTAACAACATGCAGCCCACTAACACCATAAAACAACCAGCTCACAGAAAAACACAGGCTCCACATAAGGATACAAAACAACAATAAAGGTTTATGTGCTGAAGCCCATCAGACCAAACGGGTTCAGATGATGTCGAGTAAGAACAAAGTGAGCATTAGCAAAGCTGGAGAAACAGAGAAAGTCACGTTAGCTCCCCGGCTAACGCCGAGCTGTTGCTAATGTTATCTGGTGCAAAGTTATATCGCTTTCCACATTACTTCACCAACTGACCCATGTTGCTATCCTGTGTACCACTGTTGATTTAGCCTGAAAGAAAGGATGTAATGGCAAAAAGCAAATGTGGAGAGATTTGTTGACGTTAACCTATAGTGATGCAGCCAGCTAACGCTACAGTACCTGCCGCTGTTGGCTTTGTAACGTTCAGTTTAGGTTTATTGTGGTTTTACCGATACTCAGGTATACAACTTCTCCACCTCTCAGTCACTGTAACAAACGTGACCCACATAACATGAAACACTTCAACAAAACGATCAAAGCAACACAAATGAAGAGGTATCCACTATCACTAGTTACAGTAAAGTTAGTTACTGCGGTCTAACTGAATGAAACGTACGGAGTCGGTGTTGATCTGCCTCTGAGCCGGGAACGTTGAAGTAACAGAGCCTAAACACGTCAGGAGAAAAGCTACAGCCTGCATGCTGGTGTTTCTGCGTTTATTGTGGTATTTCTGTATGAAAGCAGTTGTGTTTCGTATTATGCTCGCTCATGAGTTCAAGCGAGCACGCGTACGAGCACACGCCTGGTTGCAATCTTTGAACCGCACCGCTAGTGGCCGCTGGAAACTCCATTATGCCCCTTTAACGTTCACATAATTTCTCTTGGCTGTCCCTCAATATTAAACATAGCTCCAGCGTGAGAGCAATAGCCACATTAAGCACGGAATGTGTTAACAACACATTCAACAGGCTAACCTGTGAAACCCCTCGTTGGTTTAATCCTTTTGAACCAAGAGGCACCACGAAGGCAGCACCAAATCTATGTGGAATTATGTAGCTGCAGACCAACTGTTTGATGACCACAGCAAATCAAATTAGCGCATGGTTAGGTGCTTTTAGACATAATTAGAGAAAAGCTTTATATAATTTGGGTGGGTTTTGAGCCAGCGGCTGCCCTGACTGTGTTGGTTTCTGCCCAGCCAGAATCTACTGGCCTATTGTTTGTGTACCACCCAGCCAACTGACCGGACGTTTACCTCCATTACCTCTCCGTGTTTACCTCCAAAGTTGGCCCAGAATAACCTGTCACTCAGCAGCCACTATTCAACCATTTCCTCCAATAGCGTGACTCTGCGGTACAAGGGGGCGGGAACTGGATTAAAACAGGATAGAATGAGGAAAACAAGATGTGACAGAGAGGAGGGTTTCACAAAGGACAGGAAACAGACATGTCAAAGAGAACAGGAGGGAGAGATTGAGGGAGAGATAGAAGGAGGAAAGTCTAGGGGTAGGAGAGGAGTAAGAAAAGTGAAGTGGTAAATGGGGCTTAGGAGAAAACTGAATGAGACAGAAAAAGAAAGAGCGGGAGAATACAGGAGAGGAGGAAGGAAACTGAAGGAAGGACAGAGTAAGAGTAACAAAGGAAGAAAGTACAGAAGTTGTAATAATGAAATTAATAAAGAACCAGAAAAAATAAAGTAAGAGGCCAGACAAAAACATTCCTACTTCAGCTTTGAAGTCCACTTTTAGATACAAAGTGGTTTAGTGTTGGTATGATTTGATAAACAGTAGTGACTTGATGTGAGTGCTGTGGCAGTGAAGTGATGACGGTTCACTAATCACAGAAGTGAGTCAAAGCTTTTGGTTTTCATCAGTGTTAGTCAGCAGACTGACAGACATAGCTTTGATCTCTAACTTTGATTCTCAGCACCCAGACCTGAGGACAAACCGGAGTATATTGCATTCATTTCATTAATCTTATGACAATTATTATTATTATTATCAAGTGGATAAACATATAATTCACATAAAATAAGTATTCTAAGATCTGTTTTTCTTCATATTTGTATAGTATTGTATTTGTATTCTGTTCTGCATCATAACACTAGTAAAGTATATGTATACATGCTATATTTACTTCCCAAAACTTCCTGATGATGCAGTCTCTGAATGACAAAAAATGCCATAGGACTAACCTGTGAGACTTGCAGGACAATAAAAAAAGTCTGCTTAATTACAAGCACAATCTTATCACCGTGTTCCCAGATCACATATATACTTTGTTGCAGTAAGTAATCCATAAACCAATTTAGTGGCCAAAATGTCTTTAAAGGTGCTTATTCAACAATTGTTGATGTGATATTTCACGAGGGAACATTAACAATGAACAAAATTACATCATGTACATGTAATGTAATGTACATGCAATGTATAAGAGTACCCATTTATATAACCCAATATCACAAATCACAGTTTACCTCAAGGGGTTTTATAACATGTACAGAATTCAATATCCATTCAATTGGCATATGAGTTTGAGAACAACAAAATCAAGTAAACAATAATACCTCAGTATTTGACTTGTGTTTCCACGAAATATTTACACAATGACATTTCGGATAAACAATCAGTAATGTTGTGATGATGACTAGCAGATGGAGGCAACAACTGAAAACTGCAACAACTGAAAACCGCATCAATTTACTGAAATGCAGCCTTTAAATCCTGGGAAAGATTACACACGTCATGTCACGATATCCAAAATTAGAACATATCTATTCTTTTATTATCACATAAGTAAAATCAATATATTGCCCAACCTATTGAGTTAAACATGTATGGTGAAACATCCTAGCAACCATCCGGTACACCACATCAACAGATAAGCTGTCAAAAAAATTTCAAAACCAAACTGACAACAGAAAACAAGCTGAGAGGCAGGCCTGCTCTCACAGTAAGTTATAACACCTTTGTCCAGCAATAGGAGCTCAACCCTTCAATTTGAAAATGAAGGCTTCCAGAAAGGAAAAAGTCTTTCTCATGTTTTTGGAATACGCAACTGAAAGTCAACAGCCAGGGCAAAGGAGATGTAGCCCATGTCATGATAATTCCCTGAACCTAAACAAGTATTTTTGTGCCAAAACTTAAACCTTAACCTTAAACCAAATCTATTAGTGTTCATCATTCACATCATAAAACTGATACATTTTTCAGCCGCAATTTGTAATGATTGTGCAAGGCATGATGTCGTCCTGCTGATAGGAGCATCCGAACAGAACACACTTCTACAGTATGTGTTGCTCTAGAGAGCATGGACAAACCATATGTTTAATTCATTAATTTGGAGAGTCTTTCTTTCACTCCTTTCCACCCAAAAAATGCATGCGCTAGCCAGATCACGATCTTTATGACACTATCACTTTTGTCCACAGGGGCCACTATCATGGATGCATTAAGAACAGTACTTGAGTAAATGTTAACTTTTTTCCACCGAAATTGCCCATAGGTGAATGTGAGTATGTCCAGGGTGTACCCCATCTCTTGCTCAGTGTCAGCTGGGATAGGCTCCAACCCCCTTGCAACCCTGCACAGGTAAAGCGGGTATAGATAGGGGATGGATGGTTATGATCAGCATAACAATAAAAAGATTAACACCAAAGAAAACAGTTTCAAATAAATAATAGTAAAATAATCCTAACCCTAACCTTCAGTTTTCAGGTCCAAGCACTAACTTATATGAGGATATTGTAAAAACAACGAAATCTCAGCTCTAAAAATGACAGCTCTATCCATAATTCATGATGTGAGTATTTGAGTGCCTGCATCAAAGAGTGTGTAAAGGCCCTTTTTGTTACAATAAAAACACTGAAATCCAGAGGCTTTGACTGACCACAGTGGTCTCAGCAGAACATTAGCACGCTAGCTAGCCCCTGAGGAGAAAACACTGTTTCCTTTGGAGCAGTGAGGGAGCTTTGAAAAGTCTACTGACTCAAGTTTGGACTGCAGATGACAGGCAAAGAAAACACAACAGAACGTGATAATATCTCAGCTAAGTTTCATAACAGAGCAGTAAACATTGGTTATCTACGATACCTACGATAAATGAGTTAACTTTGCTTTGACTTTTAAACTTCAGACATTATGTGCCCTCATCATCTTCCTCAACCAACTGCTGATTTGTTTTCTACCACCCAGTTAACTAAGTCCTGATGACTCTAAAAGGCAGGGTCCAAAACCAGCTGCCTCCTATGTTTGTCATTTTCATTCATGCCAAATGCATGGATTCAATTATGAATGAATATTCTAATCAGTGAAGAAAGATGGGTCTCCGACATTGACAGTTGTGTTGGACAGATTTGTGCAGCAGTGCAGAGAGAGAGAGACAGTCAAGGCGCTGCGCGAATATATGCATGTTGAAAGGTCTCTCTAACTATGCTACTTCCTGCTAACGCAAGCAAGCCAGTCAAACGCTCGAATACCAATAGAACCAATGGACATAATAATAAGCCATCTACTATTGTATTCAGTGTGAACAGGTGCACTCAGTCTCTCTCTATCACAACTCAACAGACTAGTGGTCATATTGTCACAGCTGAATACACAGCTATGACAGTGATGTGTGACAGTGAAACCACTTATTAAATCAACATGTCCATAACGTATTAACTTTAAATAGGCTAAAACAAATGCTTTCATACGATTTGATTGGAAAGACTTTTGCAAAGGATTTTTCATGAACATCATGAACATCAGTGGAGCAGAAGTAGTAGGCCTTGTGTGCAGTATTGGAGCATGTAAGGCCTAATTTCTTTTACGAATGATTTCTTGTCCGAAGTACAGCTACTCGCGCAGCACTGAGTTGCTGTTTGTCTTCAAACAGCTCACTCTTCGTGAGCTCCACAGAGCGCCTGTTCTTGCGGTCACTTTGTTGGTCGGTCTAGAAAATATCCTTTTCACATAACCAGTGGATGCTGTAATGATTATGATGTGGCTGTTGATGGACAGGATGAGAAAATGCAAATGAACTAAAGTAATTGTAAAGGGTGGTGTGAACACTGACAAACATTAATTTAATTTATCACCATTTTTATGATTGTCAGTATATTTATATTTACTGTTTCAGTTTTTATTCAGCCTATTGTTAATTCTATATTATTGAAGGATGCTATTCTATAAATTGGTTAAGCATAACACATAGTTGTTCATGTTCTTCACATAGGCACTATAATTTGATAATTAAATGTGTATTAAATAGCCTATATCTCTCTATAGCTCTCTTTTTAAATTAATGCTGATGTGTCTGTATACCTCTACCTTAAAAAACAAACAAATCATACCATAATGTGGACATGGGATTCATTTACATTGTGACAATATTTCTTAAGAAATAGGCAGCATATGAAATCCAGAATAATCAATCAGAAATTTAGTATATTTTATTAAATCTGCCTTGTTTTTAAAAAGCCTTGGCATGCTGTCACACGTCTGACAGGCCACCATGCACCACACAGAACACTGGCCGACAAATTGTGACGTTTGGCATGATACTCACCAAGTAGGCTATTTGATTTCTCCCGCTCTCGTCGTTTTCGGTACTTTTACATCTGCGTTCGTTTCAGAGGGGACGCGGGGGGTTCCTGGAGCTGCCACCGCAGTTGTTTCAACTCGACTTCCAGCCCAGAGACCCTTATCTGTCTCCGATTGGCCCTGAACCTGACGCTATTAATCAAACCACAATAGCAGCAAGTATTACCCAGTCAAGGGTAGAAAAGGAGAAATCTTCACAGACTGTGGGTGGGATGATTAGCATGGGATGCATTAAAGACAACTCGGAAATACAGGACAAACCACGTCCCGTATTGATTCAAAATGGGACGCGCTTTTTAGTTCTCAAGTACGGGGCAGGTGGCAACCTTAACGACAGACCCCCCCATGATCCTATGTAAAGGAAGAAGGAGATGATAAGAAGAGAAAGGGTACTGAATATGAGAGCAAAGAAGAGGAGATGGGTTAAGTAGGTATTTACGGGAGTGGCATGACTGTGGTATATTCCTGCTACTGCAACTCTGCTTTGGTTTGCTACGGCGTTGTGGGGGAGCTTTGGTGGGAAATCCGCCATTGCACTCAGGTATGATGGATTCCCAATAGGTTCCAGTTATTTGAACGAAGATTGAATGGATCTGAGATCATTGAGATCTGAACTAATGTAGCAGTAGTAAACAACAGGAAGGTTAGGTTGTTCTGGTCGTAAAAGTGACGTAAACTCTTCCAAGCTAACCAGTAAGACGAGAGGGTTGAGGTATTGTATTGTATTAGGGCAGGGTTTAAATGTTAAGCGTGTTAGCAGAATACGTAGGAACCGTTGGTGGAGAAAGAGAAAGAGAGTCAACGATGGCCGGGAACATGAGCGCGCCAGTTTCGGTGACGCATGAATGTCATGATACATGAGGCGTTGGTGTGACCTTTGATGATTATGTCTATGCATGCGAGGTTGTCGTGTATGTCCATGGTTCAACTTTTTGGATGGACTTGCAGGACCATTCATAGCCACACAGAATGAATGCTGCTATTATGTGGTAGATTTGGAAGAGATTGGAGGAATCAATCTGGCATTCACTTGCAACTCCAGGGGCCATTCTGATGCGAACCTACTACTTCCATAGAAACCCACAAAACCGGGAGAATGAACGGCGTTGATATACAGCTGGACATCTTGTGGGTGAGTCATTTGTTTGTTCTAGAAGTTGATCCCTTTCCGGTTGGCAAGGAGGTTGAGCTAATGAACATTTGGATGAATTATGGATGAACAAAAAGTCATCACTTTAAGAGATAGAGCTGATGAAACTAGCAAAGTTAAATATTTTGATGTACAAAAATAGCTATGGATTAGTGAATGAAGACGGAATTGGCAAGAAAGAAAAACAGATTGGTAGACACCACAAATGAAAACCTCAAACACATACTTTAAGCGTAATGATCTCACTAAGAGGGATGAGGGACAAAACGTCTTCTAGTATCTTCAACCAAGTCCAATTGCCCTTGACGTTAACCTTCTTTGGATAACTATGACCTGGATGACTGAGAATCTTTACAGACATCTCACTAAGATTGTTTTGGACCACAGGAAGACTACTATCAGTTAATGGCATGACTAATATAACTCAATATATTAAATCCCTCCAGGTCCACAAATGGCTCCCTAAGGCCCAGGAAACGTCAGGTTCCCTTGATGATGTAATTTCCTTCTCTGTCAGAGTAGACTGCCATCCACCCTGTCATTGTGTCGCCAGGCAGAATACAAGTCATCTGTCATTGGCCTGTGATGCTAATGAAGCCCAGATGTCGCAGTCCTCTGGTTCCACCCAGCCCTGCCCCCTTATCCTTTGTTGTCACAGAAATATGGTACCCAGAATCCCACTGTTTATTTTGGTTGTCCTAGTTATCGGGTACTGTAGCTGAGATGAAAGAGGAGCTGGAGATGATGGGGATAACAGAGACGGACAAAAACAAATTTTATGCGTGTGTAGAGGCATTGAAATGTATCTGCACATATAGACACTAATTACCTTATTAAACATGCAGTAATTGGAAAATTCACTCCCCATACATTTTATTGAACGGGATGAGATGTATTCACTTCCAGGTATAGGTGCAAATTGGCCACATGTCTTGAACTTTGACTTGTGAAATCACGAGGCTCTTTGATATCCAGTCAGTTTGAGAAAGGAGGTGGGATTTTACATTTCATTCGGGAAGTGAGCGTTTATGTCCTTGTTTAATACAAAAAGAGGTAACATGTAAGGACATGAATAAAGGGTACAGACAGTAAATTTAAATAAGCGTAAAGTGTTATTAGCTACATCATTTGCATAAAGCAAATGGTGCTTTAAGCAAAGATTTGCTGTCTAAAATTAAGAAATGCCTCAGTTTGTGCTTGTCATATAATTATCATTATGTTTTTTGGTTTTAATTTTGATTTTGAAAACATGCATTTGTTTGCTATAAGATTACAGTTTTGTGGTTCTTTGTGGTGTTTGGTCTTGTCGGCCAAGAGGTACTGATTTGGTGTTTGTAAGTGTCTGTCCAGTAATGGTTTTAAAAAGGTTATAGAGCCCCAAACTGTCCAATATTGAATAATAAATAAGTAAGTAAGTAAATAATAAATAATAGGAATACCCTCTCTTCCCTCAGATCTACCTTCTGCCCAAGTATATCAGTACATCAAGATCCTCTTGAATAAGGAGAGAGCCTTCAGAGATGGTGACATGGTAGGAAACTAGTTATAACACATTACAACTCTCTGACTTTCAGGACACCATGAGACATAATGTACAATACCATGGACATAATCAGCGGACATTTGGAATTAACCATATACTCCACACCTGTATAAAGGACTTGATATTGGACATACATAGCTATGTGTCACTTCTCATACATGTGATCCTTGCAGTTAACCTGTTTATATTTTTGGCTTTGTTCAAATTTTGGATTTGGACCTCACTGCTAACCTGTTTATATTTTTTGAAACTCATTATCCCACCAGTTTGCCTACAGGGCCAAACAAGGGACAGAGGATGCTGCAGCATGCCTCATTCACACCCTCCTCCAACAATGTTTTAATTTTAATTATGAACAAAAATATCCTCCATTGTTGCAAATTCCAGCCATCTTAATGAAACTAGCGATTAAATACAGAATATACAGTAATATATTGTAGAGACATACTGTATGTATAATCTAGTCTTTTAGTTCCTTTATCCCTCAGTCATGAGGGTCAGTATCAACAACTACCGCACCACATGATAAGCAGCAGTGCTGGAAAATAATTAACAATTAATTTATTTGTCAAGAAAAACATTTAAGTGCAGATGTATAAACATTTTCACCTGGGGCCAGTATTTCAAAACTTGTAATCTATGTCACTATGGTTCAACTTTTAAAATGGATTTTATTGAAATTATGTCATATATTCCATACCATCCTATTCGCAGCATTTGAACCTATGATTTAGTGGCACTGAAGCTAGCTTCAAGCTAACTAACGTTATAATGTGCCTGCACATACAGCTAATTTTATTTAAAGGGGCCATTTGTAGTTTTCAGTATTCTCTGCAATATTATAGTAATATTTTCATCAGCGAACTCCGTGCATGTTGTGTAATAACACTACATTGACTGCATTTAGCCAACATGATATGTCGGCGTTAGTTTCGTCCATCCATCCATCGTCAACCGCTTATCCTGCGTACAGGGTTGCGGGGGGGGGCTGGAGCCAATCCCAGCTGGCATCGGGCAAAAGGCGGGTTACACCCTGGACAGGTCACCAGTCCATCGCAGCGGCGTAAGTTTACCTTTTCAATTAGTGTATCTTTCACCAGAGGCTCAGTAATGTCAGCATAGCTAAATGTATTGGATGATAACGAAAATGTTGAGTGAGCTAGACTGAATATTATAAATGATATTGTTGCCACACTATAACATTTAAAACGTAGTAAGTAATGTTACTGTACTGATCTGGTCTGGAAATGTGTTGAGACACGATAATCCCAATCAAACCAGAATTGTTGTCAATTTCTGAGCAAACAGCCAATACTTGGGTGATAATTGTCAGATTGATAACCTATGACATAAGCTTACAACACCCTGATTTTCAAATACATTTAACTGTTAACGTACATTGCTCTGGGTTGTCCCGGGCAAATCAGTCGTTGCTGGTTGATGGTTGAAAACGCAATGGTACACCAGCCACATGTCGCCACAGGACTTGAATGTAAGTCCTTGGAAGTTCATGTTCCACCCTCCAGCTTTAAGTGCGACTCGAGTCCCCATCTCTGTTGGTAACACAACATGCACATATGCCCACGCTGACACACACATACATACACAAATACACACTGACCTCCCTAATTCTAACCTTCTGTATAGTTTCCGGTGTAATGAGTGAAAGGACCACCACCTTCATCATGCTCTTCCACCCATACCTGTCACAACCAAACACTTCCTGTCAGGGTCATGGCAGTTGAAAAGGAAAATGATTTCTCCCTCTCTCTCACACACATCCATACCCTGCACAGACACTGCACACACAGTCACATCCAATCTTTCACCAGTGAGTCTCCCTGACAGGCTTAGTAATATCAGATGCACTTGCATCACTCGCACAAACACGCACAGATTCATGTATGGTGACACACCCGTACCGTGACACAGCGAGATAAGAACAGCATGTCACGGGTCAAACCAAAAGCAACTGCTGCTTTTAACCAAAAACAAAAAGCGTGTGTTTGTAGGATGTTGGGATGTTTTTGGCTGAGGAGGGAAACCAAACCCACTGACAAACACTGCCACTGCTCACGAACCCTGACGTCATGATGATAAATTTGCCACTGAGCAGGTCAGACAACACGTTCTCACATCCTTACATATGGACGCTTAGGTCTGATTTGTTCAGCATAAGCAAACTAAATTAAACTTAATTTTCGATTTCATCAAACCTACAAATATCCATAAATCCATGCCAACCTCATTTCCCCCTGTTTCATGTCTGACACTTTTAGGCAGGTTGAAGAAAGAATTAATCCTCTTTGTGACTGACTGTTTGACCAGTACTTACACTAACAGGTTTGACAGCTCAATTATCCACCCAGTCTCAGAAAGGAGCAGGTGCCTGCAGTGTGTGTGCTGTCCAGAGCTCTCAGACCTTCTTAAGTCATGCAGTGTTTTTAGACAAATGGGTATTAGGGCAGCCAAGTATTTTTGTCAGTCTTGTGTAATTGTGCTAGCAAGGCAAGGTAAATGATTTTCAGACCATAATAGGAGGCTGATTCAATATTTTAGCAGCCATTTATTCCTGAGCTGTTAATTAACCTCAGCTGTTATTAACCTGTAAATCAGAAATTTTACTGTCACAATTGTCTGAAGAAAAAGTAACTGTTCTAAACAAAGGGTCCTAACAACATCAAGTCTTGCTGTGCTCTGATATTAAACACCCAGAGCTTGTATGTACAGTTTATATAGCTGCCCCCACCTGATTCAAGCATAGCCCCATTCATTTGAATGACTCAGATGCTGTCTGTGTGGAGTGTTGTCCTAAATCCTCGAACCCCATGAAGAGGGTTGGATTAGAGAGAACTGGGTAGTTGCAATGAAACACAGAACACCAGTGAACCCTAAACCACTACAGAAATACAAAGGTCAGACTCCATACTGAATGGATCAGGGCTGCACATGTGAACTGTTTGAATCAAACAGTCTTACAATCACTTTTTCTGTTTCTCTAGCATTTTCATTTCATTTTATGGCCCCAGAACAACTTTACATTAACAGTTTAAAGAGTGTTATCTTGCAAAACTGAATTGCACATGGAACAATGAACTGAAAAGGGCTTATTAATATATGTTATCGTTATACTACAAATAGGAATCAAATATTGTCTGAAGGAGAAAATAAATCATTTAGTGTATCTTTTTTTAAAAGCTACAGTAGACAGAGCTGTTTTTATGCTCCCTAAAATAAAAACCACATTTGTTAGCTTAACAAAAATGTGCGATACAGTGTCATCTTGGAGAGAATCTTACGTCCTATAAAGATAATGTCCTGGAGATTGTGTAAAAACTTGACATAGAAGACATTGTTAATCAAGATGTTGATTGATACAAAAGAAAAATCAGATAGACCTTATAAATGCAAGATCAGTATTTGCTTTTGGGAATTCTAATAAATTAGCAGTCTGTTTTGTGGGGCTGATTCATACAGTTTAAAGATTAAGTTTAAAAGTCTGCTCTATAGGTTTCTGTTTGAGGTTACACACTCTGTGCCACACAACCTTGTCATATCCTCGAGAGCCAGTTTAGAACGCTGGGGGACTGAGGTATCAGGTTGCAGACATATATGCACAGATAAGACCCAAAGGGATTCTTGACCCAAGTGCCCTCTGAGAATGTTTTTATTCATGCCTTCATGGCCCCAGTCTTTGGTTAGCCATCATCTTCACTTAAAGTCTGACAAGGTAATTATGAAAGAGTAGGAACCCTGTAGAAACAAGAGCACTCTGTGCTTAAGAGGTGGGGACCACTTGGCTCTGCCAGACCCCCTCTGCATTTGGTTAGATGGCTAGATTATAATAGTTCCTTAAATCGATGAAGGATATAGTTCAAAAAGTCCTAACTGACAACTAATGAAAACCCCAAAATCAGTATCTCAGAATATTAGAATATTGTGAAAAGGTTCAATATTGAAGACACCTGGTGCCACACTCTAATCAGCTAATTAACTCAAAACACCTGCAAAGGCCTTTAAATGGTCTCTCAGTCTAGTTCTGTAGGCTACACAATCATGGGGAAGACTTGACAGCTGTCCAAAAGACGACCATTGACACCTTGCACAAGGAGGGCAAGACACAAAAGGTCATTGCTAAAGAGGCTGGCTGTTCACAGAGCTGTGTCCAAGCACATTAATAGAGAGGCGAAGGGAAGGAAAAGATGTGGTAGAAAAAGTGTACAAGCAATAGGGATAACCGCACCCTGGAGAGGATTGTAAAACAAAACCCATTCAAAAATGTGGGGGAGATTCACAAAGAGTGGACTGCAGCTGGAGTCAGTGCTTCAAGAACCACCACGCACAGACGTATG
>NC_060155.1:25756516-25768283 GCF_021292245.1 Micropterus dolomieu
TAATTCAGGCAAAAGGAGCCCCAACTAAGTATTGAGTGATGTACATGCTCATACTTTTCATGTTCATACTTTTCAGTTGGCCAACATTTCTAAAAATCTTTTTTTGTATTGGTCTTAAGTAATATTCTAATTTTCGGAGATACTGAATTTGGGATTTTCATTAGTTGTCAGTTTTAATCATCACAATTAAATGAAATAAACATTTGAAATATATCAGTCTGTGTGTAATGAATGAATATAATATCCAAGTTTCACTTTTTGAATGGAATTACTGAAATAAATCAACTTTTTGATGATATTCTAATTATATGACCAGCACCTGTACATGACCTGCTGCATATGGTATACTTGTAATGTTTTGACATTGCGTACAACAAACATTACTCATTTTCAGGAGAGGGGGGTATTTTGCTATTTTCCAAGCTACCACATCTGTCACATTTAGCGAGACCCATTTCTGGGCACCCCCAGAGTAGGCTGGAAAAACTATAAACGCGTGCTGAGAATACCGAACATGTAAAGTCGATCCATGCACTCTGTTGTCCATCAACCAATAGGTGAAAAGTAGATGCCATGACACATCTTGAATGACAGCCCCCTCATTTTATACAATGAATCAGAAATGCATTAAAAAAATTACAAGAAAACACAGAAAAAATTTGGGGAAATAAAGATCATGGAAAATATTACATAGGCATAAATGAGAAAGTAAATAAATAGTTGGAATAATACAAAGGTAAATGACTACTGAAAATTAATAATAATATTATCATTGTTAATAATATTATTTTTGGTGCATTTAATGGCACATTAGTTTATTTAATGAGTCATTTATTTTTGATGTTGGAAGTTTTGGTCTTCCATATAGAGTAGGCTACTGCTGTCAAAAATGGATGACTAAATAAATATGATTTAGTCCCCAAACTTGACTTGTGATGTGTTCATAATAACCCTGATGGCAAGAAAGGAAAATATTAGGTATACTGATAGTGTCACATGGGCTTAAGTGACTCATAATGCTTCTCACACGAAAAGCTCTTTGAGAGCTGACTTTTTAATAAGGTTAGATTTTCTTAAATGACAGCAGCCTTAATGGACTCTAATGATACAAGTGACGTTAGACCAATGTCTACATTATGACACAGTAACATCCATATATGTTCCCATCTATAAAAAAGAACGGAAAGAACGGAAATAAAGAGAAAGAAAAACGGAGGCTCATCTGATCCCCACAATAAAAACCCTGACCTTTCACTGATGCTGCAGCGGGCGGGTCATCAGAGTGGGAGGTGCGCTGGGTTGCTTAAAATGACTAGAACAAAGTTGAGGCTCTTACAAGTGGTCTGTGAACAAAGTCACCAGGAGAGCAAGAAGCAAAGGTGAAGCAGGTGGGTTGACACGCTGGAGTAGTGGACTGTGTCAAACACCAAGTTCAGGCTGCTGCTGTGGATTAAAAACATCTGGCTGGACGGGAATGTACCGAAGGAGCAGGCAGATGCTCCGTGAACATGTTTAACTCTGTCTCCAACAGCGTGGTGAGTAACCTGCAAACATATTGTAGATAAATAGCTCTACTTTACAATTTCAGAAAGATTTGACTAGCCTATATGTGGATTTAATAAATCCTCTAAAGCACTCTAAACTAAAATGGTTTACATAACTTTATTAGTTTTACATGTTTCAAGTTTCTCGTATTGCTGCGCATTTAACGTCACAACACAATGATAGCCTATATATCTTTTTTATTTTGGAGGAGGCTATTATATATCTATAAAATGTTAACCAATTTCTGGTGCTCAGAATCATCAGGTTTATAGCCTACAACCTACGCTAGGTGACATATAGACCTGAACCACAAACCTGACATTAACAATGTCGAGGTTAAAGTAATATTATTGTATAGAAAGCAATTGGATATGACATTTATTTAGGTCATACTGTAAAGGCCGAAAATTCATATCAGATACAGGCCTACAGGGACAATACTTTTGGGATTTATTAGACTAATTTATTTACATCGTGAGCAATGTACAATCCTGAGTCAAATTCCTCGTATGTGTAGGCCTACCTGGCAAATAAAGCTGATTCTGATTTTGCTAATTTAGTAGCCTATATGTTGATTTAAGAATTATATTCCGTCTGTCTTAATGAGAAGTCAAACCGAAAAAAGTGCAATAGACTACATCATGGCCTTATTTACTGTATCTGCATTAATATATTTTTTTATTATTATTATTCACCCATCATCTGATAAAAGCCTTGTAATAGTCTACAGATCAGTTATTCCAACAGCCTCTTTGCTCACACCTAAACTTATAACTTGAAGGGTCTCCGCACGTGAACCAATTGGCGTTATATGCTTTATTAAACAAGGTGGTTTACGGTTTATATTTAGATTTCAAAAATACCTTTAGATTAGGAACGAGGATAGGGCCTACAGGTAACTGCAAATATTGTTAGAAAACGCAGCATTGTCAGACCTGTTTTCTGGCGTAGGTTAATATGCGGCGAACACACCGGGGAGTAAAACTCACCTGCGCCCGGCTGATGGCTAATTATCAGGTGCACGTGCGCGGCTTTTCCCAATCAGTCAGAATCACATTCAGCTGTGCGCGAGGCCGGTCTCCTGACGTCGCCCAGTAGGCTAAGCTTTCATCATTTTACACAAAGAGGTTTTTTATTTATCATGAGGGGGGGAACATTAACCAATTGAATATGTGGACCGCTTCAGTCTACGATGGTCCTAACCCGACATATGACTGCACATAAATAAAATAAAGGTACAAACGTGCCTACACAATGTTTGAACGTCTATTTGGCTTTAGTGACCTTTATTAGTGTGTGGCTAATGACTGTGGTTGTCATGGAAATGTGAAAGGGACAGCAGTGTGCTTGGTTGTCACGGTCTTGCGCATCACTCTGGACTGACACCATGTCGGAGGGAGAACAGCGACCGACGGAGGCTGTTTTCACTCAGTTACAACATGGGAATGTTTTTGTCGACACAGTAGGTGTTTTCAACATCTAAGTAACAACTTCTGAAGTCTGGTGGGGTAAAGTGGCAGAGTTTGAAAAGATGAAATGTAGCGCGCGTGATTGTATGTGTACGTAAAACCAGAAAGTGTAGCTTTTTTTTTTTACTCTTACAAAGTATGCCCAAACTAGTAGGCTAACAAACCCTTAAAAATTCGGACCCTTGCTTTGCTTTCAGGCTACATTCACTCAGAACGACGCTCTAAATTATTTTGAGAATTTTGAAAACCCAAAAAGTTTTCATAGCTACTCTGTTGTTACATTGTCAGACTGTCGCTTTTACAGGGTTCCTCTGGGCCTGATGATATTTTCGAGGAGGACTGCTACTCCCCGTCCTCCCTCTCCTCTTCCTCCTCCTCCTCTGCCCCCCCTGTGGCCTCCCTGCAGGGGAAAACACTGTGCACCTCCTGCGGCCTAGATATAGTTGACCGATACCTCCTCAAGGTCAGACTCACTGTTCGATACTATACTGTATCATAGCAAGATGTGTTTGACAACAATGCACAGGATATATATATATATATATATATATATATATATATATTAGGGCAGTTATGTTTACAGCTTGAGGCTATTTCAGTCAAGTGTCACTATGTTTTAAGACATTTCTTCTTGCTTAGTTTCTACTAAGTGTATCACTTTGCCTACTCAAAGATTTTTGAGCAAAAGTTTTTAAGCCTGTTAGATAGCTTTAAAAAGTTAAATAAATGTGATCTTTACAAAACAATTAATTTGTAAATTTCTCTCAATTTAGGCTGTCAATTTATTTTTTAATTAACTTAATTATAGCGTGTATTTGACCACATAGTAGCTGAATGTTTCACTTCACACTAATGCAGCAGAGTGCTAAAAACCTGCAGTCAAATTATTTTTGGTTATTGTTGGACTTTGGTCTACTCGTGATTACTCTGACATTCAGGTCGCCAAAATTATTAAGAAAACCACTTTCTCATTTAACACGATTTGCTTTGGTGATAGGCCTCACCCAGTATATGTCTGCAGTGGTAGGCCTTGTACAAGAGGTCATAAATGTGCCCAGTTAAAGGAGCTGTATGCGACATCCACCGCCTCTAAACGTCGCACTAGAGCACCAGCATCTCAGATCAAATCAAATGGGCGCAACAGCACACCAGACTCCATTGAGGAAAAACTATAATTTTACCTTGTAGCCCTTGTAAGCCATATTATGTTAATCTTTTTACCTTACCTCAGGTGAACAACTTCTGCTGGCACGTGCGCTGCCTCTCGTGCAGTGTATGTCAGACATCACTAGGGCGACACGTGAGCTGCTACATCAAGGATAAACAAGTTTTCTGCAAACTTGACTACTTTAGGTAAGTCAGACCTAACACAATTTTATCTCCAGTGATGTTATGTAAAAACAAAAGTGCACTTTGGATAAGAAAAGAAAGTGCAGGAGTTAAAAATATAATAACATTTGAGAAAATGAATATAATTAAATGACACTGCCATATTGGAATAACATACATGATCAGTCTCCATCATCTTGAAGTATTGTCTCTAATTTTCACAGTGGGGATAATCTGTGTACTTGAAGTTCAAAAACAAGTGGCACAAAGAATTTAAATGTAACAAAACTGTAAGCGCTTTAATGTTTGATCCAAGCAGGATACTCTGGGTCTGAGAAATGAAGCCAGCGCGGACGTGCCTTAATCCTGCATTTATTTGTTATGGCCAGCTGGGGGCGACTCCACTGATTGTAAAAAGAAGTCACATTGCAAGCTAATTATAAAAATGCCCCTACTTCTCATCTGATGTATTACCTCAGTAAACACAATATCTTCCAGATATTTGGCATGCTAGACATCTGGCAGATGGCAGTGATGTGTCGTCGAGCCGTTTTGATGATTCGTTGAGTAGTTCACACATAATGACTGGCGGCCGCTGATTTACTCCCGATCACAGCCTGACACTTGCCGACCGGCAAATCGGGCTATAAATCGTGTAGTGTGAACTAGGTTTAAGCTCACGCATGCAGAGTGCATTTTTTATTCCTTGCCCCTGCAGTGGCCTGCAGCTCACGTTTGACTTTCAAGTCAGTGAGAGTCCTAATAAATCAGGGTATGCTTTTAGGGTGTGGCTACCATGTGATTGGTGACCTGTCAGGAGTAGCAATGCCTGCCCAGCTCCACCCTCTCATCCATCCTTCTTCCAAAGCATGCATTTTACATTTAGTAAAATCAGATGGACAGCCACAAATTCAACACAACACAAAAAAACACACACACCAATATGCCATGCCAGGTTTCATAACTCAAACTGTTTGTCATCCACTCTGGTTCAAGGTACTCACACACTGACTGTTTTATTTATTTATTTTAATTTTTAATATTTATTTGTATGGAATATTTATAGTGTGTGTGTATTTCATTTCATTTTTTATTAACACACACAAACACAACTTTTACTGTTTTTACTTATTTAATGAAATGTATGAAATTACTTATGTAATTTATATGTAGCTTTGGCAATATTGTTGTTATACATTCATGGCAATAAAGCTGATTTAAATTTGAATTTGGTACTCAGCTCATTGTCATTGCTGAGTTCATTGCTGTGAGTTTTGCCCGCCACATAACACGTGTGTGTGTGTGTGTGTGAATAGTCCCAGCTATTGCAAAGGAGTTTTCTTGTACTTGGCAGACTGTTTCAAAATGTCTTGTGTGGGCAAGAGAACCCCAGAATCTGTCGATGTAATTGGCACAGAATAAGAGTTGAGAGATTTTTCATTTGAAGAGGAAAAATTTAAAGTTTCTTTGTATAATATATATTTATTAGCTAAGTAAGCACGTTGAGTCTATTCAACAATAAAAATGATCCTGACAAACCGCACTTGCATAACAATTATACAAGTGCTGTAGACTAATTGCTTGACTAGGTATTACTAACTGATCAGTCACCTAATTGCAGCTCTTCCACTAAACTCCACCACCACCTCTCCATCTGTTGCATATCTTTCTTCAGGAGGTATGGGACCCGCTGTGCTCGCTGTGGCCGGAACATCCATTCTAGTGATTGGGTGCGTCGGGCCCGAGGCAGCACCTTCCACCTGGCCTGCTTCTCCTGCACATCTTGTAAGAGGCAGCTGTCCACTGGGGAGGAATGTGGACTACTAGAGAACAGGGTCTTCTGCCGGCCACACTATGACATTATGATGGAGAATATCAAACATGCTAAGGAAAATGGTGAGTATATGGTGGGTTGGATGACAAGTAAATGGATAGATAGCAAGGGTTTGGTTGTTTCTGTCAAAATAAACCCTTTTATCCACCACGTTGGTAAAAAAGACAGCTGTTATATCACTCTCCTCAAAGCCAACAGTTTTACAGGAAGGGACTCGCATACAGGCATAGCCGGACGGGCTACCAAAAAAAAGAATAGAAGATACCACATGTTTTATCTATGGAGGTTTTTGCAGAAAGTATGCCCAGATTAATCAGAATAATTTACAAACCTTGTTAACCCGCTGTATTATACTATGGTTACTTGCAGGGAGCAGTTTAGATTTTTGATACCAAATTATTGACACCAAATACTCAAGGCACAAGTCATTTATAACTAAAGTAGATTAGCAATGTTGTCTTTGGTGAATAAACTAATCAGGAGGATCATAAAAAAAAAACAAATGTGTTTCCATCTGTGTTTGTTAAAATATTTATTGTTAGAGTAAATTTTAATTAGACACACAAGTGTTACCAATTAGTTTAAATCAAATGAAAATGGCAAATTAAATCTAAAAGAAACCTCCAAATTTCTAATATTTTAGTGCAGCATTACTTGGGTTACAATCATTTCACAAGTTAGTTTTACAGTCATTGGAATCTTGATTTTTATCCGTAAACTCTCTACCATGAATATGGATAGGGATTTGAAGATATCAAAAAACGTTAGGTTTGCCTAAACGTTTCTCATCTAAAGAAAGAGTACTATGAGGCCCCCAGGGCTTCTACAGAGGAAAAAAACACTGTGGTACAGTCTGCCCACACACATAGCTGCTGTAAATACTCTGTAACTGAAGTTTTTCTGTCATATGAATACACTACACGCCTGGGCTAAAACGGCTGTGATGGGTCAGCTTTGGCTGCTTGTGTTGAAGTTTCTGATGGCAGTGTACGCTGTTCATAGAGAGGAAAAGACTAAGGGAGCTGAAGAAGGGAGAGAAGTCATAATCTCCTTTTCAGTAATACACATCTAACAAAGCCATCTCCACTGTCTGCTCACTATGACCACTGCTATACTAAAATGAATGAAAGACTGTAAATACAGCATTGCAGTGTGGCAGAAGTCTCCAGTTCAGTAGTGACATAGTCAAATCTTCCCATTGCCACTCTATATCACAGAGTGAATGAAAAAAATGCCAACTAACACACATTGTGCCAATACAACCTGATCTCAGAACAATGCTGCCTTTCTACAGGTATGCATCTTTGATATTACTGAAGTACAAACTTTCAGAAGGACCTCATCTGAAACACGGCCTTTTATTTCAAAATGTCCTGCCCTGTGTCTTGTCTTGAAGATCAACCAAAAGTAGATGAAGAAGTAGCAGACAAAGATGAATCCAGCACCATACCCAGACCTGCTAAGAGGGCAAGGACCAGCTTCACTGTTGACCAGTTACAGGTACTGCCAACCCTTCCTTCTGACTGTAGTCATATTCCATTGACTTCCACAACAGAGTGAGGCCAACGAATTCCACCTGCAGAGAGATAATTAAATAATAGGATAAATTGTCCTGAGTGCATTTCTAATGGCCAATGAACATTTTCCCTTGAGCAAATGCTCATGACATCTGGTTACTGTGGTTTCCTACTAAAATAACAGTATGATGAGATTAGGTAAGTAAGTTTATTTTCACAATATAACAAGTTATAGAGTGAGATTTTGTTTTGTCACTCCCTTCTACTTCATAGCAGACTATATACATTAAAACAGAATCAATTATAAAAAAAATGGTAACCTTTGGGCTCTGCATAAAAACCTCACAGATAGTAGATTGTGATTATACCATGACTTATATTATAGAGAATATATGACTATGCCTCAGTATTGCATGTATTATATATGTTATCTCATGTCAATCAATATATTTCAGCAAGCTAAATATCAAAGTAAAATTCTCAAAACTTAGAGTTCAGCATTTTAGAGTTAAAATGAGAGGGAAGGTTTGATTCCAAACAAATGCTAATGTTGCTCTGAATGTGTAGTCAATGTTAGTCATAACATAAGCCAGTGATATTTGGTCACCTTGACTTGATGTGTTTCTGTCCTCTAGTGGCATTGACAATTGATGCATTGTTTTTGAACACAGTGCAGTCGTCTCTACTAAAGTATTATAAAGTAATACAATATTAAACTTGACTTAGATTTCAACTATATGTCCTTCTCTGTTGTCTCTACATGTGCAGGTAATGCAAAGTCAGTTTGCTAAAGATAACAACCCAGATGCCCAGACTCTCCAGAAACTGGCAGAGAGGACTGGTCTCAGCCGAAGGGTTATTCAGGTAAAGCTAATGCCATTTTATCTATCAGTTTACTGAAAAATGTTCAAAAATTGAGAGTATCACTTTTTAGACCAGCTATGTCTCCTTTCTTCCTCCCTCCAGGTCTGGTTTCAGAACTGTCGAGCTCGTCAAAAGAAATACATCAGCCCAAACCCTTCTTCCTCAACCATGATGACATCACTTGCTGCCGGTCAGCTGACGCCACCTTTGATGGAGGATCTGCAATACACAACCTATATTTCCCCAGATGCACCCCTCCTCACAACACTGACTTATATGGATGGTAAGAAATACATGCACACGTCCCTGTGCTGATGAAAATTTTTACAATACAGAATTGTTTCTTTTTTTAGAAATCATGTAGTTATTGTAACAGGGCTGAATGATTTTGGGGGAAAAAAATCTAATAGTGATTTTTCTGCCAGATATTGCGATTTCTTTTTTTATTTCTTTTTTTTAAGTTTAGCTAATAACTGCCAGTTGATTTTTGACGTAACCCATATCAAGCAGCACAGAGCAGAAGAACTGGGCAGGAAGTCAGACACAGAACGGCATAGAGAATCTGGTCACACATCAACAATAAACGGTTAAAACAAACAAAAAAGATACAATTTAACTACGTCGCCTACTAATCATGAGAAGCACAAAAACAGCTCAACAAATTAACAAAATCTGAACAAGTCAGCAAAATCAGGCAGGCAAAACGCTCTTATTGTGAAATGTGCATCTGTAACTTAAGCCTGCAGAGAGCAGAACAGACAGAGAGCTGTTATCCATAGTTAAAGCAGACAAAATGACAAATTAACAACACATCAACAACGTTTGGCAGCTAAACACTTTGCTGCTGAAACACTTCACTATGAGTTGATGCCGGAACAAAACGCAGCACAGCCACTGCCTGTATCTGTTTGCCTGATGCCATTCCGCGTTTTCCTCCAGTTTTGTTTGTTGTTGTAAAATGAACACGCCCTGTGCCCGCTCTGATTGGTGAGTAGGACCGTAACAGTACAAGCATGGCGATTGTGATTGGCGAGCAGGTCTTTCACACAAGGATGACATCGGAATGAATCTGTAACTGCATGACTGTATAAAACGGGTCAGATGCGCTGTGTAATTAACCTACATTTTAATCGCCGCCTTCACGATTAGTTGATCGTGTTCTTTCAAATTGCAATTTCGATTTGAAAACGATTAATCGTTCATCTCTGCAGTACAGTCTCTGTGGTTCATTCATAATTGTTTTTTCATGTATAAATATATATTTTTTTTACTTCTCTAGTCCAACCTCCAGACCCACTTTTGCTTCAGCCGCTCATATCCCATTCACTGACACAACTGCCAGTCAGCCATGCCTGAGCTACAGCCCGCCTACTGAAAACTGAGGACAATGATTGGTTGATGGGAAGATGAAGAGGAAAAACAGTGAGAATTGGATGACTTTAATTCATAAGCTGTCAGCACAGTAACAGCAATGAATTTGTTAAATTTTCCCGGCCTAATGTGTGAGCGGACAAAAGATCTATTTGTTAATGACTGAATTAATTTCATCCAATCATACATAGATTTAAATGTGGGAAAATAAGTGTTGTTGATTGAAAATGTTATGTAAAAATATTGGTATGTGACATGAAACTTTGGTTAATATGTATGCGTTACGAATTACTTTGTATTTAATTTATTTGGAGAATATGATGAGATAAGCACTTTGTTTGAAAATGATGTAAAACTGAGTATAGATTTGGTTTTCATTTAATGTTTATAAAAGATGTGTTTGAGGATAATACAAATGTCAGTTTGGGCACCTACAAGAGAGAATCTGATGGTTGCTCTTCTATAAAGACTACTAAAGAAAATTCAGTATTGGTTTATATTGCGAATTATTACCACTGCAGATCATACATAGATTCTGCCATTCCTTACTCTGTTATTGACAAAACAAATGTGTATAAACATGTTATTTGAACTGTTCTTCACTTGCAGTGCCTAAGACTGTTGTTCCCAAAACATCCACATGTCTAATTTTGGATAAACACTTGTTAATGTGTTAAGCACAGACAAAAAGCAATACAATGCGTGTCCTCAGATTGTGAATGTTAGATGCCACTAGAAGCCATGTATGGACTGCACACTGGGAATAGATAGACTTTCACATTAATTTGAGATGCTGGAAATTAAAGTTCATGGCTGCACCAAAAAGCTTTGTATATTTCTTGGTAACATTTAAAACTGTAAAATGCAAATATAATAGTCTCTCAAAATGTGGATGCAATTTCTTATAATTTGTGTCATTTAAGGGTGCTGATTCTGTCCTCTGCTCTCTCTGTTAGTGTTTCACCGAATGTGGAGCTTAACTCCTCCTGTTAATTGTCCCCATTTATAATTGCAATTACAGTTTAAAAAAATATATACAGTGAGGAAAATAAGTATTTGAACATCCTGCTATTTTGCAAGTTCTCCCACTTAGAAATCATGGAGGGGTCTGAAATTGTCATCGTAGGTGCATGTCCACTGTGAGAGACAATCTAAAAAAAAAAAAAAATATCAAGAAATCACAATGTATGATTTTTTAACTATTTATTTGTATGATACAGCTGCAAATAAGTATTTGAACACCTGTCTATCAGCTAGAATTCTGACTCTCAAAGACCTGTTAGTCTGCGTTCAAAATGTCCACCTCCACTCCATTTATTATCCTAAATTAGATGCACCTGTTTGAGGTCGTTAGCTGCATAAAGACACCTGTCCACCCCATACAATCAGTAAGTAGCATTGCTGAAATACATACATATATATATAGCCTTAATAAGATCAAGGTTAGACTATGGGAGTATTTTATATGGTTCAGCAGCCAAATCTGTGTTAGCAGACCTGGATGTTATACAAGCTCGGGCTTTAAGAGGAGTTCATAGGAGCGGTTAGAACCTCCCCAGTATGTGCTCTCCAAGTAGAAGCAGGTGAAATGCCATTGTGGTTGAGGAGGAAGCAGCTGGGGGCTAATTATTGGGTCAATTTAAGAGGGCATGGAGATAGCCATCCAGCAAAAAGGGTGCTGCAGACGTGCTGGGAGAAGCAGACAACACAAAAAACAAGTTTTGGGTGGACAGGAGAGCAATGTGTAGATTTGGAACTACTTGAGATTAAACGCAATAACAAGAATGCCGATTTAACTAGTGTATATTATAGCTATAGGGAATGTAAGTATAAGGAAA
>NC_060155.1:25768303-25769390 GCF_021292245.1 Micropterus dolomieu
GTCCACCTCCACTCCATTTATTATCCTAAATTAGATGCACCTGTTTGAGGTCGTTAGCTGCATAAAGACACCTGTCCACCCCATACAATCAGTAAGTAGCATTGCTGAAATACATACATATATATATAGCCTTAATAAGATCAAGGTTAGACTATGGGAGTATTTTATATGGTTCAGCAGCCAAATCTGTGTTAGCAGACCTGGATGTTATACAAGCTCGGGCTTTAAGAGGAGTTCATAGGAGCGGTTAGAACCTCCCCAGTATCCATCCAGCAAAAAGGGTGCTGCAGACGTGCTGGGAGAAGCAGACAACACAAAAAACAAGTTTTGGGTGGACAGGAGAGCAATGTGTAGATTTGGAACTACTTGAGATTAAACGCAATAACAAGAATGCCGATTTAACTAGTGTATATTATAGCTATAGGGAATGTAAGTATAAGGAAAGTATTCAGATTTTCAAGTATCAGTTAGAACTTAGCAAAAGAACATCTGATTGTCTGAGTGTGTTTGCAGTTGAACTGTTTGCCATATTGATGGCGTTGGAATGGACAGAACAAATTAGTGATAAGGAAATATTAATATGTAGTGACTCTATGTCAGCTCTTATAAGCATGAAGACATGCACAACTAGAAGTCACCTGGACTTGCTTTATGAAGTTTTATTTATGAATTCAAGAATAGCTGGGCAGGGGAAAAATGTCATATTTCTGTGGGTCCCTGCACACTCGGGTAGCAGATAAGGTGGCAAAAGAAGCAGTTAAAAAAGGAGATGTTGAAGTTAACATTAAATTATCAAAATCAGAGGGGAAAGGCATAGTGTGGAGAAGTGTAAATCAACAATGGCAACAGAGCTGGGATAATGCAATAAAAGGGAGACATTTACACAGAATCCAAAGTAAAGTAGGTATATCAAGAAGTAGGGGAGCAAAGAGGAAAGAGCAGGTGATAATAAGTAGGCTGAGAATTGGGCATAGCAATCTTAACAGCACACTTTTAATTACAGGAAAACATCCTACAGGAATGTGTGAACAATGTCAGGAGGCTGAAACAGCAGAACATATTCTTATAACATGCAGGAAATTTACTC
>NC_060155.1:25769490-25782773 GCF_021292245.1 Micropterus dolomieu
CATCATGCTTTGGGGGTGTTTTTCTGCACATGGGACAGGGCGACTGCACTGTATTAAGGAGAGGATGACCGGGGCCATGTATTGCGAGATTTTGGGGAACAGCCTCCTTCCCTCAGTTAGTGCATTGAAGATGGGTCGAGGCTGGGTCTTCCAACATGACAATGGCCTGAAGCACACAGCCAGGATAATCAAGGAGTGGCTCTGTGAGAAGCATATCAAGGTTCTGGCGTGGCCTAGCCAGTCTCCAGACCTAAACCCAATAGAGAATCTTTGGAGGGAGCTCAAACTCCGTGTTTCTCAGCGACAGCCCAGAAACCTGACTGATCTAGAGAAGATCTGTGTGGAGGAGTGGGCCAAAATCCCTCCTGCAGTGTGTGCAAAGCTGGTGAAAAACTACAGGAAACGTTTGACCTCTGTAATTGCAAACAAAGGCTACTGTACCAAATATTAACATTGATTTTCTCAGGTGTTCAAATACTTATTTGCAGCTGTATCATACAAATAAATAGTTAAAAAATCATGCATTGTGATTTCTGGATTTTTTTTAGATTATGTCTCTCACAGTGGACATGCACCTACGATGACAATTTCAGACCCCTCCATGATTTCTAAGTGGGAGAACTTGCAAAATAGCAGGGTGTTCAAATACTTATTTTCCTCACTGTATGTGTGATACATCAAATTCAGTGATATTGATTAGATTTTTAATGTTTTCTTTTTTGAATTGTTGAAATTGTGTTCATCCACCACATAACTACACACTCTTTCTGCTTAAATTGTAAAACACAAAATTCAGAAACATTCAGAAAACAGAGAATTTGGGTGAAAATAAATTGGAATCTGGAAAAAATAATACTGATTTCATAGGGTCCCATTTACAATTATGAATTGTTTGTTTGTTGTCCCCATGGAGAAATTAGGTTTCAGAAAAAATTACATGGCATTTGGCAGCAAAAGACAAGAAAAACAAACGCCAATGAACACAATTTCAAACATACACTGACAGATAGATAGATAGATATATAGACACTCATGACTATACCTTATTATTATTATTATTATTATTATTATTATTATTAAATTTCATTAAGAAATTAAACTTGGATCTGTTTTTGTAAACGGAGGAGCACAGTATCATCATCCATAAGGCAACCATTCAAATGAAGAGGCAAGGAGGTGTCCCTGATCATCTACAAGTGTCTTAGCTTTTGCAATAGCAGTAGGTTTTAGTGCAACTTTCCATTCAAACACATGGTCTTTGTCTACATCTAGTGGCTGACTGCTAGTACTGACACCAACGAGCCTTACGCTTTTCTATTGCACTGACTTTAAATATCCCACACATCACTACTGTAGGGCCTTTTATTCTCAGTTTATCTGCCTGTATAACATGGAGCTCTTATTGATCAATATTCATTGTGTTTATTAATATAGAGATGTAAAGTGTGTTATTCATAACATGGCTATCTGGAAATAGTGTTATGAAGTAAAACAGTCAACATGTAGATAGTAAACTTGGCCATCACATGGAGACTGCCTGACTATATTTTAAATTGTATCATAGAATTTGTATTTTAGTCAAATTTACACTTGGTTGTAGTCAAGGAGCAGGAGAAGACATTCAGTTGCGTAATTATCTATTGGATCTTGGTTATAATGATGATATTACCACTGAAATTTAGACTAGTTTTTCACTTGAAGTGCCCAAGACTGTTGTTCCCCAGACATCCACTTGTCTAAATTTTGATAAGCAATTCTTCTTAAGATGCTTTTCAGTAAAGCATTTGTTAAGCACAGACAAAAAGCAACACAATGTGTAAATGTGTCCTTTGATCGTAAATGTTAGATGCTCCTAGAAGCCATGGATGGACTGCACACTGGAAATAGATACCTTAGACTTTAACATTAGATGTTTAAGATATTGGAAAATAAAGTTCATGGTTCCTTTATCCCCCAAACCTGTGGCACCAATTGTACACCTAGCCATCAGAGAAACGAGGGGTCTCTCTTTGAATTGCCTCTGCTAAAGTTTCTTCCCTTGACCAGTGTTTCCTTTTCTGTGAATTGTTTATATTGTGGGTATTGGAGAGAAACCCTCAGCCTGGTCAAATATCTGTTGGTCCTCTCAAACACTTTAAATTCTCATTCCCAGAGTCCCGTGCAATGAAAGCTTACTGAAGATCCAATACAGAGTACATGTGAGTATGAGGCTCCATAGTACATTAATTCACATTTTATATACCTTCTTACTCTCCTCAATATGTGGGCCTAATTATGCTTCTTATCTGTGGCTGACTGCAGCTACACTTTCCTTGTCCCTGCAACTTCAACTATCTTTATCTAGGCCTACACTAGAAAACAAAAGGGCAAAAGACAATGCATGCCTGTTACTTTGTGGCTATAACAACACTAACTTGACACACTGTCCTTGATATACCCTGCAGCCCCTACTGTAGCCAATAGAGAGTCGGGATCGTGGCCAGCTATGAGGTCACCAAAAGATTGATAAAATATTTAATAATAATAATTAATAACGTGACCAACTTCAACAAAGGCTTTAGGACCATGCAGACACAGGTGATTATTTCAACTTGAAAAACTGTTCCCCATCAGCGTCCAGACTTGGGGAAAGCACGATCAATAAAGAAATCAGCTGGACAGCTAGGGACCGGTTGCTGGGGTAAAAATGTCCTCGCAAATAATAAGTTTGGCAGGGGGGCATCACGGCAATTCAGCTGGTGCACACACACACACAAAGAAGAAAAAAATAGCTTTAATAAATTTACCTAGCCTATATTTTGCCAACAGGTCCCTTTGTATCTGTTTCATTATAGATCACTAGTTTGTGTGACTGTATTGTTTAGGCTATGTTTTGTTTAGGTGTAATTTTTGATATGATTTACCGTAAATAAACAACAAAAAATCTGGACCTCACTTATTTCTAAACCCTGGTTAAGGCCCTGGCCAGAATAGTTCCCGAAGTAAGTTGTTTTTACCAGAGTTTGTAACGTGGACAATCTGGATTTACAGTGATGACAAATAAAGGGGGGATAGAGTTGGAGATGGGGAATCAAAGGAGTAAAATAAGCAAAGGTGGGAGACCTGCCTGTTTTTATTTTCTATTCAACTTTTAAAACTTTTTTATATTTCCCTGTTGTAGTTATGTAAAGCACTTTGAATTACCTTGTTGTTGAAATGTTCTACAGGCCTAATAATTTACTTGCCTTGCCATCTGTGGTCAACACCAAAATATTTTGTTACAGGGATCCTGAATTAAAGTTTTATAAGGCTATAACTAATAAAAATACAGCTTTAGACTAATTTTAGGGACAAACAGGACAGGACGTAATTGAAGACTGTCCGGGACTTTTTCTGCATCTTTGCAATGACGTAATCCAATGCTTTTATTTTGAAAACCCACAGTCCGGAAGTGGCGCTTGGCGTTTGGCATGCGCATAATAACACCAAGGAAGAAGAAGCACCAGCGTTTAACCGACAGCGTTAAATTGTAAACATTAGCAACCAGGGTGACTTCTCTGTGTCGTTGGGATGGAAATATAAGGTAAACCCGTCTTAAACATTTATTTTGTTGTCAGTTAATTGGCACTGTTAACAATGTAAACACATTAACTTAGTAAACGTTAGCATGAAGTTACAGTTAATAACATCCAGTTCGTGTGTTTTGACCTGCTGCTGAGAGAGACTCTCACGCGGTTCCTGAGACCCTAAACATGTTAGTGGATGTCCTCACTTGTTGTTATATTTCGTTTTTTGATTGTTTAGATTCATTTTAACGTTAAAATGTAACGCCTGTGGATTCCCTGCAACTGTGCTAGCGATAGCACATAAGTTAGCATTCCCAGACGTCCTCCGAAAATGCTCTTAACGTTAAACTCATTAACTAACGTTAGTTTACTGATTTAGTTAATTTGCTAGTTTATTGATTTAGTTCTGCGCGGATAAAATATGTCCCAGAGGCAGACATTCCGTATATTTAGCTAAGTCTGTTCTACCAGAAATAACTATCAACACTAGAATCTTAATTCTTAGCACACTGTTGGAAATTGCGATTAGCTAACTAGCTAACTGTTGTTAGCTGACCTCGCCTCGCGAAATGTGTATCTGCTGAAACTGCTTGTTAAATCTTGCGAAGAATGCAGCTTGAAACAAATAACCCTCAGCGAGCCAGCGTGTATTTACGTTATATGAAGTGATAGGACTGACATCATGTTATATATTACTGTATTTGTATTGGTATATAAAAGTAAGTTAACATCTCAGCCGCTGTCTTGGTGATCTTGTGAAACAGGATATTATAATATTCTGATAAAACAGGGAAAAGGGACTATAATTAACCCATTTATGATTTATTCTATTCATTCTCTTAACCTCGTTGAATACCCTAAGATAAAGCACACTGATAGGTTGTATGGGAATACTACTCCATAGTGTTAATAATAACAATAAAATGAATCACTGCCGTCTTATTTCAAACCTTAATGTGTAACACATCAAGTTACCAGAACAATGGCCACAACTGTAAAATGTGTATTTCAGCTCAATACAATTACCTTGCAAATAAATACTACCTTTGTGGAGCTTGAAGTCTATATTGATCTTGCACATGACAAGTGTAGATTCAACTATATGGTCATTGTTTTACAATATGTCCAACCCCATTTACACATGTCATGGTAACAGACACGTAACTAAATAATTATGGTCTCCAAAAAACCACAGAGTTAATTAAACATTTGTGTGTGGTGTTTCTAATAAACTGGTGACTCAGTGTAAGCAAACACATCTTTCTGATCCCAGTCTTGCTTGGAGACATGGCTACAAATCAAAGTCGGAAGGTGGCAAGAAAGGGGTGTGCCCTCACAAGAGTATGTTGTAGCTTTTTTGTCAGCATGCTTTCGAAAAGGACACATTAAAGTAGATGCCACAAACAAAATGTACTATAGGGAAATTGTGAAAGGGGCTCTCTGGCAAACACTGCCTGCATGTACAGGCAGAAGCTAAACTTCTGTTAGGTTTGTGGTGAGGACAGACTGTCCACAAAGAATCTGATTAGTTTTCTTGTCTTTGTAGGTCAATTTCAAGGTGTGAAACCGGATATTGTTTTTCAGTGCATGGACGCAAAACCAATGCGCAGGTAGGTGTGGTATTAAAGTTTGAAGGAATGTGTATATGAATCTTTCTCTGAATGAAAATCTGTGGATATTATTTCCAGACTCTCTTCAGACTAAACTTAAACAAGAATGGCTTTTAATCAAACCTTATATTTAATGTCACTACCATGACAGGCGATGAATGTCCATGTAGGCTGAAAAAGGTTTTGTACTGAAGAAGAAAAAATTTTCAACTATTCACTATAGCAGTGAAACTGTTTCAGAATGAGTCTTACATAGAGACCTTTTGTGAACCTCCCATGACTCGGTGGCACCCGTCCTGTTATGTCACCACATAAGCTTGTCTACAAGGCAGACAAATCCCTGCTATACACAGTTTGCCCTGGGTCAAAGACTAGTCATTGGGGGTTCTACCCAGAGTTCTCCCCGCCTCCCAGCCTCCAGAGGACTGGGTGCATCTGACCACGGCCTTTTTGCTTTGCTAAACCTTTCATTTAAGACATGTGCAGTATCTGTTCTCTCACAGGTTAATGGCCCAATGGAGAGTTGGGTGGAGGGGTGATGTTGAGCAGGAGTTCCTTTAATTCTTTTAATTGTCTGAGAAACACACATGCTGTAAATAAAATGTTGCCTTTGCAATTAGGGGACCCACCAAATGCAGGTCCACAACTCAAAACAAAAAATTGCACTTAATGGATTCTCTTGCACACGTGGTCAATCTGCTCTAAGGAGAACGGACAGGAACCCGAGAGAGAGAGAGAGATTTGTTGGAGAATTCTGTGCTGATTTAGTAAGTAGCTCACAAATATCTACCATGACAGTTTTGAATAAAGTAGCCTGACCGTTTGGAACGAGACTCCCTGTAGTTTGTATATTTAATACACTATATCCTACACATTAAGTCAGCAGGACACAGGCATGCTCCTTGCTGTGAAATTAATATGTAATGTGAATATGACTTTGCTGTGTAAAACAAAAAGAAAAGATACAGAGCACAGTAAGGGTGCTCAGGTCAGGATTTGCTGGAAGCAACGTCGACCTATACTGATCCCGTTCTATTAAGTATTCTTAACAACATTGTATATATACAGTGGGAAGCTTGTGGGTGGCTGTGGCTCAGGAGCTAGAGCGGGTCGTCCGCTAATCAGAAGGTCGGTGGTTTGATCCCTGGCTCCTCCATTCTGCAAGTGTCCTTGAGCAAGATACTGAAACCCAAATTGCTCCTGATAGTGTGTGTGTGTGTGTGTGTGTCAGGCAACATATTCACATTCATAACACATTCTCCCTTTTAGACATCAGAATCAGAAAGAGCTTTATTGACAAGTAGTATTTTACATGGATGAGGAATTTGCTTGAAAGTAAAAGAATAAAATAATACAGAAAAATAATGTGCAGAGACATAAAAAAACATAGAATCTATTGTTGGTTATTGTGATCAGCTTGTTTTCCACAGAGCGCAGTGAAAAATGTTTTAAGTAACACAGTTTATTAACAATTTGTTAAATACATACAGTATGTATAGTGTGTGTGTGTGTGCGCGTGCGTGCTCCTTCTTCTTGTGTGCAATTACAATATGAAAACCAGTGGAGGACTATGAAAGTGAGGACCCTGGTGTCTTTACTTTTGTCATGGGTCTTTAAATATTGTCAAAGCTTTTTAAGACATGAACATTCAACTAACCTCTCGTCTGGTGGCGGCATGACATCGAAACTGAAAAAGCAAACTCGTCCACTGGCAATGTGAAAGCAGTCAATTGCATATTTTTAGCAGGTTTTCCCACATTTCTTGGTGTGAAAAGGGTGTAATTATAACTAAGCAATGAGATTTGTCAATATTGAGTTATTCAATTTGTGACACGTGCCTGCTGATCAGAGAAAGAGACTACGCCAACTTTGAATCATGTTTACAAAGAATTGAATATTTGAATATTGAACTTTATTTACACATTTATATACAAAATTCAGCTTAAAGTGCTGCACAAATTGATAAGAGATGAGCAGAAATATTATAAATCAAAACATTTTAAAATAAGTAAAATAAACTGTTTAAAAAGTACAATTTTATAAAAAAAAAAGAGAGCAATAATAAAAGATGTAAGTCTCTTAAAAGCAAAGAGAGCAAGAAAAGTTAATGCTCTCCTTCAGCACTTAAGTAATGTGTGGCCTATAACATCATATGCAAATGTTTGCAAACACTGCATCAAAGCCCTGTTTATAAAAGCTCACATTTGTTTACAATGTTAGTGTTAAATTATCAACATGACTGCGGAACTGAACAAGACAAGGTTTTAAGATGTGACACGTGAAAACCAAGGAAATATTAATATTTCTCATTTGGTTCACCTTTAGGGCCACCAGCGCACGCCAAGACGCCACTGGAATGGACATCACCAGCCGCTGTACTCTGGGGGACCCCAACAAGCTCCCTGAAGGGGTCCCCCAGCCTGCACGCATGCCGTATGTCTCGGACAAACACCCACGACAGACCCTGGAGGTGATCAACCTGTTGCGAAAACACCGTGAGCTTTGTGACGTGGTGCTGGTGGTGGGTGCCAAGAAGATTTATGCTCACCGTGTGATCCTGTCCGCCTGCAGCCCCTACTTCAGGTACAAAGAGACAAACACTGTATTCAACTCACCTCTGGAGATGAATCCATTAGCTAATGAATTAACATCAAAGCGCAGGTGGAGTACTTGCAGTGCTGGCTGTAACAATAACATCTCTTTGTTCCCATGTTCTCTTCAGGGCGATGTTCACTGGAGAGCTGGCAGAGAGCAGGCAGACTGAAGTGGTTATCCGTGACATCGATGAGAGAGCCATGGAGCTGCTCATTGACTTTGCCTACACCTCACAGGTAACAACAGTAGTAGTGAACAGTGTTTCATTGATATGTGGCATTAGGGATAGGTGATTGTGTTGTTAACAGTAACATTTATGGTCATACAATGCCATGCATCACTACTGATATGCGTAACCATTAGGGTTGGGACGATATACGATGCCATCATCCATCGTTGGTGGCTGACGGACGTCACGACGTTGAGCCGGCATCGTGATTGTAAAACCCCGGCCCCCGCAGCAAAAAATAATCTCAAATTTTCACTTTATATTTCCCTGTGAAAGCAGCTTTTAATGACCACGAACATTCTTATTATTGTTTTTAAGTATGCTTTGCACCTGCCTCAGAATTCTCTTCTCCATTTTCTCCATCAGCAGTATGTTTTATAAACTCTCCTAAAAGACTGAGAACTAGTCTTTTTTTCCCGTATATTTCCACGCGCGATCCATTATCACGGCAGCAGGTGAGCATATCGCCTATCAAACAACTGAAACCAACATCTGCACCCTGTGTGTTCACTGCTGCTTTACCTGGTCCGTGTGTAAAATGTCCACCGCTACTTGTAATGTAACTTAATACTCTACCAATTTTTTTTAACTGAGTGAAGTCTGCCCGAGAACACGTGCACATAAAACGACTGCTGTATATGTGAAGAGTCTCTAATGTCCTGACCTCCCTTCTCCTAGGTGACTGTAGAGGAGGGAAATGTCCAGACGCTGCTTCCCGCAGCCTGTCTTCTCCAGCTTGCTGAGATTCAGGAGGCCTGCTGCGAGTTCCTCAAGAGGCAGCTCGATCCCTCCAACTGTCTGGGCATCAGGGCCTTTGCAGACACACACTCCTGCCGCGAGCTGCTCCGCATTGCGGACAAGTTCACCCAGCACAATTTTCAGGAGGTAAGAACATCGATACATACCTGTCCACACTCCCCTACAATTCCTAAAAGTCGCATGTTGCACTGAATGTTAGAAAAATGTGACAGGTGAGTTTAGATGGAAGCTGCAGAAAAAGAAACGCTCTGTAATGATACCACACAGGTTGTTTCTGACCATTCACATGTGTCTGTTTTTTTACACTTGATGTTTAAAGCTATCCAAGCAAACTAGACCCACATTTTTCAGTTTTAGTCACTTTTATCTGTTGATTTTGGATATAAAGAAACACAGCACACAACTATGAGTTATTACTGTATATTGGAGCTATGCATTCTTTGTCTTTGGTCTTTGTCATAGTTTAAAACTCTTCTGGAAAATTAGCAATTACACAGATCCTTGCATGCAAGGTAGTAACTGTTTCTTATGGAAAGCATGTGGAACCAAGCATGTGTCTGTCATCAGCTGAAAGTTGTGTCACATGCTCAGGATGTGTTCATACAATAACAAATAAAGGTGTTTGTGTGGCGGTTTAGTTTCACAGGGGATTGTAAACATAGAAACAAGGCCAGTCTGTTGATTCATGATAATAAACGTCCGTTGGAGACATGTGAGGTGCGATTCATGCTAATATAGCACAGAAGATGAGGGTTTGTACCTTCACAGTACGTTGCTTTTTAGAATAAATGAATGCAGTAAAGAAAAAGGTGATGGGACACTCTTCTGTTTTAGTTTCACTTTGTATGTGAATGTGTTTATACAGACATCTTGCTTTGTGAAGTTAGTTATATGATATTAATAATGATAAGCATAAAGATATTTGAGAACCTTCAGAATCCTTCTCCAGTAATTCTTTATCCAGAGATTTTAATTTAGACGGGCATAAAAAAAAGGTTGGTTTGCAGCTTGTAAGTGAATAGAAAGGGGAAACAGGCTTCACGCTGTTGACTTGTCTGGGCTGCACAGCAACTGACACATGGGCTGTCATCTTGTCTTGCATCTGACATTGTGTCTTTGCTGCCTAAGGTGAAAATTGAGAAGTTTATGACATTTCTGACAAACTAAACATTTGTGTGAAGTGACAACCAAGTTGACTGACAGATGGATGGACAGTGAAACAGTCACATAGAATGTTCCTGTAAATGGGATTTCTTGATGCTCTTGTCTTGGCAGAATCTGTTGAGTATTCCCATTGACTGTTAACATCCATAAAACATTTATACTAATTCTATTTGCTTGATTTTAAATACGCAAAGTAAGGATTTACATTTTGCATCATCTAAATTATAAGATCCAAACTAGTGCAAAATAGTACATTTGTGCATATACCTTTAGATTAAACAGTTAATCAGTAACTCAACAAGACAATGATGTCTTATTTAGACTTCTTCTCAGGACTGTGTTGGTGTGCACAGCCTGCAACTATTATCTCCCTCATCTTGCTATTTGTTTTGTGACACACATCATGGTGTGACAACGTACACCTTTTGTGAGCCTTCTTAATTGGTAACCTTTAACATAACATTGCACACTTTCTAGCATAGCTCGGCCCGACTTCACCCTGAGAGGTCTAATAGTCCCTTTTCATGACTTGTCATAGCAATGTCATCGGCCTGGAACTGGCCGTAATGAGTTGTTTTCAATTTCAAAAGTCATGTGTGAAAATTGCAATATTAGATGTGTGCTGATAGAGGAGGCAGATTGATGACTGGTTGTAAAATGCATCACCTTATTATCGTACTATTTTGATAGTCTAATGATCTATGGATTTGGTGAGGTTGTTATGGCTTGTGCTAACTAACAATAAAGACGCATACTTCATTCAAAAATACATCTTTTAGTGAACTATCACTCTTATACAACACACCACATTGGGCATGCACATAAGGACAGGAGTCTTTTGCGATTCAAGTATGACTTTTTCCTGTGTTCTCTAAACGTGTGCACTTGGCAGTAACACATTCTCCAAACACTGAACTGTCACCTTGAATGATGCAGTGTTTAAGATTGTAAAGTTAGGGCACATTTGGAATGTGAACAGGATAGTTGGGTATGATAATTATTTGCTAATCTCAACTCCATTAATAATTCATTGATCAAGAAAAAATCTAGCTCATAACGTGAGGCTATCCGAGCTTTCAACATTAAGATGGCTTGCTAGCCCACCAGCCTACCGAGACGAGTCTTAACCTTTTGGAAACAAAACTATTTCCAGGAGAAATGCCTAAAATAACACCCCAAATAACTCAGTAATAACTCCTCATCCATTAGGCCTAGATGCATAATTCTGGTCTCATTTGAAAGGTCAGAAGCTAAGGAATATAAATCAACTGAACCTATTTATTTTTTTATTAAAGAGTAAATGGAGATGCAATAAAGGAAAATATGATATTTTCATCCTGGCCTGGTATAAAATCTATATTTTAATAGCAATATCACCATCAAAACCATCATCCAGCTGATTATAATGCAACTGAATATCTTCTAACACACATGGAATACAACTGTAAATTTGATGAAAAGAAACTAATATACAACAGTTATTAGACAATTTTTCAAAAATATACCAGGCGAATGTCCATGTTTTGGCCATATTTACTGCTTATAGGTTTACTTTTATTGGGAGTTTTCTTCAAAACACTATTTCTGTCCATACAACCACGTTCCAAATAATTTAAAGCTTCCGAAACATTGAAATATTGATAAAACAGTGACATCAACATTCCTGTGGCCAAAAGCACTCCCATGCTTTACAAGCCCACAAGTTGAGAACAGAACATCCTGTAAGTGGGCTCTTTCTCTTTGTCTTGAGCTGGACTGAAAACAGTGAAAACGGTAAAAGTCAGCCAGCAGTTGTAACTGTAAAAATAGATTTGTGTGTCTTGTTGTTATTGTTATTCAGCTAATAACTCTGAGTTTTGTGATTTGAGTGACATGAGCTGGAGCTGAGCTTTCTTTAGAGTGGTCGGACTGCGGTGTAGGATGCGATGAGGGATATCTGGAAGGCAATAAATGCAGCCATGTACAGTGATTAAAGAACTGTTTATGTTGTGATATAAGTTCATTTAGATGCTTGGTATTTAATGTGGTTTTCATGTGGATAAAAATGGTTGGTTTGATGTTCTGGCTGAGCCCTAGCTTCACAGAGGTGTGTGGCATGCATAGGGTGACAAAATACTAGGATCGTTCATGGATTTCTCTTTTGCATTTTGCACGAAATTCGATCATCCTGCCCAGTCCGTGCTGAATTAATCATTCAGAGAGCCAAACATGCCTCCTTTTCAGATGCTCTGATGTGCTCCTGTGCCATATAAGGTCAGCTTTGCAAGTGATGCAATTCACAAGCCTTTTGGCAGAGTTAAGAGTAAAACGGTTTAACACATTGGAGGTTTTTGGTTGTAAAGGTGTTGCCATTGCGATATTATCCACTCCAGTAAACGGTGTGACTATTGCCAGAAAAACGACTAAGTCAGTTATTTGTTGATACTGCGCTAACGTACTCGTGTGTGTGTGTGTGTGTGTGTGTGTGTGTGTGTGTGTTTCTGTTTCTGTACATAGACACACAGACACAAAGTCATTTCTGATTTTCAAAATTCAAGATTCTGTAACAGGCAAGTCAGAACTAGACATATTTTTTCAAAATAAAAACCTCTGAGTAACTGTATCTTAACAGGAAGCTCAGGATGAGCTTATTTAAAAAAAACAAAAAAAAAAACTCAAAAAGCTCAAAGACGATATTAATAGGAGACTAGGAATGGACCTAATTTTTTAATAAAAATAAATATCCCAGACAGTAACGGTATCTTAACAGGGAAATCTGGAGTATTTAATTGTAATGTTTTCTCTTTGTGTCAGAGCTGCTGACTCACTGTTCTGCTGTTTTGTCCTAGGTAATGGAAAGTGAAGAGTTCATGCTGCTACCTGCCAACCAGTTGATTGACATCATTTCCAGCGATGAGCTCAATGTTCGAAGCGAGGAGCAGGTTTTCAATGCTGTGATGGCCTGGGTGAAATACAGCATCCAGGAACGCAGACCACAGCTACCGCAGGTTTGTGGCTGCAGATATATCCTACCACAACAGTTAGTTGTTCTGTTACCAGTATGGTTATTAGTGTACAATCCAGCCATATACCCTCAACATTACTTCAGACTTCTGTTGTAGTTGTTCTACTGCAGAAGAACACATCAGGACTGACATGGATTTCATGTGTTCTGTAGGTCCTGCAGCATGTGCGTCTACCACTGCTAAGCCCCAAGTTCCTAGTGGGCACCGTTGGGTCAGACCCTCTCATTAAAAGTGACGAAGAGTGCAGGTGGGTGTTGTTTGTCAACCATTTGAATGTTTTCTTGGGAAAATACTGCTGGTGCTGATCTGGATCCAGGACGATGGTGGATTTCTTTAAATTGCCAGACAACACATTTATGAAATTTTGAAGTTGAGA
>NC_060155.1:25782793-25783794 GCF_021292245.1 Micropterus dolomieu
ACTGAAAACAGTGAAAACGGTAAAAGTCAGCCAGCAGTTGTAACTGTAAAAATAGATTTGTGTGTCTTGTTGTTATTGTTATTCAGCTAATAACTCTGTGAGTTTTGTGATTTGAGTGACATGAGCTGGAGCTGAGCTTTCTTTAGAGTGGTCGGACTGCGGTGTAGGATGCGATGAGGGATATCTGGAAGGCAATAAATGCAGCCATGTACAGTGATTAAAGAACTGTTTATGTTGTGATATAAGTTCATTTAGATGCTTGGTATTTAATGTGGTTTTCATGTGGATAAAAATGGTTGGTTTTTTGCACGAAATTCGATCATCCTGCCCGGTCCGTGCTGAATTAATCATTCAGAGAGCCAAACATGCCTCCTTTTCAGATGCTCTGATGTGCTCCTGTGCCATATAAGGTCAGCTTTGCAAGTGATGCAATTCACAAGCCTTTTGGCAGAGTTAAGAGTAAAACGGTTTAACACATTGGAGGTTTTTGGTTGTAAAGGTGTTGCCATTGCGATATTATCCACTCCAGTAAACGGTGTGACTATTGCCAGAAAAACGACTAAGTCAGTTATTTGTTGATACTGCGCTAACGTACGTGTGTGTGTGTGTGTTTCTGTTTCTGTACATAGACACACAGACACAAAGTCATTTCTGATTTTCAAAATTCAAGATTCTGTAACAGGCAAGTCAGAACTAGACATATTTTTTCAAAATAAAAACCTCTGAGTAACTGTATCTTAACAGGAAGCTCAGGATGAGCTTATTTAAAAAAACAAAAAAAAAGCTCAAAGACGATATTAATAGGAGACTAGGAATGGACCTAATTTTTTAATAAAAATAAATATCCCAGACAGTAACGGTATCTTAACAGGGAAATCTGGAGTATTTAATTGTAATGTTTTCTCTTTGTGTCAGAGCTGCTGACTCACTGTTCTGCTGTTTTGTCCTAGGTAATGGAAAGTGAAGAGTTCATGCTGCTACCTGCCAACCAGTTGATTGAC
>NC_060155.1:25783814-25784876 GCF_021292245.1 Micropterus dolomieu
ATATCCTACCACAACAGTTAGTTGTTCTGTTACCAGTATGGTTATTAGTGTACAATCCAGCCATATACCCTCAACATTACTTCAGACTTCTGTTGTAGTTGTTCTACTGCAGAAGAACACATCAGGACTGACATGGATTTCATGTGTTCTGTAGGTCCTGCAGCATGTGCGTCTACCACTGCTAAGCCCCAAGTTCCTAGTGGGCACCGTTGGGTCAGACCCTCTCATTAAAAGTGACGAAGAGTGCAGGTGGGTGTTGTTTGTCAACCATTTGAATGTTTTCTTGGGAAAATACTGCTGGTGCTGATCTGGATCCAGGACGATGGTGGATTTCTTTAAATTGCCAGACAACACATTTATGAAATTTTGAAGTTGAGAAACAGCTACCTCAGTTTTATACAATGATCATTCAGTAACAATATGTCACCTTCATTTATGATTGACATTGTGTTTATCATATACTTATTTTGTTTTTGTCTTAGAGACCTGGTTGATGAGGCTAAGAATTACCTGCTGCTACCACAGGAGAGGCCGCTGATGCAGGGCCCCAGAACCCGGCCGAGGAAACCCATCCGCTGTGGAGAGGTGCTCTTTGCAGGTCAGTACCTTTTTAGGCAATACATTTACAGTGAGGAAAATAAGTATTTGAACACCCTGCTATTTTGCAAGTTCTCCCACTTAGAAATCATGGAGGGGTCTGAAATTGTCATCGTAGGTGCATGTCCACTGTGAGAGACATAATCTAAAAAAAAATAATCCAGAAATCACAATGTATGATATTTTAACTATTTATTTGTATGATACAGCTGCAAATAAGTATTTGAACACCTGAGAAAATCAATGTTAATATTTGGTACAGTAGCCTTTGTTTGCAATTACAGAGGTCAAACGTTTCCTGTAGTTTTTCACCAGATCTTCTCTAGATCAGTCAGGTTTCTGGGCTGTCGCTGAGAAACACGGAGTTTGAGCTCCCTCCAAAGATTCTCTATTGGGTTTAGGTCTGGAGACTGGCTAGGCCACGCCAGAACCTTGATATGCTTCTCACAGAGCCACTCCTTGATT
>NC_060155.1:25784976-25812748 GCF_021292245.1 Micropterus dolomieu
AGCTGATAGACAGGTGTTCAAATACTTATTTGCAGCTGTATCATACAAATAAATAGTTAAAAAATCATACATTGTGATTTCTGGATTATTATTTTTTTGATTGTCTCTCACAGTGGACATGCACCTACGATGACAATTTCAGACCCCTCCATGATCTCTAAGTGGGAGAACTTGCAAAATAGCGGGGTGTCCAAATACTTATTTTCCTCACTGTATACCGGGGGCCTTTCTCAATCTATGTTCGTGTCTGTACTTGTGTTCTTGTGAAACATCATCTTTTGTGGCCCAAGTACTGTCCCAATACACAAGTTTGCATTTTGACAAGAACAGTTAAAAATCCTGGAAGTGTTCTTGACACACCCATTTTACTGAGGATGCATCGGTTGGTAACTTGTGTGAACTTGACGGCAGAGATATCCCAGCATTCAGGTCGGCACTCAAACGAGGGGCTGAAGAGAGAGAGGCCAACAACAGAACGTTTTGTACTATTTTCGTACGCTATTTCATCACTTAATCCACTTCTGAGAAGGTTTGAGGCGAGAAATTAGCTGTGTAGATGTCGAATATTGGCAGTTTTACTAAAAATGATGGCAAATCTAAAATGTGCTCAAACATTTTCGGAGTTATGACAACAACAGCAGATTAAAGACCAACAGCTGTATGATAGTTTTAACGTTCGTACCGCTATTCTGTCATTACATTGTGAGTAATTTTGTAAGATTTTAACTTAAATCAAGAGACATCTTGATGATGTAAAGAAAAATGATGATATACAAAAAATCTGGGCTTGTGAAACTTCGGAAAAAATTATCAGAAATCGTATAAAAGGCGACTGTCTTTGCTTTATTATTATTATTATTATTATTGTTAAAGGAGACCTATTCAACTGCTTTTCCAGACCTATATTGTAGTCCTGTGACTCCTGTATGGCATCTTTGCATGACTCAAAGTTTATATTAAATAAATATTTTATTTTCTTATACTGACTCTTCGTGTAGGGCTTCATTTCAGTCTGTCTGTCTGAACAGGCTGTAGATGCTCCTGTCTCTTTATGGCCCCCCCCTCTCAAAGCCCACTGTCTCATTGGCCAAGACCGGAAGCATGTTACCAGGCTAGGCTGTTGTTGCGGAACAGGCAGACTGAGCATTGCCATGCCTTAGTGTGGGAGCACATGACCCTATATGGAACACCGTCTGGCTCGGTAATACATAGAACGGAGACCTTGGTAGAAAAAGCAGTTCAAAACAGAGCTTTCAGAACAGGAGGAAACCTGAGGTTTTTGCTCACAGTGATTTCTTATAAATGCCTCATGTTTAACATGAACATCCAACATTGTTGTAGATAAGTCATTAAAATGTGGAAAAGCATAATAGGTCTCCTTTAATATTATTATTATTATATTAGACATTACATTGCTAGTGTACAGTAGAGTTGTGGTCACAGTATTTGGTTTTTATTTGCTTTTACTTTATATAATTTTTTTTTTTATGTGCAGATAGATCTTGATAAGTTAAAACCTACAATAAACCTGATTCTGAGCTTTTAGTTTTGGGGAGAAAGCCTGGCTGTTGCAATGCAAGCGGCCTCTGTGCTGGAGGTATTGCACAATACCAGCAAGAATGCATCGTCTCAAACTGCCAGCAGCGTTTTGTGTGCTTGTGACATTGCAAGTTCATTCTTCCAAGAACGACTAGCAAGAACGTCCATTCTTTGCATTCTTGGTTTTGAGAAACACCCCAGGTTTTCCATTGCATCACATTTGTAGATGTATTTACTAGTCTAGTGTATACAGGGTTCCTACGCAGTATGAAAAAGCATGGAATTTGATTTGAGTAATTTCTAGGTTTGGATAAGAATGGAAAAAAGACAAGAAAGTATGGAAAAATGTTTGTTTCCAGACTATTGCCCCTATTTTGTTTTCTATGTAAAATTCCAAGGACCTTGGAAGAAGCACCAATATCCAGCAAATACTGAGTTGTCCCTAGCAATAATAATAACAGATCAAAAAATAAAATCTTAACCATGTTTGACTGTCAGTGTCTAGTCAGTGTATTTGGTACACAAACAGTAAACAGTCAGCTGAAAATAAGTGAAAGAATAACATAAACCAAATGGCAGAATTGTAGTCTGTCAACTACGACGGTATTAGGGCCAAAACATAATAGTAATCTGAGGCTTTGAGAATTAAATCTTTATATAGGGGAGAAAAAGTTGTAATGTTTTGAATAACTTGCTTCCAGTCATATCTGCATGTGTTAGTATTTCTCGGGAGTCTCCAGTCTTTTAGACTTGTAAAAAGTTTGGACTGCAGTGTGGTGTCTTTCCTCTGACCTGTAGTTCGGAAAACATATTTCAAAATATTTTTTTATTCTCTAAATAATAGCTTCAGAGAAATCTTGTGGAATTCTAAAATGGAAAATGTGCAGGAGCCCTGTATGTAGACACCAATGCCAGTGCAGAGGATAATAAATGACTTAATTTAATATTGTGCACTCTCTCTCTCTCTCCTTTGCCTCTTCCCCCATGTCTTCTTGTCTTGTAGTTGGTGGTTGGTGCAGCGGTGACGCTATTTCCAGCGTGGAGCGTTACGATCCCCAGACCAACGAGTGGCGAATGGTAGCATCAATGAGTAAACGGCGATGTGGAGTCGGTGTCAGTGTTTTGGATGACTTGTTGTATGCGGTGGGAGGTCATGATGGCTCGTCGTACCTCAACTCTGTGGAGAGGTGTGGCAAGATAATTCACGCGTTGTCTTGAGATTTTCATGCTTTTGTCTTTCCACATTACTACAGCAAAAAGATGGAGAAGTAAAATCAAAGTTTCATTTATCTCCTGTCCAGATATGATCCAAAGACAAATCAGTGGAGCAGCGATGTGGCCCCCACGAGCACTTGTCGTACCAGTGTGGGAGTGGCTGTCCTCGGTGGTTATCTGTATGCTGTAGGGGGACAGGACGGCGTTTCCTGTCTCAACATTGTAGAAAGGTATCTGTCAAAACTGATAAATGTTTTTATCAAAAATTATAAAATGTCCATGTAACCATCTATGCTAGTGTTGGTTTTTTGGATATGAAATTAAACCAACAGATTAAAAACTACAGCCTACAACTTGAGGTCGTACATGAGGTTGATGTGTGTCCTGTACACACACAGTGCTTCATGATGTATAACTTGCTATATTTATTCTTTAATTTGTGATGTAAGGCTATGTAATAGCACTGTCCAATAAAATGGAATTGTTCTTATGCTTTAGGTATGATCCTAAGGAGAACAAATGGACTCGTGTGGCCTCCATGAGCACCAGGCGACTGGGTGTAGCTGTGGCTGTACTGGGGGGGTTCCTGTACGCTGTAGGAGGGTCTGATGGAACATCACCACTAAATACGGGTACGGTACTGAGTCATGTGAGGAGTACAATCTTAACTGAACCCAGAACTTCAACAAGAAGGAATCAGAGAAAAGGTATCATCATGTTCTGCTACTCTAGGAGAAGGCAGTGCAAGAGTTTTCATACAATTAAGCTTCCTTAATTCCATGTGAGATGTAATGCAGGGTGGGACCATCCATTCAAAACTGTAACACAGTGGGATTAGTTAGGAAAAGAAAGGCAGTTTTATTGTTGGAATAGTTAATCTGCCTTAAAGTGCAGTATAAGGACACTACTAGGGATGGGTATCGCTACTCGATACCTTTATGGTGTCGACCGAAACAGCCCGAGTACAAGCGAAACGTCTCCAGTCAAACCAGTACTTCATTCGATACTTTTTGTAACCATATCGCGGCAAAAAATTAGGGAACCTGTCTTTTTTTTTTTTTCTTATGTGCCTGCACCATAAACTCTATTTAAAAAAATTGGTCCATGTCCAAGAGTCCATGCTGATTTTAACAGCCCCTCCACCTTTGGTCTCAGACATGTTCATCACTGTTGCAAGTTTATCACCACAAGCTTAGCTTTCCATTGGTTTCATTTTCTGGTATAATTTAAGACTACTCTCTACATTTTAATTTGCTATTCACATCACTTGTCACCGATTGATCACTGTGTTCCATCATATCAATTAAAGCTTTTGTGGCACAACAGCGATCAACTGATTTTACTCACGGATGCTCCAACTGCAGCTCCGGCTGCTTCAGATGTAGTGATCGGCCGGAGGCCTAGCCTCTATTTTACTCTTCTTTAGACTCTTTAGTGTAGTTTAGTGACTTGTTTAAACAGACTCCTTACTCGTTTTCTACTTCTTAGGCCCCATCCACACTACTTTGTTTTAGTTTACAAACGGAGAATTAAAACCAATATGATCTCCGTCCACACCAGCGTTTTAGCTGCGCATCAGAGGTGATCCCCGTCTACATTAAACCGACGCATCTAGTGCCCGTTCAGATACACTGGGCATGCGCGTGCCAGTGTAAACATAAAGCAGATGGTCTATTCCGTAGTTACAGAAGATTTGGCGAAAGAATAAAGAAATGCAGACGAAGAATCAGACCAGATTTTTTTTTTTTGTATACACCAATGCTGGGACTGTTACTGAATGTGACACGGGACTAGGGTGTCGTGAAAACGGACTGGGAGTCGTAAAGTAAACGGCGACATGCACAGTAGCCTACAAGTGTAGGCAGATAGGCCTAAGTGTTATTTGCACGGTACAGAATATTTTAATAAAAATACCAAAACTAAAACTCTGTCAGCATCGTTTCTGCTTTGCATGACTTATAAGACCCAATCAGAAAGCAGAGCGTGAGCGTCTGCATCATCGTTTCTAAAGTCCTCCGTTTTGGCCCGTCTTCACTTAGCCCTCCGGAGTTTCGAAACGCTGCCGACCCAGTTTTGCGTTTCTTCTCCATTTTAGGTCTTCGTTTTTGCCATTTTAGTCTGGACGGGAGGTGCAAACAGCAAAAGGTTTCCGTTTTAATTCGACAACACAGTAGTGTGGATGGGGCCTTACTTTCGTCTTTATTGGGGTTTGCGACTCACCACTAACAGAAAAACATATCGCAGGTATCTTTCAATTCAGTTTATTGATCAAAAGTTAAAATAATTCTGTTTACTTTCAACAAACGTATCAAAAAATTAACTTAAATTTGTTTCCCACAACTCATTTGGTCACTAAACTATTTCCCTCCTCCTCTCTCAAATAGGCCTACAAAAAAGTAGTAAGCAGTAGTCTTTCCCTGTATAATAATACCCCTGAGGGTGACCTAATTAGGATGAGGAGAATATTAACCAATATTTTTATGTAAAAGTTAATTGAAAAAAAGAAACATAACAATAAAAATACAAGGTGGCATTTAGCGCAAGGTATCGAATGAATTACTCTATTGGTATCAGTATCACTTTAAAAGTACTTGTTTTGGTACTTAGTTAGTTTAGTTATCGTAAAACAATACACGATACACACCCTAGTCAAGTAAGGTCTGGCTGTTCACTACATGTGCATTGTCAACATGTTCACTGTAATAATTTTCCTTTTTTCCTCCTTTCTCTCCTCTTCAGTGGAACGCTACAACCCTCAAGAGAACCGTTGGCACACCGTGTCTCCCATGGGAACCAGGAGGAAGCACCTTGGCTGTGCAGTCTACCAGGACATGATTTACTCTGTTGGAGGGAGAGACGACACCACAGAGCTGAGCAGTGCTGAGCGGTACAACCCCCGGACCAACCAGTGGTCTCCTGTGGTGGCCATGACGTCCAGACGGAGCGGGGTGAGTGTGCGCTCTGGGGTTTTGTTTGGTTGAAATATGAGGTTTGTTTTTGCATAGTTGTAGTTACTGCTTCAAACACATGTCAATAACTAGATAGACAGCATTTAATCTGTAAAAGGAGATCGTGACTTTAATCTGTGTCTGAGGCTAAAATTTAATTGAGTGCTTCTGTAGGTGGGCTTGGCTGTGGTGAATGGTCAGCTGATGGCAGTTGGAGGCTTTGATGGGACAACGTATCTCAAAACTATAGAAGTGTACGACCCTGATGCCAACACATGGAGGTAAGAGACAGTCTGTAAAAAGATGAAATTACACTACACTACCGGAGTGCGTTTGTGTACATCACTGAAATGTAAGCAAATAAAGTAGTTTGTTAATCAACTTTTGCCCCACTTCACATATCTGTAGAACATAATAGTTTTATTATAACATAACATGACATCACATATACTGAGGAAGGCAAATTATTTAAATTAGGAAATAAAATAACCAAATGAAGTTACAAAAAATATCTTACTTAAAATACAATTATTGTTTAAATTTACTGTAAATGCTACAAACAGGGGACCTACATGTGTAATTAATATTTTGCCATGGAATCAAACAAGATATTCAGTATATCAGTATTTGTGGAGATGTTCTCAGTCTCAAGCATAGCCTAACCATGTCATGTGACATGCTTCAGTAAGAACAGATATTACTGGGACACTCCAGAAAATTGTAGATGAACATCAGCTACACTGCAAGAGGACCCTGAACTCTAAATGAAAACTAGAGCTGATATAATTATTAGAACTTTGAAAATGCATTGCTTGTAAAAAGTGTTTGCTTGATACACATCCACACATGTGCACGTGATCAGGGTGATTCCACCTCTGCCTCCTGACTTCATCATATTTGATTCAAACATACAAACAAATTTAAATCCCTCTGCCCTGGATTTACAATTTCACTCTCCTTATCCATGTTTTCTTGTCACATAAGCCCCAATAAGGTAGTCAGTGATTCATTTTTACTTGTTTTCCTCTTCTATTCTGTGCCACGTTCACATTAATGAGTACCAGAACACGTACCTTTAAGCAAATGTCTACTGCACAAAAGGAAATTGGAACTTTTCCATCCTCATCATTTAACTCTCACTACTTTCCAGGTTGTATGGAGGAATGAACTACCGTCGGCTAGGTGGAGGTGTGGGTGTCATTAAAATGACTCACTGTGAATCCCACATATGGTAACACCACCACCCCCCACCCCCACCCCCCAACACAAACACACACACACCTCATCACATTGCAATGGATGCCTCTCTTCACCAACTCTTGTGCCTCCAAAAGAGACGCTTTTATTCATGCGAGGATGAGGACAAATGTGGGGGGGAAGATACAGAAATGAAGAGGGAAAAACTTTGAACTCTAGCTCATCCCCAGCCCCACTTTGAGGTCATTAACTACGGAATACCCCGGTTGTCTTCATTGATTGACCACAAAGTGCACTGAGGGCAGAAGTCTACCAAGTACCATTAAGCTTCCGGTCTGGAGAGGCCAGTCCTCCTCCTGGGTCCTCTCCAAGTTTTCATCCTCCAAGCCTTTCAGTCCGGGACATTTGATTCAGCGTGTGTGACAGATGAATCCAACGTGACCAAGGTTTCTGCTGGGGGAGATCAGCTTAGGTTTGAGGTTTAAGAAGTTCAAAAACATAACTGGAGGGCTTTTTCAGACTTTCCAACTGTGAAAGCCTCTATCACCTTTCCTTGTCTTGTGCCAGCCCCAAAAAAGTCTTCATACTGTGACTGTCTGTCAAAGGTAAATCCATACTCCCTCATTCTTTTTCTACTTTGTTTCAGGCTTACATCTCAGCTGTGGCTGGTATGTCTCTGGGACTCGTGTAGCATTAAACGGCAGAAAGCTGTCAGGCTTCTGAAGGCATCTATACTTTTAGGCTGGAAACCCAGAGAGGAAAAACATAACTTAATTCACCAATAACAGTCACCAGGGGATGGGTAGCATTAGAAAAGTGTGTATGAGGAAGTCCACTCAACATTTTCACACAAACTCACTGTTGTTAAATGGGGCACTGCGGCTGCACTTTCCAGGAGGCCACTGTGGCTCTTTGTTACCATTGGTGTGATTGCAGTTCAGATGTGTCTTTAAAGGAACATACTAAATGGCCTGTTAGTCCACTTCAGTGGAAAGAACTTGGTGTCGCTGGTTTATTGCTCCAGTGCTGGATCCTGAAGGTCTCAGCATGCTTCGAACAAACTAGGTCATCCGACCACGTCTAGAGGCAGAAGAGTTTATACGAGAGTTGTATTTACAGATACAAACTTTTAAGGCCGATATTGATAATATTAATCTTACAAATGCAAAAATGGAAAGAATATCATTAGACTTACCCTTTAAAGCTAATTGTAGTAATTTTAAAGTAATCCTAAATGCTGTCAGTGTTTGAAAACAGGAGATTGGAAAATAAAATATAACATAAATATGAGATACAAGATTACTTTCCCTTTTTCTATAAAAAAAAAAAAGTGGGAAATCAATTGTTGATGTGTTGGCACTGAACACTGGCGCCAATGATCTGCTGTGAAGACAGATTGTTAGTGTTTGTGTGCATAATGCATTAGGTTAACTTCCTTTACCAAAGTTACACCAAAAGAGAAATCTGATTTTATTATATTTTATTTTTTTCCCCCCCTCCGGCCTCCTGGAAAAGATGGGCTTAAGCCCATTATGCAAGTAATAAGTTCAGTGTCGTATTAAACGTTTGATGGACTGTAAATATTTTATGTGAGAACTGAAGCAATCTTTCAGCCATTCATTGAAGATGATGATGATCACCTTGGGCTCATTGAATTTACCATAGCCCAGGCAGCGCCGATGCTCAAGTTCAGTTTAGAAATGTTAATAGAAATTTTTGGACTCTCATTATCCACATGTTGGATAGGACAACATTCTCTAGCCAAAGGATGTTTCTCAATTCAGCAGTTTGGGAGCATATAAAACCTGAAGATTTCTATTTCATATTTTCCCTGATAACAAAAAAATCCGGTATCTGTTTTCTCAATTAAATGGAGGAAAGTTAAACCTGGTTTCTGTTGGATTTCTCTTACATGTTTTATACATATAGCATCAAAGTCTGACCTCTGAACCTGCAACAAACTCGGAGAAAGTCTTCATGACAGTGGACAATGATAATTGCAGTAGCGTATATTTATCCGATTTTTGTTTTACAAGGATAGACCACATTCATATAATTCTTAACTTAAAAGTCCTGCCGTAGTAGTCAGTAACTGATGTCTTTGTTCTCACATTCATGGAGTTTTGACACACAGATCCTTTTTGTTCTGTATTCTAAGTTCCCATGTTTTTATTTTCCTGTCATGTTCAGCTCAGTGTAATAGTAACACCTGCTGGAGGACAGTTATAGTGCAGCACTGATATTGATAATGAAAACACCGACCCCTTTTGCATTTTTCTTCTTGGTTTCTGGTTGTATAACTGATCTCAGCTCAGTGTTAACAGGAGTGGAGACACAGTTTGAGTAGATGGTGAAATTGGTTTTGATGAATCTTCTTTAAATTATTGCAATGTGAGTGGAAATGTATTTTAGATTTCATTTCTTTTTTTCTTTTTTAATTACATATTATATGGGTGTTGAACTTTCCAGATATGTAAAACAATCTAAAATCATCAAAGATCAACTTGGAAATCCGGCATTTAAGGCCTCACACTGAGAATGATGCCTTTGTGTCACACACAGTTCACTACAGTTCTGCACTTTAAATTGGGTTAGGGATTTAAATTGCGCGTGGAACAAATGCTTTGCTGTAATGGCAGCAAGAAAATGACACAAGGCTGTTGTTAATGCATTATTTCAACCACATTTTCATGAGCAAGCAGATCCTCACCTGAATATTGGTGTTAATGTTTATGAGTAGGGCAATTCTGTATTTTTGTTGGGTTTAGTTTTCTATCCTAGTGGTGCATTTCAAGCCGGAGGATCGCCGTTTGTCTGATCATGTAGTTGTGCAAAAAAGCTACGTTGAAATTGAATGTTTATGTTTTGGGATATTTTTTGCACTCACACATGCTCACTCACTTGAACTGTTGAATCTGACCATTTCATGCAATTTTTCTTAAGTGCTGACATTGGAGAAAAGCTCTGTAACACACTTTGCATATTCATTGTGGCAAATGCCTAGTTTTCATTTAATAGAAATATTTTCAGTTTGTTAAACAAAAAAACGATGCAGCGGGGCCGACTGTGTATGCCTGCTTCTTGAAAACTCCCCCAAGAATATGTTGCTATTTTTCACTGCCACAGAATTACAAGGACACCCCACTCAGTTTAAGAGTCCACACATGTTATTGCTTTGGCTCAAGACAACCCCTGTTACTGTTGAATAGCTTTCCTGTGGTGAACTGTGATTTTTTTTCTCAAGTCAACCTTTCAGGGTTAAAGAAAAACATCACTATTTCATCTTTGTGAAGATACTTTTTTGAGATAAACTGAGTTTTTAGATGGTTTATCTTTAAAAAGTAGAACAGTTTTCTTAACACACGAAAGCACAGGTAAGCCTTCAATTTGAAGATGCATGGTTTGATTTGGGTTGAACCTGTGATATTACTGGTAAATGCAGAACGAAACTCTTTGGGTTCTATGGCTTTGCTGTGAGAGCTCTTGTTTTAACTGCACTGGCCTTACTTTTCTGACTAACTCTGGCAATAGATGTTTGAGTAAACACACATTGACTGGGCTGTCCTTGACTAGTAATTCTGTATTTGATTTCCCAAACTTGAGTGGAGTTTCCCGATTTTTAAATCATGTAAGCTACTAATGCATTGTGATTGTGATGAGCAGAAGTCAGCCAGCCTTCAGTCAGAAGTCTGTACTCAGAGTTATTGTTTTGAGTAGCCTCAACAGAGCACTGTGTTCAACATGTGACCCAAACATTATTGTGGTGTTTGTTTTCATGCATCAAACAGCCATCTCTTAGCTTTGATTGCTACAGCAGCTCTGGACTCACCATGTTCATTATGACAAGTATTAAACGTTTTCCCTGGGGGAAAAAAATCCTGTCTGATTCTTTGTGAGGAATTTTGGGTACTCTCTGCCGCTAAAGGTTTTCACAACAAAAAAAGGATATAAAATAAGACACGTACACATATTTTATATTTCTTCTAGTAAAACCAAAAATACCCATGAAGAGCTTGAGTTAAATTTGGCAGAAAAACTGGTGATCACTGACAGTATAGGTATAGATGCTGCAGAATGCTAATGTAGGCTAAGTGCTGTTTATATGGTTGGTTTAAGAGGATATCCACCTTAAAGTTGAGTTTGTTTTATGTGTATGATATCACTAGGCTCCTTTTTTTTTTTAAGTAGTAAATTTGTAACACTAAGTATTTAAGCTGCTCAGCAGAGACTTGCCTGTAATGATTATTTCACAGACAAATCCTAGAGCTGCTCCACAGTGAATAATGCTTCATCTCCTGGGAGACAAAGACAGCAACCACTGTAAATTGACTTGGACGTGAGACAGCATATGATTCACAGCAGGAAAACCCAACATTATAATACAAGTCATTTGGATGTAACCTCTAAAATGTAAATCCTAGGAGCCCATAACGTCAGTCATAAATCACTATCAGGGTTTTTAAAGAGCATTTATGTTGGGAATCAAAATCTAGAGAGGCTATAACTGAACAGTTAGCTGAATAAATTAAATTGACATAGACTTTACTATGTCAATCATTTTTGTGCCATTCTCAAGAGGTCTTACCAAATACGAGCCTGCCTGGGGGCAGACACCAGGGGGGCCCGAGTAGAGGGGAAAAATAGAGAGTTTAGCACGTTATCATGGAGATCATGTGACCAGAGTATGGATGTGTATAAAGATGCCCTCTGGCATCTTTCTTCTGGCTGTCCACTGGTCAGTGACCTTTAACCTTCCCTTTAGGAGGGGCAGAGCAATGGCTCAGATGGTATTTATATGGATGTTACAGTAAATGCAGCTGAACGCACACTTAAATGTGTTACAAGATGGTAAAGTCCTGTTGTGTCTGTAGTGATATTACAGTTCACTGATGGTCAAGTTCACATTCAAGTTTGATGAATGTCAAGGTTGCAATTTCTAGTCCTTGTTGTCAAAATGGCGATACAGATGTTAGTTTTTACATTTAACAAGATGTGAGGCTTATTATGCCCAATCGATGACCCATGCGTAGACCTGTATTAAACAATGGAGAAAGAAATTGAAACGTTTCCTCACAATAAATTAAACATAATTGCTCTGTAATAAAACAAGTGAGTTTTCAAACCATATGCATGCAAGCCTGACTATGTGGACATAAACTCTTTCTTTTTTGGTGTATTGAGCAGAATAAATCAACAGCAGAGGGATTTGATTTGGGTTACAGATCACTAGCTTGCTTTTTGTCTCCAAACTGCTGAAAGGCTTTTATGTCCAAATGTCAGAAGAAGAAGAAGAAAGATGGATGTTCAGTCATGGTCATTCAGCTAGCAAACAGCAAAAGTTCTCTTCACCACAACTGGTGCCAGAGCTTTCAAAGGTGAGGCTCCAGAGGAAAAAATGGAGTTTTTAAAAAAAAATGGTATTTCTTTTTCCAGTTATAACTTTTTTGTTATGTGAGGACAGAGGAAAGAAATGTGTTCCTGATGTAAATCATAAACGTTACTCACACAACTGGTAGATTTCTTGAGTCTCCACAGATGAAGTGCACACTTCTCCCATGGTTTTTCATTTGTTAGCGCTGTCCATCCATTTCTAAAATAGGGTTTTCTATTCTGGGCCTGTGTGGATATTATCAGTAACTGTATAGCTGCAGTGTGGACACACTTTCAACCTTCGCATTCCATTGATAACTTGGTTTACATCCCATTCATTTATACAATGAACAAAACTATAGTCTGAGGTAGTTAGATCAATGAGGTTGGGCCTGCCTTTATGTAGGTCTTATCTGTGTGGAGTTTTGTTGTACTCCAGATACAGCAGAACTTTTTTATTCCACACATTCTTCTTCCTTGTCAATATCTGGCGCCTACATTACCCAAAATACAAGTGTGTGTTATGTTAGTGTAGCCTCGAGCCTCAAGCTGAGATGAGGAGCTGTACTGAGCTAATTAGGATGGGATAGAGAAGAAATTCTGCATACCTTGTACTGTGTATAAATTGTATGTGGCTAGTAAAGTTGATTATCATCATTATTATTATTATACATAATTGCCTCATCACAAAATGGCTGCCATTGTAAACACTTTATCTCACCACTCAGACTGGTCTAAGTGCTTAAACCATCCATCCATCGTCAACTGCTTATCCTGCCTACAGGGTCGTGGGTGGCTGGAGCCAATCCCCGCTTACATTGGGTACACCCTGGACAGGTCGCCAGTCCATCGCAGGGCCACACATAGACAAACAACCATTCACATCCACACCTAAGGACAATTTTGGAGACACCAATGAACCTAGCCTGTATGTCTTTGGATGGTGGGAGGAAGCCGGAGCACCCGGAGAGAACCCACGCAGACACAGGGAGAACATGCTAACCTGTTAGCAAAAAAGTACAACAATAGCTGGAATAAAGTTACAGACACATATTTTCTGAACTCACCAGGTAGTTCAACTTCCTCGCTTTCTTTTCTCCAAGTAATGTCCAGCTTTGTCCGGTTTTTATATAAAAATGAAGTAGTAGTCCAGCAGAACTCCGGTGCCATCCGACGCTAACGACAACAGTGGAAACAGATGTGCACGGGATCTAGCTGCCGAGAAGCGCGAGTGAAGATAAATCAAGTTGTAATCCCAAAAACTAAAGTGAAAAGCTAATTTAATAAAAGCTGTTAACTCTGAGCTCCTCCTGCTGGTAAACGGCGTAGTTGTCGGAGCATAAGCCAGACCGACTTCGGGTGTTTATTTGTCCAAAAACTGCAGCGCTGCTCCCCGTACACTTCCTCGTTCTTGAGCTGCTCTCTGTAGGCAAGCGGATTGTCATTACACCGCTCGCCAGGTCCTCTCCAAACAACGCTCCGAAGCCGCCGGTGACGTTTGGACAATCTCACCGCTGATTGGCTTTCGCAACATCGCGTCAAGCAATTTTCTTGCGCAAGTTGAAAAATTGGAACTCACGCGAACCAGCGAATGACAGCATTGACTTTGTATGCAATCAGTGCAATCATTCAATGTGTACACATCTTAACACAGGAGCTAAAAGCGGCTGTGGCGGCGGAAAACAGACTGGGGTTGTTGCAAAGTAAATACGGCGAGTACAAGTGTTGGCTTATTTGCACGATACAAAATATTTCAATAGAAATACCAAGTCAAAAACTCTGTCAGTCGCATCGTGTTTCTGCTTTGCATGACTTATGAGAGCCAAATGCGAGTATCGGCGTCATCGTTTCTAAAGTCCGCCATTTTTGCCCGTCCGCGCTAAAAATAAAAACGGGGTTGGCAGTGTTTTTAATGTTCTCCGTTTTAGTCTGGACGGGAGGTGCAAACATAGCAATAGGTCTCCGTTGTAAAAGCAAAACGCAGTAGTGTGGATGGGGCCTGAGAGTGGACAAAACACAGGAGGCAGAAGGACAGAGCACACGACTGGAAGGAGCTGAAAAAAAAACTGACTTTAAAGAGGACACAGAAAATAACCTAAATATTACTTAAGAACGATTAAAGGAGAAGAAGATATGACTTGACACTTTCTGTTGAGGACTTTTTTGAGTTTTAAATAACATTTTTCCCTGCAGGAAGTTTTAAGTTAGACTTTGACACTACCTGAGTTGCCTGTTAAGAACCTGTGGACTGAAGGACTGACTACTTAATCTTCCTTTTAACCTTCTATTTTTGCCTGTTTTTCAGTTATATTGCACTGCCCCATCCTAGCCTGCCCTGGTGACTTTTATGTGTAAAACTGGTGGAGTTCCCCTTCAATCTCGACTTCTCCCTGACTTAAAGATGCAGACATAACAGACACAAAATCACATGTCATTGATGTGTGCTGATTTCACTCAGAACTAATTTCTTTCAGTAAATGTATTTTCCACATGTTTATTACTGCAGTGTCTTTCTTTTTTTTGACGTGTGAAATTATTTCAAATATTTTAACTTACCTGGGGGTCCAGTCATTTCATGCTGAATATGACTGTATATTGGGGCACTCAGCAAAGTACCAGAGGCCCTAGCCAGCTCTGGCCCATATATGGCCGCCAGTTGTAGGTAGATTTAGGGGATGAGGACCAGTATCAGCCAAGACTTGTTTTGTTTACTTTATATCTTGTACCACAACCAAGTCTCCCAAGTTTTATGACACGCCATTTCTTTGTTTTATCTGACCGACAGAATTATAAGCCTAGCTGAAGAAGTTAGTGTAGCCAGATATATTTTATTCAACAAGCCAACTTGTATCCCAGGAGAACAGCTCGCTCTACCAGCATAACTTTATCTGTACCTGAGCTGCTGTAATCTAGCCAGCTTGAAACTAACGTTCTAAAAAAGGATCCTGCACTGTGTACTAAAGCAGTGGTTCTCAAACTTTTTCACATCTGCCTCCATCTACACACAACTCCGGAAAGCCAGCAGAGCATCTTTTCTCTGCCAGTGCTTCAAAGCAGCAGGCTAAACCAAGTTTTTTTGCTGTGATAAAGAGTTGATGTAGAGTAAAATATCTTCATAATATTAATTCCCATTTAGAGAAGTTAATTTTTTTCACAATCCAATCACACAGGCCTGCTTAACAGTTGCCAATAAGATCAGGTTTATTTTATCACATAATCTGCTATTCACCTGTTTTTATTTTATTTTTATATCATTTAACGTTACAAATTATTAATCCTTCATTTATTCAGTTATCAGGTATTTAGCTGTAATTAAATGGTCACATTTAACCAGTAAGAAGTTGTCTTGTGTGTTTTCTTCAAACAGAAGACAAGTCAATGTATCAAAAATAATTCAATCAATCAAGAGACTGATCTGAGAGAGTTATTAATTAACTTGGGTTAATTCCATGTCAACAGGGTGGTGCCCTAGACGAGTGTTTATTAAAGTACTGTTTCTCCTAAACCACAAACAAATTGATAAGCGCCTCATTTGGAGGAACGCCTCACCCAGAATAGCCTTTAAAACTTTAGGTGAACTAGGACTATAAGGCCTTCAGTTGTATTACTGTGCTGCCCAGGCCTGATCCCTTGGGTACAAAAATGCAGAACTGCTCACTGGCCACATACTGAAGATTAACTCTGCTCTCCTAACTTTCTGACCTCTCCATCATTTATTAATAACATAAATGCATGTTATTCACAACCCAGAATGTCAGAATCTCTATGCTAGCTTCTGCACATGCCATCCTCAATTGGAAAATCCCTGTTCACAAAATGGAAAGAATATGGTATATGTCGGTTTCACTATGTGTCCGAATGTCTTTATTTAATTTTATCGTAATACGTTATACTTTTACCTATTCCACAGGCCTGATAACAAAGGGTGATTGTGCTTATGTGGTCCCAAGGTTGTGGAATAAACTTCCTATTTTCATTAGATCATCCCCAACCACTGAGACCTTCAAGTCTTGTCTTAAAATGCATTTTTATTCTTTGGCGTTCGAGTCAGTCTAGGGACATTCATCATTAACTATCCTGGTTGCTTTGTATTTATATTTCTTGCTGTATGCTTCATCATCGTCACGTGTTTTAGTATCGTTTTATGCTTCCTTTTTATCCCTTTTTTCTCCTTTCTTTTTTCTTCTTGTTGTTTCAGTTGTATAACTTTGTACAGCACCTTGCTCAACAGTGGTTGTTTTTAAATCCATTCATCCATCGTCAACCGCTTATCCTGCGTACGGGGGGCTGGAGCCAATCCCAGCCTACATTGGGCGAAAGGTCGCCAGTCCATCGCAGGGCCATGGTTGTTTTTAAATGTGCTTTATAAATAAATTGACTTGACCTGGCATTCATACACATCTACCATACCCCGCTGCATTTCAGTAAGATTTATCTTAACTCATCTTCAATATGTCATTCTTGTAAAATATCTACAAGGTAAATTTACATATTTTTGGGGATGTAGATAAGAAATACGCTGTATCATAGGCTTTGTTAGGTCTGTGCATCAAGGGCTATAGAGAGAGAAAGTTTGCATTGCTTCAGGGCTTGTCAACAACTACTGAATTATCCCTAGCAATACTTTTGATCAAAGCAATTGAATATAACCATTGTAGTCTGTCAGTGTATTTGCTACACAAACGGTTAACAGTCTGCCACAAATTAGCAAGAGTATAACATAAACCCTAAAGGTCTGCATCCCCTTCACTTAGGGGATTCATGGTAAGATTTATGTCTGATCAGAAGTGTTAGCAGTTAGTTTCGGGTTTCCACTTCCTTGTTTCATCAAGTACAGTCCCAAACTGTTTTATGTCTCAGATAGTCTGAAGGGAATACTACTACATGAGAGAGCAATAGCATAAGCTAATGTAAAGCAGCATAGGGCAGGTCAACTTTGCTAAAATAGTATGACTTTATTATCATTAGATTGCGACTTAATTCTTGTAAATTGTGATATTGTTCCCAAAATATTACACCTTTACTCTGGAAATATCAAAGAAAACAGATATGTGGGAAAGGTTTTCAAATTTATTGCTGAAACATGTGTTACCTATGACATAAATACAGTTGTTAGAAAAGAAAGACAGCCGGCAAGTCGGAAAGACAATCGGCCCACGCCTGATCAACTGTACCAGGCACCACGGCGGTGCGTTGATTGCTCAGAGGAGAGGAAAGAGAGCTGGGATAGGAGCCATGTTGAATAAAGGGAATCCAAACTTTCTTTTTGTTATACAACCTTGAGTTGTATAATGACAAATAAACAACCTTGTAACCTTGTAGATTTTGAATACGCAGAACATTTAGGCAGGGCTATGCTGTGCTGCTGTGCCCCCAATGTTTCAAGATCAAAACAACACCCCTGGTCCACACAAACCACTGCCAGCCTGCCTCCTTCCTACTTATGTGAGAGAATGACGTTGCCCTAGACACGCCAGGAACCGAACTGCCAGTCATTCTCTTAACAATCCAAAGTAAGGATGGCCTGGACCCTGTCCTAAATTCAATATAAATGCCAAAAATGTCCATTATTGCAGCTAGCTAGCCAGCCAGTGACAAGTGAAGTAAGACAGGACAGTGCCAAATGAAGAACTGAGTTTACAGGTTATTTAGGATTTCTTATGTTAAGATGATTAACAAGGTCAGAGATAGGATAGGACACTGCCAAGAGTTTAAGAATGGCTTCTGTAATAGGACGATAGGATTTTTCCTATCTTTGAAATTTAAGAAAGGTTAGTTAACGTTTATGTAATAAGGCCCCAGGTCCATTCCTCCTCCAGATGTCCCCATCACCGTCTAATTCAATGCAAAATTTTACATTGAATCTACTATAATGCCAGACTGATGACTTTACTGGACCAACATTTGATTCTACTGAAATGGAAGAACAGTTCTTCCCCTGTGCATGATTGATAGACTGAGGAAGTTCTATATAATATCTGACTCGAGAAAAAACCTGCAAGCCTTTTGGAAAATATTGACCTGCTCAACATTTCACGAAAGAGGACTGAACCTCCACCCCCACCACCCGTGGCTTGCATGCATAGTTTGCATCTGTAGTCACTAACTAACTACACTATATAAAAGAGGTTGAGTAGAAGTGCAGGAAGAGGGCAGCTAAAACATTTATGTGTTTTATTTCATACAGACTTGTTTTCTGTTGCACAGTGAAAGTTGTGCTTTGTAGGAGTGGAAGCAATTATCAGTGAAATACCAATAAGCTCTCTATATGCTCTGCTCTGCTGTTACCTCAAGACACCTAAGGGTGGACAAATGCCAGACACACCTACAAACACACACTCAGAAGACGATGGCGAAGCTAAATGAAAACTTCCCTAGTACTCAATCTGCACAGCGCTGCTTCTGTTTCAGTACCACTTTTCTCTCCCATCGTTGGCCTTTCACCGTCTCATAAATGTACACCGTGTCAGTGGCTGCAGGCTATTCTTTGCTGAACAATCTCCAGCTCACAGGGTCCGTCCCAGAAGACACACCCTTACTTTAAAATACACACTAAACTATGAAAACTTTGCTCTGGGCAAGAGTCCAAACTATTTGAAATGCACTTATATTGGTTTGTGGCTCAGCTGGAGCTGGCTTCTGCTCCAGTATGTATTCTGTATAATATATGTGTGTCACTGGGGTTTTTCCATCTCTTTGGCAGTTATAACCTGAACACTGAGTCAGAAATTCTGCCCACTCTGTCCTGTTATTGACCACAAAAAATACACTGGAACAGAAGGTGTGCTCTTAAGATGGTGAAGGTTATATTTATTCAAGTGTCTGGGTATTTAGTATATATGCATTTAATACGCTGGACCTAACATGTGTAGGATGCAGCAATACTGGGCTCAACATTTCTCTTCTGACATCGGTTTGTATTTGCCAATGATTTTTTTTTGTGCCAGATACAGTGTGGTGAAAGTAAATTTTGACATTGCAATTTGGACAACATAAATGTATCTGTGCATCATCTGAGCAGTATAGTACTAAGATAAGTAGAATATATAGTCTATAATATATACTGTAATTATATAGTCTGACTGAACTCATATTTCAGTCAAAATTAATTAATACATTTTGTCTTGTACTCTGCAGTTCTGTGGTTTATCAGTTAAGTGTATGAACTACACCGCAGACTGGAGTCTCTGAAATGTCTGTATCCTCACTGCGCTGCACTATCTTCAACTATGATGATTTTCCAGGTGATTTCTTTATTGTGTGTTATATTGATTTAATCAAGTGTTTTCTTAGTCAAGAGAGAACTTACTTTGGAGTGCTATTCAAAATTCTGAGGAAAGTAAACAAACAAGCCTTAGTTTTTGGTCCAGTTTAATTTTCAGCCAACAGAAAATTGTTTTGCCTGCACTGTGCATACAGAGGCATCTCAATACACTCCGATTCCCTTTTAATCATATTATTTTCCATTACAACTGAGGATATGTTTGCCCATTCACTACTAGAACTAGAATCATATACCCTGGCCCTGGTAAACAAATTATAAGGTTCCCAAATTAGTAAGCCCCCCATCGCACGCTTTGTGGTTAATAAAAACACTGAGATTCAGTAAATGGCTTAATTACACAGTATATTCCACTATTACACAAACTGATGAATCCTTTGACAATGGCAATGAAACGCTTATGAGTTAAAAAGTGTGAACTCAAGAAAACAGTATCATATTCACTTGGATTCTTTCTTATCTGGATAATTATGAATGACTGGGTCACTCTGCTGTCTGCTCAGTGAATACCACTTTAATGTCTGGATAAGGAAATAACCTACAGCACATTCCATGTCTTTTCACATAAATCATTCAGCTGCAGAACTTAAAAGCACATGTTGTCGCTCATCATACAGCTCAGTGGAAAGCTTGTGTGATATATGGTTATGTACTTACTGATGTGCAAAGAGCAATCATTCTCTTATCCCAAGAGGACGTCTCCTGTCACGTATCTAACCTACTACGACAGGAGATGTCCTCTCAGTGCTTTTAAGTTCTGCAGCTGAATTATCCCTAAAAATTATCCATAACTTTTAATTAGTTAATTCACTTTTAATCAATTTAATATCATATTTATATCATTATTTTATTATCCCTAAATTATCCCTGAAAAATCATATAGAATAAAATCTTTGTGTGTTGTGTTTTACTCTCTGTTCTTGATGCATCAACACATTCTCATAAAATATACAGGTGATTTCAGCTTGAAGTAGGGTTAATCGACTATCGATTAATTGTCGACAAGAATTTGCTCGATTAAATTAAATTAATTGTTGGCTAATTGAACATTGCGAACATGACACGAGATTCTCGCGGGCGGCGAGAGAACCGACACAAACTTGAGGTGGCAAAAAAGAAACCAAACATGAGGCGGTCAAAACGGAGGGGAGTGTGGGAGCATTTCAAATTAATTAATGATGACAAAGACGCCCAATGTAAACTTTACGGTACTACGATTAAATACAACAGCTCTACGAGTTCGCTAAGATACCACCTTCATAACATCATTGCAGCCATGTTGCAGGGAGGAAGTCTGTCGCCTTCACAACCTACAGTCGCTGCTGTGGTGGGAAGGCGAGTATGTGACCACAGGAAAGCGGAGGGCATTACTCAGAGGATTTGCGGCATGATCGAAAAAGATATGATGCCATTTAGCACCACTGATGGTGAGGGATTTCGGGAGTTAATACACTTCATGGAGCCAGGATATAATATCCCTTCTCGAGCGACCATAACTACCCACTTGGAAGCACGCTACAAAATGAGCTAAAAACTCTGACGACGGATTGTTGGACGTCACTGACTACAGAAAGCTACATTACAATCACTTGTCACTACACTGAAAACGACTGGCAGGTAAATTCAGCAGTCCTTCTCACGGAGAGCCTCTCAGAGAGACATACAGCTGATAATTTTGCTGACAAACTCAACCAGGCTGTGGAGTCTTGGGGACTCACCGGGCGTGTAATAGCCTGTGTGCATGACAACGCTCGGAACATTGTCTCAGCAAACAACCCAGCACAAATCAGTTTCTTGCTTTGCACATACTTTAAGTCTGGCCGTCAACGACGGATTTGCTGCTGCTGGTGTCAACCGAGTAATTGCAGCTGCTGGCAGGTTGGTCAAACACTTCAACTACAATAAAACATCAGTTGAGCAATATAACATGCATTTTATTCAGTATATAAGCAATATTTTGTTTTTTATGTTAAAGACACTATTGATACTGTGAGAAATTTACATTCTCAGGAAAATAACCGCTTATCAGTTAATCGTTAATCGATCGATAAGGTCAATCAACTAATGATTAATGAATTAATCGATAATTTGCATCCCTAGCTTGAAGATTAAAGTTCATGACAGGATGTTTACTGTAAATATGGAACCTAGTAATGGGAATATTCCCATTACTAGGTTACCATATTTACTAATGTTAATTAGATATACAACTGACTTAGTCTTGACAACTTGTTGTTTAAATGCTCACACATTGCATCTCTAAGAAATGTATCCGTGCAAAGTGAGATGAATGTCCTGAAAACTATTCTGTGGATCTTTGGCCTCTGCCTGTTGGTGCAACTTCCAACAGCACACCTGAGTGACAACTTGGACGTGTGGGGCGAGGAGTCATGGCTCGCACTCACGTATAGTCCAGAGACTTTGCTGAAATTACAACCGGAGCTGACTTGGGAGATGACGTCAAGCCGCTTCTACAGTTTGATGTTGGAATACATCCCTCAGGATCTCATCAGAGCTTAAAGGAAAAAGAAACCAGGAAGGAGAAGTGGCATTGATAACCGCCTGCAGCAGGGATTCAATTGGCCACTCTTTTCATCTATTGTTCTTACAAATCTGCACTCATTGAACAACTAAGTGGTTGCGATAAGGACATACACGAGGTACTGAAACGAATTTCATATTAAGGCTGTCCAACAACATTGTCTCTCCGACCTTAACCATGTCGTGAACAGTGAATACAAATTGTTACCATCAAACCAAAGAGACAGGGTTCCACAATTCAATAAGGTTATACTCCTTTGTGCATCAGTCAATCCTAAAATTAAATATGGAGCCTAATCCCAGATCAAATGCACGTTGAAGGGCCTTAAATTTTGTCTTTGTAGTTTTATGTTAATTGTGTGTGTCTTTGTTTCTTGTCTTGGTCGTAGTCTTTTCTGGGATGTTGCAAATGGAGCTGCTTGTGATGCAAGAAAAATTTCAGACTCAATCTGAGAATAAAGTATTGTCATCATCATCATTAATAATTCTATTTTTGTTATGTGAAATTTTATTACATTTATAGTAACTTTCAGAGTTTTGGCACATCAGTATCCTTGGCCAAGTTGAGTTTTTGATATTCCTGTGTATTCAGTAATTTTGCGCATTGGATTCTTTCATTCAGGCTGCATCCATTTCTTTGTACAAGAGTAGTCCTCCCACATTTCTGTCAGTGAACTGAGAAATTAGGAGATTTGATGTGTGAATACATATAAGAGGGAGGAATGACGCCTCAATGTGTAATCAGAACTTTGTCTCTTTAAGCTGCCCGACAGACATGATTATAAATACCAGAATCCATGTTAAACATACTTGTTTGTGTAACAGCATATGCCATAACGCTGCATTAAATTAATTAGAACCATGACGATGAGAGCAGCTTGGCTTCCATAATACCAATAATCACATAATGTGTTCTTATATGTAAACCATCACACCACTGCATATGGACTGTGGCAGAGCCAGTTCAGCACTACGCTTACAGCTTCAGCACATGCCAATTTACATGCTTGCAATAAAAGCCATGGCAAGTGGCACAAAAAGTTTGCAGTAATACCACACTTACAAAGTCAACACCGATGTAGGGCTGTGCGATAAGACGATATATATTGTTTGATGATAGAAAAACATTTATCGTGTACAATTATGCTCTATAATGCTCTATTTCGTTGTGTTGCAAATTCCACACTTTACAGTAATATTTCCGCGAGGGGACAGCGCTTTGTACTGCAGTAAAGCTAGTTTTACGTTAGATATTCGCCGTCTATCAAATGTCCAACGTAAAACTATCCAACTTGAAACTAACCGGTGTTGTGCAAAAGAAAGTTGCATTCAGGGTAAACAAACTTGGAGGAGAGTGAAACTTACTCATAACTGGATAATACTGAACAGGAGGAATCAGACCATGCCAGCTAAAATGAGGAGCTCATACCAAAGAGAGAAGTCTGTTGAGCCAAGCAACATTATTCCAGCCGTTTCAGCCACAATATGTGTGTCAGGTAATTTTTAATGGCTTGTCCACCTACATTCAGTTTCCTTTCTAGTTCATCAAGACATGCTGCTGTTGTGCTGTTAGCTATAGCAGCAGGAGAGCTCTGAGTATCGCAGTCTGGAGCTGCTGTGCTGCTCTGGGGCCGCCTCGTCCTCTCGTGATAGCTTTGCAGCAGCAACTAGTGACAGTTTGCTAAAGTCCTGGATTTACTTGCTTTTTAACAATGCGTAGGCGTAGACAGGCGTCGGCGACGCAAACGGCATTCTTGACATACTTGCCTGCGTAGAGCATGGTGAGTTAAGCCAGTTTTTACTTGAGGTGTTTTTAAAGTTAGGACATGACATTAATGTCTAAAATATGTACATATATTTTAGGATGTGGTGCATCCCTGTGAAAATATGGCTTTCCAAAAAAAAAAAAAAAAGTGGACTCTTGGCTCAACTTGCCCCATGTGAGGGGTAAGTTGAGCCACATGGGGGTCGGGGACATCAGTGTCATTTCATCATGCAAACTCAAACGCCAGGTCCCAACATTCAATTGCACTTAGATAATGAAACATTGCAGCTGTGTCTGCTAGTTGTTTCATATCAATGTACCGCTTTAAAGTCATCCTGTTGATCGTTATGTCCCGTGCAACCTGATTAATTGACTTCCCATTTTTGTACCTCTCCCACTACTCTGTCCAAACCCACAATAGGAGTTGAATCTGTCTTCTGTTCCATTTATAGAAGCATGACATGACGGTTTCTGGTCTAAAATGCATAATGTCACATCATTTCGTGATGTATAAGAATGTAATGTAAAATTACAGTCAAATAGCTGGCTCAACTTCCCCCAGGTCTTTTGGATCAAATTACCCCATGTTCATGTGCGGAATTGCATCTCGCGGACACGTAGCGTTAATTTCTGGAAACGTGCACAGCGCAGGATACGCGTGGCAGCCTTCTTGCAAATGCGTTGTTAAAAGCAAGTATATCCAGGGCTTAACCCACAACTTAACTAATGTTAGTTACATTACTTGCTTGTTGTTGTTCACTCTATATCATGGGATTTGTCCAGAATCGCATAAGTTACCCCACCTTTATGATGCAGAGAAATATCATGAGTTAATGTTGGAAATTAACTCAGTAACAGTAACTCATGATATTTTCTTGTATTTTGCAAAAAATGTTCTATATCGGGATATATATCGTTATTGGGATATGAAATGACCTATATTGGGATGTGAAATTTTTGTCATATCGCACAGCCCTGCACTGAGACTTTATGCTCAAAACAACCAGAAAAACCACAAAAAAAAACACTATACAGAGATAAGAGGTACAACAGCTTCAACAGCAGTGCAGATATTTCTTGGGGTTTTTTAAGTTCCAATTCTATCTCAAATTGATTCAGACTTTACAAGACGCTGCTGTTTGACATTTAGCAATACCACTGTCGCTGCACTAAGTACAATGCTGCTGATTCATCATGGATTTGAAAAGGGTTATATTGATGTTATTGGAATTTACCTGAACCCCATTGTTTAGTAATTTTAAGCATCCTGACGTCAAATCTAAGCTGTTGTGTAAATGCTATTTGTTTAGAAAACCTGTTTTTTCATCACAACCTAAAGCCGTCACACTATTTTAAAGGTATTTAGGGATTACGTGACATTTACAGCCACACTGACTCAGCCTCTCCTTTTTGTGTTTACCAGTGATTACAGACACAGCCAGCCAAACAAGTGAAAACATAGTATATTATATATGATCATTGTCATTGAAAATTCCACTGATGTGTGTCGCAGTAGCCTCGCTTGTCTGGTTATCATCTTCATAAATGTGGAGCAAGCCTGTTTAACTCTCTCAGCTGGTGCAAAGCAAATGTAGATGGACTTTATTTTCATTTCCTTTGTCGCATGTGTCAAATCCAATAGAAAATAACTAGGTGGTTTGTAAATGTTTTAGTACCACTTCCTGTCTAAAACACACTGTGTGATGCTGCCAACTTTAGTCCTGCCACAAGAGATCTTCTTTACAACCGTGGAGTTGAGAAGGATGTTTTGTAGCCTCTTGTCTACACAGTCCATGCATTGCCAATCTGATATGGTGTGCTAAGAAATGTTAAAACTTGTCCTAATTCACAAGCAATAGATATTATGTAAATTTGCCTGTTTATTATGTGGATGGCATTAAACCACAGCTTGATTCAATGATTGATTTTAGTATAGCATGTTAGAATCATTATCATCAATCATGAATTAGCTGTATTTTGGGAAGTTCGGTTCCTCTATATTTATTGTATAGTTGTCAAGTCCTGTCTAAGTCAGTAGGAAGTAGCAGAACGTTTGTAGTCTGGGGAATGACACTGCTAGCTTCTTCATTTTACACAGAATGACTCGTCTGACAGAAGTAAATGCTGCAGCTTCAGCCTTTCTCCTCTTTCACCGTTCAGTCATCCTACTGACCATTACAAATATAAATATTAATCAACATTCAATATAAAAACTAATGTAAAGGACGTTTTATATCATTAGTCTTATTTGTAGAGTAAATAAGTTTAATAATTTGATCTAATGTGTTCAAATATAGATGTCAGCAATTGTTTTGGTTGTAAAGTTTGTAAAAAAAAAAAAATGCTTGGAAATGTACAAGATCAACAGGACACTAAGAGAGCACACATCAAGAACTCAATGGGGCTCTAGAAGCTAACTCAAAGTCATTTGCACAAGTCAATATCAAGTGCAGCATACCAATGTGCGATGCACACACTGGTGCACACTGTTGCTGTTCTGGAACCCCCTCAGCCAGATCAGAGTGGTTACAGATACCATTTCCGAAGTGGAACGACCATCAGCCAACTCCTCTACATGGATGACATCAAGCTGTATGCCAGAAATGAGCGAGACATCGAATCACTGATCCACACTACCAGGATCTACAGCAACGACACTGGAATGTCATTATCACGTGCAGACTGTGTATGGATGCCCCTGAGAACATAACAGCAGGGAGTAAGGTGCAGGCAGGAACAGCGAACATGGAACGCCATAATCAGGTAGCTGGCATAATGTACAGGAACATCTGCCACGAGTATGGGCTGGAAGTCCCAAGGTCAAAATGGAAGACACCTCCTAAGGTAGTTGAGAATGACCGAGCTAAGATCCTGTGGTACTTCAAGATCCAGACTGACACCAGACATCGTGTTGATCGACAAACAGCAGAAGAAGGCTGCAGTGATAGATGTGGCAATCCCAGCAACAGCATCAAGAAGAAGGAACATGAGAAGCTCAAAAAATACCAAGGGCTGAAAGAGGAAAAAAAAGAGAACAGAAAAGATGAAAAGATGTGGAGAGGAAAAGCAACAGTGGTGCAAGTAGTAATCAAACACTGGGGACTGGACTAGTGTTGCGTTGTTCACGTTTCGTTCATTTGACCTAATCTTCAAATGAACGAAATGACTCAAAAAAGGATAATTTAATTTTAATGAACGAGATTTGAAGCTTCAGATTCCCCAAAATGGGAGAGTGGCTCCAGATGATTCCAGGCTTCAGCAAATATCCCTCAAACTTCCAGAGGAGGACCCGAGCGTGTGGATGATACACACCATCACATGAGGGGTGAGAAGTTTTTTTGGTCATATTATGGTGCACACCTTGTCTAGGTAGTCACCTAGATCCTACATACCCAGAACACAAAATTAAAGCAGAAAGTTAGGTACAACAAGAACTGTAAATGTGTATAACTACAGTAGATAATATATAATAATAATAATCTTTATTTGTAGAGCACTTTTCAAAAACAAGTTACAAAGTGCTTTAACAAGTGTAAAGACAATAATACCCAAAAGACAATAATACAAAAACAACACAAGATAAAAGCATGAAAACATTGAAAAGACTAAAATACACGTTTAAGATAAACATAAAATTAGTAAAATAGAATAAAATAAAAGGGATAAAATAAAGTCAAATAAGATCGGGAAAGGCTCTCCTATAAAAGTATGTTTTAAGAAGGGACTTAAAAGAGTTCACTGACTCAGCCGACCTGATTTCCTCGGGCAGGCTGTTCCAGAGCCTCGGGGCCCTGACAGCAAACGCTCTGTCCCCTTTAGTTTTCAGTCGAGACTCTGGAACAGACAACAGACCTCTGCCCGAGGATCTCAAGGTACGTGCTGGTGTGTATGGGACTAAAAGTTCAGAAATATAAC
>NC_060155.1:25812848-25820963 GCF_021292245.1 Micropterus dolomieu
GGACTTCAGGAGGAGCCCCCCCACTCTGCCCCCCATCACCATACTCAACAGCCCTGTGTCTGCTGTGGAATCCTTCAGGTTTCTGGGATCCACTATATGCTTGGACCTGAAGTCAGTCAACACTGACACCAGCAGAAGATGTACTTCCTACGCCAGCTCAGGAAGCTCAACCTGCCTAAGGAGCTGCTGATCCAGTTTTACACAGCCATCATCCAGTCTGTCCTCTGCACCTCCATCACTATCTGGTTTGGATCTGCCACCAAAAAGGACAGGAGCAGACTACAACGGACAGTCAGGACTGCAGAAAAGATCATCGATGCCAACCTGCCCTCCATTCAGGATTTATATTCCCACAAGCCATCACTCTGATGAACAGCTGATTTGTGACTCACAGTATCAGGAACAGTTCCTGTGCAATAACCCAGTAACTGTTTACTGGTTACCACTTATTATTTATTCACCATTCTCTATTTCAGAGCTGTTCATATGGTTATATTGTCATTTTGTATATTGTATATTCTGTATATCAAATCCACCTACCTCAATTACACGTGACATGCGCGGTGACCTGGAGGGCAAAACAACAGACCAACATAGCAGCTCACACCACAACTCCTGCGTAGAGACGCACGCCACCAAAGCAGTCAAATTTTATTTGGATCACCTTTCAACTTAAGAAAAAGAAAGAAAGATGAAACTGAAGATATGAAAAAGAAATATATGAAACTGCAAGTGTTGGGCACTTCCAATCCATATAATGTTACAGCATCCGCTGCCGTATTCAGGGGCGCCTTATAGGGGGGAAAAGTTAGGACAATTCCAAGGGCCCCTGACTGAAAGGGGCCCCAAAAAATAGGTAAAAACTAATATCAAATTATATTTATATAAACTATCATCATTGAGTATTTTAAATATAATAATCCAATTACTAATCTCTGTTTTTGGCAAAAGAACTTAAATATCCCCATTGACCAAAAAGTAAACATCCATATTGACCGACCACCCGCCTGTATCTGCATGAAATGGTTTGGTCCTGCCTTAGGGCTCTGATCAGTGATGGTGTTTAGTTGCAGTTAGTAGATGCGTCAGAAATACAGTGATCACAATGTTGCCTAGTAAACCAAAACCTGGTTTTCAAAGAAGGAAAGAGAAGACAAAAGACAGAGAGGAAAGACAAAGGAAAGGATGTCACTCTGTAACCCAGTTTTTCACCAAGAAAGGAGGGCAGTCTTTAGTCTGTGAGTGGTGTTAACCTGTTGGCTTCATGTCCACAGTGAAATAAGCTAGCTAGCTACAGACTAGTGTTAGCCTACATTTAATCAGTGCAGGGAAACCTTTAGCAAGATATTCATATTAAATCATTGTTCCTGCCCCTTTTAGCAGACTAACAACAGATGAGTCAGCAGCACCCCAGTCTCCCCATAACTGTAGCCTCCCTGTCCCAGTGAAGAAGGAGAGCAGCATGGTGTTAGTGCCAATTATCATCATTCCAGGGAGTCTGTGGGGATTTCTCTGTCTCTCTTGCTCTTTTTACCATAACAAAAAAGAAAATGAAATGTTTATTAATGAGAGAAATTCAAACATATTATTCTCTCACATAATGATCATTTAGAAATAAAATAAAAACAACCTTCTGTCTGTACTGTTGGAAACAATGAGTAGCTGCATTTAATTTACAGACAATATTAAAATAATCCAGTTTGATAAGTTCATTTAGATTTAATTATGGCCGTTAAATGACATCTATAGATAGTTCATTTTACCATAAAAATACATTGAGACTGTAAAAGATTGCCTTAAGGACATTTTTACGGTGGCTTTTAATCTTGCATCAAATAGTGAACTGCATACTGTGTGCAGACTTGCATGTACAAATCACCAGCAGTAAATATTGTGCTAGTACTAGTAATTCATTTGAGTTATGTAAACCTTTTGATGGGAAGGTTAGATCCTAGATATGTGGTGACAACAGCTGCGCAGAGGGGGCCCAATTAGATTTTTTGTCATGGGGCCCAAAGTTTCTGGCGGCGCCGCTGGCCGTATTTCTACTGTTAAAAACTGCCAGGTCCCTGCCACCGCTCGACATAATGTTTACATTTACCTTGTGGGGAATCCCTCACCTAACACAGTCCAGGCTTGTCTCCTCCTCGATTAGTGCATCCAAAAGCACAACAAGCATCCAGCATTTTGGCAACGCAAAAGTAACAAACTCAAAATAACAGTGTATAACTTGCTTCCTGGTTGGCAGGCAGCGGAAAATAACGTGTTTTTTGCCCTCCAAGGGAGAGTTTTCCTTGGAACGTGAGGTCACGTGAAAACTATGAATTGTATAAGTAAGTACATTGTGAGAATGGTACAATCCAGAGTCAAATTCCTCATATGTGTACACATACCTGTTAATAAAGCTGATTCTGATATGAACACAAAGCTTAAATGAGAGTGAATTTTGGACTTTAGATTTAGATTTGCCAGGTATCCAGAAATACAACTTTTAACAAATGCTAATACTGCTCTGTGTGCCTGCTAGCAAACATTGAAGCAACAGTTTTCTGCACGTTCATGAAGTGATAATATGTCAGTGTTGGTTTACAGCTTGTTGTGTCAACTACAAAAGTGAGCACAAAAAAAATGCAGGCTTGGATAAATAGCAAGACCACAGTACAGCTACAAAAATGTGTATTCAATTCAAATATTAAAAGTAAAAACTCATTATCACCAAATCCCTTTTTTAGAGCATTACGTTGTTATTGAGAATCTTTTTATTACTGGTGCGTTAACATGGATGCATTTTAATGGTGATGGAGCTAATAATAATAAGCTATACTGTTAGTAGTTTAATCTATAACAGTGCATTATGAACGCTTACTTCAGTAAACGTACATAGCCTGCTGTGATAGTAAATTCTGGCTCATAGTATAATCATATTATGCAACATCAACTGTTTTAAGATCAGCACAGAGGGAGGGCTTCCTATTTACACCTCAGGGGGAGTTTTCTCAGAACTGCAGGCACCAGCATGCAGCTCCCACCCAAAGTGATGTCTTATGGCTTCACCTTATTCTGTTGATGTGTGCTGCATACATACTGTGTACACGTGTGCGAACACATCTGCATAGAGTAATTAAAGACCTGACACGGCAAGTGAAGGAGAAGGGGCTTGTCTCAGCAGAGAATCAACTGCAGGGCAACAAGGGCAGTTCTACCGAAAGATGGTCTGACACTTGAACTGATGATTTTAGATTTATTGGAGATCCCTAAACAACTGTAAGAGCTGGTTACAAAACATAAATCAACAAATATGTTAGCTACCTTCCCATACTGTCTCAGAGTATGTTAGCCTAACGCTAGCTCACATTAAGCTAACGCTAACTCAGTTAAACAAACAGTTGAGTTATAGCTCAAAACTAATTAAAGACACATATCACATCTTAATCTTAGAGTATGACAACAGATACTAACCTTGTGCCTCTTCGTGCTGATACGTTACGGTTTTTCTCGATTGCTTAAACACATTTCTTGAAATTATGATACTTTTTCTCGAAACTCTTAACACAAATCTACAGCATCTCACCCAATTCCCCAAACATAATATTTTCAGTAGTGATGTGCGGATCGATCCTGAAGTATCGATATTTCTGATAACAATGTTTCCTGCTCTAGGATCGATACTCATATAAAAGGATCGATATCTGAACTCAGTAATTTGGAGTGAGTGTTTTATCACAAGTATCTTACTGTCCCCAGGATGGTCTAATTATACTCGGTTGATAGGAACTACTTTTCCTTCCACCTGTCAAAGTCAGGCTTGTGCTACGGCTCTGTGACGGAGCTTCTTTGAAGTGAGCCGCTGCAGCCCTTTACATTTCCCGCGATTGAATACTGACTCTGGCTGACTGTTAGCTGTGAAGGTAATAATGTTGCCCTGTGTGATGTGTGTGCAAAGACAGTGAAATACTTTGGCAACACTGCAAACTTTGCTAAACATTAAGTCACACTAATAGGATGATGTTATGAAGCAGCAGTTCTGAACAGGATACTTTCATTGTAATTAAAGAATATGACAGTAGTTTGATTTCTTGTCATTATACAGCTATTATTTTGAATTAATAAGGCTATAGCCTACTCCTTGTTTCTCTCATAAATACAGAAACGGGAGAGGGAGGTCACATTAAACTAGAAATAAAATATGTAAAAAGTATTGGGATTGGTATTGGCAATACCAGCCTGGGTATTACTTGGTACTGTATCGTATAGGAATTAAGTGGTATCACACATCACATCACTAATTTTCAGGTCAAAATGAAGCTCTCCACTCAAAACCATTCAATCTTGTTGAAAAACCAAACTTTGCCCACAGACATAAAACACAAGTCCTGACCCTGAACTGACCTGGCCCTTTTATCTACACCAGGGGTTCTTAACCTTTCTGGCAGTCTAACCCCTTTCTGAAGTTGAAAATATTTCATGACCAGACAGAATGCGTTTTTTGCCGTGAGAGGCGCCTTTTTAAAAAATTGTATTCTATTTGCAGTGAGTGTTCTGTGTGCTGTTTATGCGCCCTGGGCACCTCGCATTTTGGCCACCTGCTGCGCCTTGTGTTTTTGAAAGAGCCCTCTGAGTGCATGGAGTTGAAAAAAATTCAACTCGTGCCTGACGGGCCCTCAATTGTGCTCACAGAAGTTTACAGTTGCTTGGGGTGGTGGTGATGGCGCAATGACTCCTGCCTTTGGTGTGAAAGACCTGGGTTCGATCCCCCACTGTGGCACTTCCACCAATGTGTCCCTGAGGAAGACACTTAACTCCTTGTTGCTTCAGAGGGCTCCTCTGATATGTATTGTAAGTTGCTTTGGATAAAAGCGTCAGGTAAATGTACAGTAAATTGTCCAGAGACTGCAACAGTCTGTCCCCGACTCATCCTAAAATACGCCTTAAACCGACCATCATTAAGGCGAAGCCCCAGGACCAGCTCGTAGGCTACTACCTTCAGTGTCTCCTCTTTCTGAGGGTCTCATGTGCCCACATGGATCTTCCTTTCCCTGTCTCCTGCATGTTTGTACAGCTCTCACACTCAAAACGATGCCAGAGCAGGCGCTCTCCATTTGTCTATTTTTTTAAAAAGCAGATGTCTTTAACAACTAAAGACACAGACCTGTGAGCTGTGATCAAGTTTCTGCTAGTATGAAACTGTTAAATTGATTTATTTTGCAGTATGCTAGGCCAGGCTTAGCCAGTTTCTGGTTTTCAAAATAGGAACAATAGGAGGAATATAAATGTAAGTACCACTTAAAACTTTTCTTCTTTTATCTGTAAGGAGAACAAGGCCGCAGCCGATCTGTAGCAGATGTTTGCTTTGGTATATTGGTACATAAATAAGAATTATTTAAAATAAAAGCAAATAAAAAGTAAGTAGCCTACTGTAACCACAACTGTAACATTACACTAAGAATGTAATGTCTATTTAGAATAATGATAATAATAAAGAAACAAGAGTCCCCTTTCAAACTACTTCCATTGTTTATTTTTTATCAAAGTGCTTCTAAGTTACACAAGCCTGTCAATCAAAAGCCAGATGTCTCTTGATTAAGTTAAAACGTTACAACATTACTCAGAATGTAAAGACAGCGGTACGAACATTCAAACCGTCTCACAGCTGCGGGTCTTTCCTCTCACGTTGTTGCTGGACTCTGCTGCGGCTGTTGGACCAGACAGCTCGGTGAGCTCATTGGCTGGCTCCATGAGCTGACTGGCCGGCTCGATAGCTAACGGCGTGGGCTGGCTCATCAGCTTCCCCCCACCGCACTTGCGGAGCTTCTCAACTCCAAAAACATTTGAGCACATTTTCAGTTCACTAACAATTTTCCTAAAACTGCTGATATTTGAAAAATCCACAAAATTAATTTCTTGCTTCAAAACTTGTTAGAAATAGATTAAGTGATGAAATAGCATATAAAAATTGTAAAACAAGTTCTGTTGTTGTCTTCTAAAGGGAAAACCAGTTGTTGTTCTGACAGCACGCGAGGTAGACTGGTCCGATGCATACTGGAGATTTTTCCCGAATCAGTACGCCATCTGGATATTTTTGGCATACTGCATAGGCGTTTGGTAGGCGGTTTCGAATACAGCCACTGTGTCAATGGAAGTCAATATTATGTGATATATTCTCACCCACCATCTAATAGTTTAAAATATTGCTCTGATGCAAAACTTATTGTCCAACCCTTCTTCTTCTAACGTATGTATTCAACAGAGTCATAAGTGTCTGCTCTGCCTGAATTCTACCAGAAGTAGAACAAGAAGAACATAGTGACGAAACGCGCTCTGTAGCGCTGTTTGTCCGTTTTCAGCTACTGTAGAAACATGACGACGCAACGTGGCGACGTGCATGGAAGACCCGCGGTTATGTTGTTATAAATGGCTCATTCTAAGGTAATAAAAACATAATGGTTTATTATATAAAGTCTTTATACACCACTGAAAACATAGTTATACTTCTTAGATTGCATTTCTGTCAATAAGAACTTTCGTCTAAGAACCTTGGCTCTCTCATAGTGTGTAATCAAGTTAAGTGTAACATTTTGGTCCCCTTAAAATGCCTTGTTAAGCACTGGGTTTTAATAAAAGACACTAACAAGTCAGCTGTCAATTTTTTCTGGTAAGAACATTTAGTTTAAGCTTGACTTTCACTTTGACAAACTTAGCATCCCAATCACCATCTCAGTTAACATGAATAACCTACCAGGCTGGTTAGCACTGGCTAATTACTTAGTATGAAGGATGAAATGTACATTTATCAGCAAGCTGAGTTTCACTCCTCCCCTCTTCCACCCCCTCGTCCAATTACAGTCACTTGTGTTTCTAAAAAAAACAAGATGCCAAAATGTCACACTCGAGGCTTCAGAACAGTAGTCCACAAACCCACGGGTGACGTCACGGTGACTATCTCACTTATTTTATACAGTCTATGCTGAAAACAGGCAAGAATACATAATAAAAGCAATAAAAATGACTGTCAGCAGGCAACAATTGTGTTATTTACAGACAGTCTTTGTCGACCAACTAAACAAGAAAAGAAAGGAGGGAGCAAAAACACAGAAGCACAAGGGAAGTGAAAAACAAGATTATACAGGGCAGTGGTTTCCTATTGGCTGGAGAAGGGGGTTTGTCAGTAGAGGATTGGTGCTCTGCATAGTATAATTAGAAAGAATCCACAGATGCCCTTCTATTATGAGATAGTGGTGAGTTGGAGGAAAAGCCCCCACTGTGTACATGTACATGTAGCAGGCACACCTAAATGTGTAGCTAGATTTCATTCTGCCTAATTAAAGTTTAACCCAACCACTATGATTATTTAGGCCTCCTATTTAGGCAACCCCCCCCCCCCCCCCCCCCCCCCCCCCCCCCCAAAAATATTTGAATCACTAAATGCTGCTGGTAGTGGGTTTAAAATAATACTGTGGATTAGAAGTGTAGAGTTTCAAGTATGTCGAATGAACACAGTTGTGCTGAGTACACATTGCTCAACAGCCGTTCCCTGCATAAATCCAGCACGTTAAAAAGTTAATGCTTAATACAAATTCTGTTGTATAATGATGCATCCATTCCAAATTCACTGCACAGCTTTTTGTTGTGTTTCAGCAGAGCGTTTCAACTCTCACGCGGGCCCAACAGTAGCGCTTGTTTGTATTCCACGGTTTGGAGAATATACAGCAGTCACAGGTGAGTTTACCAGGACAGAAGTCAGTAAGGAACAGTACATCAATGGACAGATTTTAGAAACACTGAGCTGATTTAGTCAGAGGGTGTTTAGTTTCAAATTCACTGCACAGCTTTTTGCTGTTTTTCAGTAGAGGTGTTCTTTTCCCCTGCCCTTCCAGGTCAGTGGTTGTTCACTCTCCTCGTTTCTTATCTAACAGAGAGCGAAGTATCAGAACTCTTGACCTGTAGCCGTCCAACTACATGCCCACTGGACCCGATTCCTACGAATCTCCTCCAAGCCATATCTCCTACTGTGGTCCCGACAATCACTCATGTGATAAATACTTCTCTGGCTTCAGGAACCTTCCCGACCACTTTCAAAAGGGCTCGGGTTACACCCCTGCTCAAAAAGCCCTCACT
>NC_060155.1:25820983-25830011 GCF_021292245.1 Micropterus dolomieu
ATATTAGTGCACTCATCAGATTCAGGACCACAGTCACAAGTATCTTCTTAATGCATTCTAAATTATCTTTTTAACTAAATTACCATATGAAATGTAAAATGTTTTTAACAAAGTTATCAAATTACATTAATACTCATTTTTACATTAGTTCTCGCATAACACTAAAATGAATTATACTTTTAATAGTATTCATTGTCTCAGCATGACACAAACTCACCCTTATTAGTGATAAATTCACAATAAATTTTACAACAGAAATATGTGGATGTCAGTAGCTAGCTTAAACACCAACGATAAAGTTAACACTCGTGTATATAGCGGGACTCTGACACGACGGAGCCACGAGGTCTCCGGCTGCTAGCATAACGTGACACATTTTCTCAGTTAGCACAAAACTCTTTAACAATATACGCATGTAAAACGTCTCTTTTACTCATATAAAACCACAGTAACATAACGAAATGTAGCCTACTATCAACATATGTTAAAATCTACATTGTTTTGTGAGTGGTCATTACCTTAAAAAGGGGGAAAATAACGAGAAAGTTGAGGAAACACGCACACGCAGCTCTCGCCTTCACTCGTCTGTATTGAATGAGGAAGAGGAGCGCGCCTGAATCCCCCTACTGAAACCCCAAGGCATTACCAAAAGATCGACGAATAATCAACCCATACAGACGAAGATCAGTATTATCTGCATTCAACTTCTTAATATAACTCTAATTTTAAACAGTGACAAAACTTAATACGCATTATAATATAACCATTAATATAAACAAAACTTAATACGCATTTTATAACAGACTATTTTATATGCAATAATGAGTTATGAACTATAAAGTCACATACCACTTGTCACACTCACTTGTCACACAAGCAATGACAAATATTTTAGCCAAAATCTGTGTCCCCACCACCCTTTACAATTACTCAAGTTTATTAGCAATTTCTCATCCTGTCCATCAACAGAAACATACAAGGCCTCCCCACTCCCCCATATTGGACACTCAGATCACATCACTGTCATGCTAATGCCAGCATACTGACGAAGAGTGAAGGTCAGCAAACCAGTTCTGTTTAAGCAGGCAGCCACATATAACGGTCACACAGACATCGAGGAGTACACAGACACGGTCACTTCTTATATCAGTAAGTGCATTGATGATGTGACACACAAAAACCATCATCACTCAGGCTAACAAGAAGCTGTGGCTGACAGGGGATATCAATCGACTGCTGGGGGCCAGAAACAAAGACTTCAGAGCTGGAGATGAAACTGGCCTGAGAACAGCGAGAGCCAACCTGTCCCGCAGCATCAGGAAAGCAAAACAGAAATACACAAACAAGATAACCCATCATTTTAAAGACAGCAGAGATACATTCAGACCATCACGGACTACAAACCCGTGCCACAGATCTGCGATAACAACATCTCTCGGCTAAATAACCTCAACAGGTTCTTTGCACGGTTTGACGCACAAAACAACACACGGCCACAGAAGATCCCACCTCCTCCTGACGACAAGGCTCTGTGCCTGTCTGCCCCCAGCGTGAAGACTCCACTATCAACACCCGCAAGGCAGTAGGTCCTCACAACATCCCTGGTCGTGTGCTGCAGGACTGTGCAGAGGAGCTGAAGGATGTCTTCAGGGATGACTTTAACACTTCTCTGAGACAGGCTGTTGTTCCATCATGCTTCAAGACCACCACCATCATACCTGTGCCAAAGAAACCCACTCCATCTTGCTTTAATGACGATCGCCCTGTGGCACTGACCCCGATCATCATGAAATGTTTCGAACGGCTAGTCATGTCACACATAAAATCCATCCTCCCCCCCATATGTTTCCTGAGTTCTGTGTGAATTAAAAAAGAGCTGCTAACTTCACTATCTTCTCTGCTACTCTGCTGCTTCAGCACTCCACTAGTATTGTGTCACTCAAAGAACGTTTCGCGAATAGTCTTGGACTCTTACGTTCACTAGTCACACGGTAGCTGCATGAGCTCCGTCAGCACAGGAAACAGAATTGATTAGTTCATGACTCTCAAAATGGGTGCAGCAGAATAGTGCTGTTTTGGGTTTTTGGGGTTTGGATTTGCAGCATAAATAGAGAACACTTTTTCACAGGCATTTTGTATTCATAGTTAGACAGATATCGTGATGTATCATTTTAGAATTGTCTAGCGATATATGGATTATTGCAGAATTGCTGTATCGTGATATTGTTGTTATCATGAACCATGTATTGTGTATCGTATTGTGAGGTACCCTGCGATTCCCACCCCTAGTGTAGAACAGTGTAAAAGACTTGAAATGTTTGTGTGGCAGGGAGTCCCAGGTATTTAACATCTGTTAGGTCATTATCAAGAAAATGGAAATGACTTGGTTAGTTGTGCTCCCGATATGGACGTTAGAGCCACGTTCCGCACAGTCACGCCTCTTTTTGGCATACTATATAAATCACACACCTTTACATTGTTAGACAGTTCAACTGTGTAAGAATGAAGATTGTGACCGCGATTGTGCCGCTGTTGCTGCTGGTCTGCAAGACTAAGGCAGGAAATGTTCCTGCGTATACTTGTCTTCAAGACGTCGGTGCTGCTCTGAAAGAGTTGACTGCCTCGTTGGCTCAGCATACGGTGGAAATAAGATCCTTGAAAAAAGAAAATGAAGGTACGGCATTACATCGTTTGGCAATGGCATCTGTTTCATTTTCATTTGGATCCATTCTCTAAGAACCACTGTTGTTTTAAAAGGGTAACTATGTCATATAGAAGTTCATACATATCCAAAAGGAGAAAAAAATTCTTCCACAAATATATTGGAGCAATTTCCAAAGAAATTGATGGTGCAGTGAAGTCAAACTCAGTTATTTATCCTCATTTTTTTTCAGCAACACTTAAAGAACTGGGGAAGCAGAAGACTGAGATTGACAAGCTGAAGCAACAGCTGCAAGGTATTGTATGAAAATAATCCTTGATCTGATAATTTCTATTGAACCAAGTGGCATAATGTAAATGTACCAGGTTGAAATTTATTCTAAAATACCATAATATCCATAGTTTCTAGATTGTGCATTTCATGGATAAAGCAGCTGCTCCTGCTGCTGAGAGATTTACTGCAAGGCACTTAATTTTTTACAAAGCAAAGCATATGCTCTGGGGAAATGTAGGTAAAGTATAATTTCTCTACTCTGTGTACTATTTGAGATATTTATGTTTTTATGCACACTCCCGCAGACAGCCTCTCAAGGAAATATTTATAAAGTATTTAATATTTAAACATTGTACACAGCAGCGTAAAGTAGTAACGACGGGCCCTAGTGCAGGCTGTTATGATGGGCTACACCGTTATGAAGCACACGCGCACACACTGCGTTTTTGTATAGTAGGGAACCCTATATTGTCAAATGTATGTGCCTTAATACCTCGTTTTGCCACGGTTTAACTGATAAGATTAGATGCAGTAAATACCTAATTTAAAGCTCCCTAAATTGATTTCTTTCCATATTAACACATTAAATTCAACAGTTGTCTCTGTGTGCGTCTCTCTCCAACACACACACGTCTAAAGTAAAGTACCATCACGGGATGGATTTAGAGCCTGCATTGAACGAGATCTTTAACAATGTCCTCAGTAATCCAAAACAATCTTACTTAGGAGCTTTGCGACCCTCTCCACCTGTTCCTTTCTCTCCTCTCTCTTCTTGAAACTACTTTTATGTTTGAATTGCAACACTTCCAGCTCGCATGTCTGCTCTGTCAGTCTAATGGTCAGAATTTGCGTTTCACACGATTTCTGGAGTCTTGCCGTCAATTGTCACATCATCAAATAGAAACTTAAGATTGGGCCGTCATTTCCATATTATCCAGCAATCATCACTGCATATGTAGCTATGTGACAAATAGAAAATAAGACTACATTATCTGTGGAATCTATTTTTTATATTTCACTGTATACCTTAGCCTACTGCTTGCTATTTACACACAAAAGTCTGTGGTGTTTGAAACGACCGCCGCACATGAGTGTATATATAGCACTTAATCCCTCAGGTAGAAACATAGGTTGAGATTTAGAACCATTTTACCCTGTAACTGAGGAAGACCAGCTTTTAAAGGCCCCTAGTACAGTGCGGGCCCCAGTGCAGCTACACTGTCTGTACTCTCTATAGGCTACCTAAGACCCTGATTGTAAAATATGCAACCAAGTTTAATGCATGCAATAATCTCCTAATAATTCTGTCTGTAATAAGAACTGGAAACATGTTTTTGACTGTTATGTTATGCTTACCTAGAGATAATGATTTTTGCTTTCTCAATAAAACTGCTAAACATTGTTACTATGTGAGATAATGAGACAAGTAGCTTGCAATCCCAAAAATAAAAATGTTTGCAACCACTGTAGTTTTTGGCTTCTGTAACAGTTAAATGCTTTTAGAATTCAAACTTGCTTTTATATTTATTTATAAAACATCAACTGAAAGTGGTGGATAGTACAAAAATACAAAGGATAATGGTCACATGGGTGTATCCACAGACAGTTTAAAATATTTACAGTTCTCTCTCTCTCTCTTTCTCTCTCTATATCTCTCTCTCTCAGTCAAACAGGTGGCTTTCTCAGCCTCTCTGTTGGCTAGCGGCAGAGCCACTGTTGGACCCTTTCATGGATACACTAACATGGTCTTTAAAAATGTCGTCACAAACATTGGAAATGCCTACAACCCAAACACAGGTACCTGAACTCTGAAATCTTAACAACAAATTTCACTTGTTATTGTCAGTCTGATTAATTTTCCATTTAAAATGTTGTTTCAATTATCAAGTGTATCTTGAGAATAAAGCAAGCATACCTAGGTTAAACACTTTAGCTAGTCATCAATTCATGCTTAATATTTATTGATTTTTTTGTGTGTGTTTATGTGTTCATGTGTGTTCATTATTAAAAAAAAATTCTATTTTGGCATGAATGTATAACAACAATATTGCCAAAGAATTATAAAAACTGCAATTATAACATTAGTCAATTGACAAAAAAATAAATCAACAACTATTTTGATAATAGGACATGACAGTCGTTTGAGTAATATGTAAGCAAAAAAAGTCAAATGCAAGAATTTGCTGAATTTAATTATAATGGCCTACATTTAAAATTTCTGTTCTGGACTGTTGGACAGACAGAGCAACATGTTTCCAGATGTCAACTTTGGATTTGGCAAATTGTGATTCTCATTTGCTCGGCCTCGTGCATGAGATACACGGGGGGCTGCCGGGCGGTGGGTGTCACTGTGCTCGTGCGGTGACGACGACTTGCGTGCTGATATTGATGATTGCGTGCCATTTTGGCGGTTTGGTTGCCCGTTCCGCGGCAGTGGGGTGCTGGTCACGGGGTGGCACTGGCCTCAGATGTGTGCGTGCAGCGGTCGGTCCGGGTGCCGCTCTTCTGCGGTCCTGCCTTTTGCTTTCCGACGGCATTGCGTTGTCAATTGTCATTTGGATGGCCGGTGTCTTTGCCGTTTGCTGGTCGGGTCGGGGTCTTCTGCGTTTGCGTCGCGATTCGTCAGGGAGTTGACTTCTTTCCTACCCCCATTGGCTACAGGGGGTCTTGCCTGCCTGTCGCTGGAGTCGGTGTGGCGCGGCTGTGGCATCCCACTCTCACTATGAGCTACATTCTGTACATTATGTCCGTCTGTTTGTCTCTGTTTTTGTTTGTTTGTGTGTTTGTTGTTTGTTGTTAGTTTGTTTGTTTGTTTTTCTCCGCCCCAAGCCCTCCTCCCTGTTCTCTTGCAGGTTTTGTTGTTTTCTGCAATTGGTGTTTCCTTCTTATTTCCCGTGGTCCCCACCCCCTATCCTTGTTCTCTTGCAGGTGTTACCCTCTCTCAGTGATGTGTGTTTATGTAGTGCTTCTATTCCCTATCCCCATGTCTGTCCCCTGTCTGGCCCTGTGACAAATAAATTTGAATAAATAACAATACAGACAGAATAAAGAGTATATTGATACTCTCTTGTTAAAGTAAAATCTGTCTGGCACAATATGGTATCCAGCTCCTCATACTCATAACAGGCTGCCGGGCAGGACAGGTTAAAAAAATAAATAAATAAATGCGTTAACGTGCCCAGCCCTACTTTAAATATTAACTACTGAGTACTAAAACCAGAAAATCAAATGCAACAATTTATTAATATGGGAATAAGAAACAGAGAATGTTAGAATGATTAAGGGCTACCAATTGCTCCTATCCTCCTTCTCAACAAGCATCAGTGCTCCCAAAACTGCGTTCTATAATGACAGAATAAGCAGTGCCACTCACTCAAGGAAATTATTTTCCACTTTTAAAGCGCTACTAAATCCTCCTGCACCTCCACCACCCACAAACTTGTCTGCTGATACCTTTGCTGCCTTCTTCACAGGCAAAGTGGAGGCCATAACTAGCCAATTCTCTAAAACACTCAAACTCAACCATTGTAGCAGTCCTACTACATCTTTTCCTCTGCCCTCCCAGGTCAGTGGTTGTTCACTCTCCTCGTTTGCTCCTCTCACAGAGAGCGAAGTATCAGAACTCTTGACCCGTAGCCGTCCAACTACATTCCTACTGGACCCGATTCCTACGAATCTCCTCCAAGCCATATCTCCTACTGTGGTCCCGACAATCACTCATGTGATAAATACTTCTCTGGCTTCAGGAACCTTCCCGACCACTTTAAAAAGGGCTCGGGTTACACCCTTGCTCAAAAAGCCCTCACTTGACCCAACTCAAGTTGAGAACTATCGACCAGTTTCTCTTCTACCTTTTTTATCCAAAACTATTGAACGGGCAGTATTCAAACAGGTCTCAGAATTCCTCTCACGGAATGACCTCCTAGATCCATACCAGTCTGGTTTTAAGAGTGCCCACTCTACTGAAACGGCTCTTCTGTCTGTAACAGAAGCCCTAAGGTCAGCTAAAGCTGCAGCCCAATCCTCGGTTCTTATCCTGCTTGACCTATCAGCTGCCTTTGACGCAGTCAACCACAGGATCCTGCTATCCGCTCTCTCAGCAATGAGCATCTCGAGTAAAGCATTCCTGTGGTTCGAATTCTACCTCTCGGGGCGTTCCTACAATGTTTTGTGGCGAGGACAATTATCTTCCTCCCACTGCCTCTCCACAGAGGTGCCCCAAGGCTCAGTGCTAGGGCCCCTTCTCTTCTCAATTTACACCACCTCACTGGGGCCGATCATTCGCTCGCACGGCTTCTCTTACCACTGCTACGCAGACGACACGCAACTCTAGGGCCAGGCGATCCCACTGTCTTGGTGCGGATCACGGAGTGTCTATCGGATATATCTGCATGGATGAAGGCTTGCCAGCTTCAACTAAACCTCTCTAAGACTGAACTCTTGGTCATTCCAGCCAAGCAATCTGTCCACTATAACATCAAACTACAAATTGACTCCGCAACCATCACTCCAGCCAAGGTGGTGAGAAACCTGGGTGTCATGATTGATGACCAGCTGTTCTTTTCAGACCATGTTGCTGCTGTCTCTCGTTCATGCCGCTTTGCTCTATACAACATAAGGAAAATCGGGCCCTACCTCACTCAGTACGCCACCCAGCTTCTGGTACAGGCCATGGTTATCTCTCGCATCGACTATTGCAATGCCCTCCTAGCAGGTCTTCCAGCTTGTGCGGTGAAACCCTTACAAATGGTTCAGAACGCAGCAGCGCGTCTGGTTTTTGATCAGCCCAATTTCCATTACTCAGTGACCTCCACTGGCTCCCTGTGGCCTCCAGAATCAAATTCAAGTCACTAATGCTTTCATACAGAGTGACTACTGGGTCTGCACCCATCTACCTAAACTCCATAATACAAACTTACGTTCCTTCTTGACCGCTACGCTCCTCCAACGAACGCCGCCTGGCTCTGCCATCCCTTCACACAAAGCAATCCCAGTCCCGGCTGTTCTCATCTGTGACACCACGATGGTGGAACGAGCTACCACACGCCATCAGAGCAGGGGCGTCCCTCTCTAACTTCAAGAAGCTCTTAAAAACTCATCTCTTCCGAGAACACTTCCTCTTATAACACTTCTAACTCCTAACCCCTAACATGCACTTCCTGTGCTCTTCTTCTTCTATTCCCTACAATGATCATGTATAGATTGCACTTTTTGTTAACTCTTACTTCCTTCTCTAGGTATCTACCCCATTGATGTGATATGTACTGTGAGCTCTTACTAGTATTTATTGCTGCTCTTACTAGTATGTTTTGTCAGTTGTAGATCTGTAATTGATGCTCTGTTGATGCTTGTATGTTGTTCCTCAAATGTAAGTCGCTTTGGATAAAAGCGTCTGCCAAATGAGTAAATGTAAATGTAATGTAAATGATGTAATGAAACACTTGGCGACTACAGCTTCTATGTTATGCTGCTTCAACATCTTACAACCATTCATCTGTCTCTACCAATATATCAGCATGCTTACACTCTCTTCTAACAGACTGACATGCTCAGGCATCTCCAGCTGCTCTTATTATATATTACTGTACATTAGGCCCAAAATCACTTAATTCAATTCAATTTTATTTATATAGCGCCAAATCATAACAACTGTTATCTCACAGCGCTTTTCGTAAAAGAGCAGGTCTGGACCATACTCTGTGATGTTATTTACAGAAGCCCAACAATTCCCACCAAGAGCAAGCACTAGGCGAAAGAGGCAAGGAAAAATTTCCTTCCAGAAACACCTGCAGGAAGTGATAGCAGGAGAGAGGAGAGGGACGAGAAAGCACAAGACTACCAGAAAGGGGAGTAGTTGAGTTAATAACATGCAATAATGGGATGAAGTTGCGTAGAGAGGGAGCGAAAGTAGAGGAGAGAGGACCTCAGTGCATCATGGGAAGTTCCCCGGCAGTCTAGGCCTAAAGCAGCATAACTAAGGGATGGTTCAGGACTCACCTGAGCCAGCCCTAACTATAAGCTTTATCAAAGAGGAAAGTCTTAAGCCTAGTCTTAAATGTGGAGATGGTGTCTGCCTCCTGAACCCAAACTGGA
>NC_060155.1:25830031-25830985 GCF_021292245.1 Micropterus dolomieu
ACTCTTACTTCCTTCCCTAGGTATCTACCCCATTGATGTGATATGTACTGTGAGCTCTTACTAGTATTTATTGCTGCTCTTACTAGTATGTTTTGTCAGTTGTAGATCTGTAATTGATGCTCTGTTGATGCTTGTATGTTGTTCCTCAAGTGTAAGTCGCTTTGGATAAAAGCATCTGCCAAATAAGTAAATGTAAATGTAAATAGGACAAGGACAGACTACAACGGACAGTCAGGACTGCAGAAAAAATAATCGGTGCCAACCTGCCCTCCATTCAGGACTTATACATTTCCAGAGTCAGGAAACAGGCAGGAAACATCACTGCAGATCCATCTCACCCTGGACACAACCTGTTCCAGCTCCTCCCCTCTGGTAGGCGCTACAGAGCACTGTACACCAAAACCAACAGACACAGAAGCAGTTTCTTCCCACAAGCCATCACTCTGATGAACAGCTGATTTCTGACTCACAGTGTCAGGAACAATTCCTGTGCAACAACCCAGTAACTCTGTTTCTAATCAGCACCTGTTTACTGGTTTCCACTTATTATTTATTTATTCACCATTCTCTATTTCAGTGCTGTTCATACTATGTCTTATTGTATATACTGTATACCAATACACCTACCTCAGGTCATAGGTCTTATTTATTTTTGCACTATGCTCCATCACACTGTGTACATGTGTACATAATGAGAATAGTTAGGGCCCGAGCACGACCGTGTGAGGTCCCTATTGAATTTGCTAAGATTATTAGGGCCCAAGCACGACCGTGTGAGGTCCCTATTGAATTTGCTAAGATTATTTTTAGGGCCCGAGCACGACCGTGTGAGGTCCCTGTAGTAGACCTAAATTTATTAGTTATGCATTTTAATAAATTTATAAGAATTGATACCCAATTATGAATTTTTATTCATAAAATCAAAATTTCCTCGTTAAGGGCACCACCGGAGTT
>NC_060155.1:25831005-25845728 GCF_021292245.1 Micropterus dolomieu
GTACCTGTATATCATATCCACCTTCAACATGTACATAATGAGAATAGTTTACTCTTGCATCCTTTGCACTCTGATCACTGCACTATTTGTCAATATGTCTATATTGTTTTGTTCATAGTGTGTATATTAGTGTCTATTCTGTAGTTTGTGTCTGATTTTATTTTATTATTGTGTCATGGTATTATTGTATAAGTAAGCACATCATGAGCAATGTACAATCCTGAGTCAAATTCCTCGTATGTGTACACATACCTGGCAATAAAACTGATTCTGATTCTGATTCTGTGAGGGACCAAGCTGGCAGGCATGCGGAGCCACAATTAACAAAATATGCAACAAAAGTCCTGGGCCCATAAAATAGGTCAACTAAACAATATACTGCATTTTAAAGAGGTGGTATTACACTCATTTTCAAGTTCAAAATCTTAATTAGGGGTTGTACCTGAACAGGTTTACATGTTACATGTTTTAATTTTCAAAAAACAACATATTTTTCTCATACAGCACATTGCTGCAGCTCCTCTTTTCACCCTATGTGTTGTACGCTCCGCTCTTGAGCTACAGAGTGATGCATCTTGGGAATTGCACATGCGCAGTTCCCAGGTAAGGACTACTAGCCAATCAGAAGCAGAGAGGGGCGGGTCATAAGAAACAAGGTAGTGTGATCCAAATCAAAGCTGCTTCAGACTGAGACCCTAACCTAGCAGATGGTATAAGTTACTCACAAGTCCACAACCACACAACATCATTGTTCCACATCTTATCATCAGGACTAAACGTTGAACTGTTGCCGGTGTTCTGACGATCTATGCTGCCTTGCCGAAAAATGCTACCATAGCGCACATCAATAGACTCGACTCTACTCGGCCCTGCTCCGTTTTCCATTGCAGGTAGTACCCAGAGATAGTACGTAGTTTGTCGTCATAGTTCAATGCGACACACACACCAGCGATCCACACAGCTTTCTCTTTTTTAAGTTAAAACGTTTCAACATTCCTCAGAATGTAAAGACAAATAAGCGGTATGAAAACCTTCCAGCTGTGTTTTCCTCTGCCGTTGTTGCTGCAGAGGTCTGTGTGACGGTGGGAGCAGAGGGCTCTGTGAGCGGGCGGCTGGCCGGCCTCACACGCTACCTACTGTGCTGAATGGCTCAGACCCATCCAGGACATGGTCAAACCATAAACCCTAGCCCGTCCAATGCGTTCTGCTACTGCCAATCGTCTTTCTACTCCCTCATTATGAGCGGGGCCCAGCTACCACCCAACAGAATCACGACTGGTCTTCATTCCGGCTCCACAATGGTGGAACAAGTTCCCCATTGACAGCATAGACTCAACACATCTTCCATTGCACACTTAAAACTAATCTGTTCAGATAAAACAAACAACAACCTTCTCTATCTCTCATTCTTTCCAAATGATCAATAATTAATTTGTGGTAACTTAATTACACATTAATTTAGTAAAAGGCACCGCCTAGGCAAATAATGAAATGATAAAGGCCAAAAAACTGCGTCCCCCTTCACATGACGGAGTCTCAAGATTAGGTAATAATGTGGGTTTTGCCTTCCAGCCACTATCATTTCATACTGTATTAACTAATTAATTTGCTATTGGATAAATAACCACACCACTGCTATTAGGATAAGATAAACTTGGAACCCGTAATTACTTGTAATTTAGCAGAAATTTTCAATTCTTTTACATGGAAAAGTACAATAGACCTACATTGATGCATTACATGCCTAATGAAATATTGTACTTTCAAGCCCCAGGTTTCAAATATTAAATATTTGTCTTTAATAATGCCTTTATTTATGCCTAATAAGCAAAAAATCATAATTAAATTGTGGGACAAACATCCGTATGCATTATTTATTAAGAGCTGAACACTGCCATTTTGATTCAACTTTAGCTTAATCCCAGTTCTGCTCGGAAGCACATGGCATCACCTTTTCCTAACTGACCACCACTCTCATGCAATGAGAAGAGCACAGACAAATATGAAAATACATTAATATCTCTAGTCGAAAACCAAAATTGTTTTAAAACTGCAGTGCAGAACTTTTTTCTCCCCTTCTGGCACACTGTCAACACATGCTTATGATGTATGCCTATAGGAGAACTTGCCCAAGGCTCATGTGCAGAAATAGATACAAAAATACAGAAATATTTACACAGTTCAATAATACATTATTTAGGTAGAAGAAATGTAGCTACTCCCAGTATTTTACAAATACCAACCTGTCCTAGAGCAGTAACATGACATTGTGTCTGCCCTCTGTCCCTTCTCTGCACTCTCCAACGAGGAAAAGGTTTACCAATAGTTATCACTGTAATCCTTCCTCTAAATGCTGAGTTTTTTCTATCTGGAATCAGAAACTTCACAGGTTTTTCTACCAGAGGCTTTTGCCATACTCCTAGTTGCTTTAGCCTTGTGTCATCTCTGTTCAGTTTCAATTTAGGTGACATTATTATTAGCAAAACGACATATAATACAATGTTGCCAAAGAATATTAACACAAACTATACAATCATCCATCCATCCATCCATTGTCAACCGCTTATCCTGCGTACAGGGTCGCGGGGGGCTGGAGCCAATCCCAGCTGACATCGGGCGAAAGGCGGGGCACACCCTGGACAGGTCGCCAGTCCATCGCAGGGCCACACATAGACAAACAACCACTCACAACCACACCTAAGGACAATTTCTGACAATTTTGGAGACACCAATTAACCTAGCCTGCATGGTGGATGGTGGGAGGAAGCCGGAGCACCCGGAGAAAAAACATGCGGCCACGGGTAGAACATGCAAACTCCACACAGAAAGGCTAGGGCAACCAGGGTTTGAACCCACAACCTTCTTGCTGTGAAGCGATCATAATAATAATAATAACAATCATAATAAACATAAATAAACAATATAATAAAATAATAATACTACATGGCTCTGGGTTTCTCCCCTCTTCAGCTCTGGCAAACAAATCATTGCTGGCCTTTGTAAAACACATCGCTGCGGGTGCGCCAGCATGGGAATGTCGCAACAGTTTCCAATATTCTGCAAAATACAGAGAGATTTAGTGTGAGATAGTTCAGGGTGTATAAGGTACTTATCCATAGTCAGGGTATTACGTGTAGAAGGCCCCAATGTGGAGAAGCAGAGAGTTGCACGGAAGATAAGCAACGTACTGCTGGGGACCGGGTCACCAGCAAAATGTATTTTACCTTAAAAGAAGCCCCACCAAAAAAATCTATGTCAGTTCAAGTTCAACTTTGCAGGGCTCATCTAACTTTGGCCTAGTAGATGTAGAGAGGAGTCCTGAAGTCAGCAAACTGAAACAGTAATGTTACAGTGCGATGTCTGTCTAAAGTTTGCTAAAATAGACACCAAAGGCTACAGGTAATATCAGACCAAGTTAAGCTGTAGCGGTAAGCGCTTGTTTATTGTTTATTGATTCATTTTTTTCATATTTTCTTTCTCTTTTTCTTTTTCCAAAAGTCACAGTTTTGCTTTAAATTGAACTATTAAGACCTCCTCCTTTAAATCTTATTTATGTGCATCTTAAAAGAGAAGCAATGTCCCTTCAATCAACTTGTCATGCCCAATATTTATCTTGAGAGCCCTTGTGGGTACTTGACCCCCTGCTTGGAAACACTATATTATGCATCTAATTTTTCACTTTGAAAGGGCACATTCCTCAGAAGTAGAGCCCTTATTTTCTTATAGTTTATTATATTTTACTGCAAATATGAGTTTTTTAATTTATAAAATTTTTTACTATTCTAACTAATTGTCGATGGATGGACTATTCTAACTGAGTAATGCAAGTTACAGGGCCAATCAAAAAATAAATAAATACCAGTGCTGTTCTCAGTATTACCAGATGGGGACAGCATAGCTCCACAGTGTTTTACCCTCCTCTCTTTGTTTTGCTGTGGCTCTTATCAGGGACAGGGTGACATAAAGGGAAGCAGATAAAGGTTAAATACTTTTCTCAAGGGTGCTACATACAGACCTTCACCATACGGTAAACTCAGCACCCAAGAAGCCAACCAGCAGCTCACAGATCACCATTTTATAACATCATAACGGCTGGCCTGATGCAATTCAGCTTTAGGGCTGCATACTAAACACCTGGCTCAGACTCATCTGTAATTATTTAGCCAGTTATGATGAATGTCGGAATATGTGATGTTTTTTGGGGGGTAGGATTAAGGAATTTTAAGGCTTAGAAGCATAGCATGACTGTTCATTTCTCAGCATACTTCCTCCGGTGCACTGCCACCTCAACAATCTTCCATGTTCACAGCAGTGTAACAAAACCTCCTCAGCTATCACAACACTGCTAATTAAAAAGAGACATTAAATGCACGGGATCATGCAGTCTACAGATGTATCACAGTATGAATGAGTCTGGCAGTCAAATTTGAAGCAGTCATTTTTCATCAATGAGTACAAAACATTGATGTTCTAAGCCACTGGGGAATATCTCTCATATGTTTAATCTCAGACAGAAAATGTTGAACTGATGCTCAGTCAAGTGTTTTACAGATTCTGCGGGCAGAATGCTTCTGTCAGAATCCACAGTCTTATGTCAGTGTTGCACACCATTGACAATAGTTGTATGTTCAAATATTTTTATATTAATATTGATTTTCATTGTTTTGACACTGTCTTTGTAGTCAGTCAGTTGAAAACATGGGTTGGTGTTTACAAATTGTTACATTGCAATGGTTTTAGATATAGAACCAGGAGAACCATTTGAGGAACTCTGGAAGTTAGTTACCAATGTCCAGGTGTGTTGTCTAGTAAGTTTGCTAACATCAACTAAATATTTATAGCTAGTGGCTAAACTTTTGTCTGTGAAACCTCTGGCTGATTTCACTGGTGTCCACAACTTTGATGACACAGGCAAACATGTAAATGTAATGCACTGTATTGTGCCTTTCTAGTTTTCTGACCACTACATCACATTCACCAATTTGTACACTAAACCTAAGTGCTCTAACAGAAAGTAGCATTCACACACAGCCTGGAAGAGTCAGGGATTGAACCGCTGATCTTCCAATTACTGGGCCAGCTCCACCTCCTGAGCCACAACCACCCACATCAAGCAAGTGCAACAACACAAGACACAGCAAGCTATCTAATAAATTATTAATAGTCTAACAGAAAGAAGGCCAGCTCGACATCTGTCCTGCATCCTTTCAGCTCTTTTAGCTCACAATAACAAATAAAAGCCAGTCCGATATTTACTCTTGTCCTCTCTCTTGCTCGTCACGCTCTCTTTTTCTATTTTTCTCTTCCTCACTTCCTCCAACGACTCTCTGCAGCCTCTACTATGATATCCATACTGAGAATACCGAGCTAGCTTCTTCCAAAGAACTTACATGCTTTTTGTTATTGCTGGCTGAAGAGTTGTGTTGGTGCTGTAAGCCATTACCACACTGTTTCGTGATGAATGTTCTGCACCAGGATTCCAGTGTTACATAGTGCAGTAGCTAGCGCAGCAAGCCCGGAGTGGCAGTGACAGAGACTTCATTCATCTTATTACAGGTCAGTATAACCTACCATCTAAATTATATTGAAGCTGTTATTTTAAGATACTTTATAATGTTGCTTAAATATCAGATCCAGATATTAGGTTTGCATCTCAAATGGCACCATTGTTTTTTAAATTCATCATCTGTAAAATATGCCTAAAGGCATACCTACACAGACTGTCCTTTTCCTGGATGTGTTTGGTCGAAAAGGGCTACTAGAGTCCAAGTCTGGCTGAGTTTGCTGACTCTCTGTTCACATGAATGACACAAAAAAGCATACTGATGAGGTTCTTTGAGCCTTTTCCATTTTTACTGAAGAGTGTTTATGACGCTCAGTAAACTCTTTTCTTTTGTGATGACTGTGTATGTGAAAAAGTATTTCTGGGTGTTTCACATGACCTGCAATTTCATGGTGGTATTTCCAGAGGCTTACATTTTTGCTTATTTCTTTCAAGACATTAGGTAAGACAGAGAAGACAAATATTCAAAACTGGAGGTTTGAATACATCCCGTCCATATTCCTGCTTGCTGGCTTGCAAATTAACTTAGCGGCAGTCCACTGCAATCACTGTAATCAGTGAACAGAACAGAATATTTCACTGGTCTTCAACACAATCAAAACATGATGGTTTAGACAAAGACCATAGAGTCACATCTATTCCCTGTCCACAGTGACTCCCCAACTAACCAGCATGAGTGTGCTTAATAAATGTACAGAGACGAGAGGAAAAAGGAGTGACTGGAAGGAAATAAGAGAGAACTAGAGTTTCTGGTGAGTTCTGTCAGAGAGAGACTGAGCTGAACACAACGCACTCCCACACACAGCAGAGGCGTCCGTTGCTAGCAAGTTTACAGCTATCATCAATAGATTTGGTACATTGGCGGTTTTGGGCACTTAAACATCCTGTGAATGACGCAAGATAAAATGACGCTAGATTTTTTTTTAAACTTCCTGTCTGAACACATCCTCACAATACCCAGGTGCCGGCAGTATTCTGCATCACCCAAACTCCTACTACCTGTCTTTAAAAATAAGAAGAAAAAAGCCAAATAGCTGTTCATTTGTGAATATTTTTAACCTCGTGTGAAACTCACAATTATATTAATTTGTAAATTAAAAACTAACACACCACTGTGACAGAAAGAGCAATTCACACTAGAACTGTTGAGAAGAAATCACAGACACCTGTAAATAACGAGTATTTACTGATAATTAATTCAAGACAACAGTGGCGGTGTAACTTCAAGAGTATTTCCCTGGCTGGGACAAGGGTGTTAACTTTCACAGTTTGTTTGTTGAATTGTTTTTTGCAGGTGAAGTAGCTCGTTATTCTAGTCTCGTTACTGAGGCAACATCAAGGCTGCCAGGCTAACTGAGCTGCCATACCAGCTGTTGGGCCTACAACCATGCACCGATGCTCGCTTTCTCGCCCCCCTCCCCTCTCGCTGTCAGCCTCTCCCTCAGATGTTCTCATTAAGGAACAGAAAAAAGCCCCCTGACAGCAGGAGCACCCAACCTTTCTTCTGCTTTAAACCATGGGTGTCAATTGGGTAAGGCAAGTTACCTTACCTTACCCTGAGAAAGTTGAAATTTGGACCTGAACTTTTGATTGATAATTGGGAGAGCAAAGATTGAGCCGAAGTTACAGAGCTGTGGTTAAGCTATATGTAGCAAAGTAATAATCAGGGGAGAACTTGGCACTGTTGGCCACTTTAAGATAACAGGTTTGAATTTTAGCATACTGACCCAATTTCACATCCTGTCAGTTATCACTCATTGCTCCAGTTACATGTCAACATGTGCTGTAATTAGAATTAATTTAGAGTTAATTTCAATTAAAACAAAATTACACCAGACTTTAGGCACCTTCACGCATTTGAATCCCATATCATCTCAACTATTGTAATAGTAAGGTTTAAAAGCTTGAAAGACTTCATTATCAAAGAGTCACAGTGTTATTAAATATGTGCTTTTTCACATAAATTTAACACTTGGACTTTTTGTGCGATCTGTTGTTGATTTGCCACAAATGCCAAAATATGCTGAACTCACAGACATTGCCTGTAGTGAGCTAGCAGCGGACGCACTCACTGTGTATGTGCAGTGAGACTGTGTGTTGTATTTGTGGGACAACTCTTTCACTGATCTTAAAACTCATCGGAAGCTCCAGTTTCTGCTCCTTACCAGTCTCTCTCCTAAATCCTCTTTCCTCTGTGCTTATATAAAGTGGAATCATGAAGCCTTAGCCTGGTTCCAGACTTCTAGCTATTAGAAGCCTTAGCTATGTCATTTGCTGATGATTGGTTAAGGAAAAAGAAAACAAAATAACCTCCCAAACAGAGATCAGCTAACATCAGAATCACCTTTATTGGTATGTGTACACATACAAGGAATTTGACTCAGGATTGTACACAATGTGCTTACTCATACAAAAATACAATATCATAATAATAAAATAAGATAAAATCAGACATAGACTTCAGTGTGGACAACACAAATATACACACTATGAACAAAAACAATATAGACATATTGACAAATAGTGCAATGAAGCATAGTGCAAAGGATGCTGGAATAAATAAGTATTGTGTGCAGGAGTTATGATTTGAGGTAGGTGGATTAGTATACAGTATATACAACATGACAATATAACAGTATGAACAGCTCTGAAATAGAGAATGGTGAATAAATAATAAGAGGTACCCAGTAAACAGGTGGCTGATATCAGGCGGAAATCAGCTGTTCATCAGAGTGATGGCTTGTGGGAAGAAACTGTTCCTAAGTCTGTTGGTTTTGGCGTACAGTGCTCTGTAGCGCCTACCAGAGGGGAGAAGCTGGAACAGGTTGTGTCCGTGGTGAGATGGATCTGCAGTGATGTTTCCTGCCCGTTTCCTGACTCTCTATAAGTCCTGAATGGAGGGCAGGTTGGCACCAATGATCTTTAATGCAGTCCTGACTGTCCGTTGTAGTCTGTCTCTGTCCTTTTTGGTGGCAGATCCAAACCAGACAGTGATGGACGTGCAGAGAACAGACTGGATGATGGCTGTGTAGAAGTGGATCAGCAGGTCCTTAGGCAGGTTGAGCTTCCTGAGCTGACGCAGGAAGTGCATCCTCTGCTGGGCCTTCTTGATGATGGTGCCAGTGTTGGGCTCCCACTTCAGGTCTTGGGATATAGTGGAACCCAGAAACCTGAAGGATTTCACAGCAGACACAGGGCTGTTGAGTATGTTGATGGGGGGCAGAGTGGGGGGGCTCCTCCTGAAGTCCACGGTCATCTCCACAGTTTTGAACGTGTTAAACTCCAGGTTGTTCTGACCGCACCAGAGAGCCAGCTGATCAACCTCCAGTCTGTACGCCGACTCATCACCGTCCCGGATGAGGCCGATGACCGTTGTGTCATCAGCAGACTTCAGGAGTTTGACAGATGGGTCTCCTGAGGTGCAGTCGTTGGTGTAGAGGGAGAAGAGCATTGGGGGGCGCCAGTGCTGATAGTCCGGGTGCTGGATGTGATGTTCCCCAGCCTCACCTGCTGACTCCTGTCAGTCAGGAAGTCTGTGATCCACTGACAGGTGAAGGCTGGCACAGTGAGCTGGGTGAGTTTGGTGCTGAGGATGTCCAGGATGATGGTGTTGAACGCCGAGCTGTAGTCCACGAACAGGATCCTAGCATATGTCTCTCGAGCGTTGAGGTGTTGCAGGATGTAATGCAGACCCGAATTTGACAGCATCATCCACTGACCTGTTAGCCCTGTAAGTCCTTCAGGTGGGCCAACACCAGTCTTTCAAAGGACTTCATGACTACAGATGTCAGGGCAGCAAGCCTGTAGTCATTCAGTCCAAAGATGGAGTTTTTTTGGGGGGACCAGGATGATTGTTGAGCGTTTAAAGCAGGAGGGAACTTCACACAGCTCCAGTGATCTGTTGAAGATCTGAGTGAAGATGGGGGCCAACTGGTCTGCACAGATTTTCAGGCAGGATGGAGACACTGTCGGGGCCAGGAGCCTTCCTGATCTTCTGCCTTTGGAAGAGGTGGCTCACGTCCTTTTCACAGATCTTGAGTGCAGGGTCAGAGGGGGAAGGTGATTGTTTGAAGATGGTGCTGGAGCGGGGGCTTTTCAAACCTACAATAAAAGCCATTCAGCTCTTCTGCCAGTTGATGAGTACCAGCAGTGTTGGGGGATGCTCTTCTGTAGTTGGTGAGTGTCCGCAGGCCTCTCCACACTGAAGCAGGACCGTTGGCTGCAAAGCTGTCATTTAGCTTTTCGGCATAGCTCCTCTTTGCAGCTTTGATCTCCTTAGTCATAGTGTTCCTGGCCTGGTTGTACAGGACTCTGTTCCCACTTCTGAAGGCCTCCTTCTTGGTCTGACAAAGCTGCCTGAGTTTGGCTGTGAACCAGGGTTTTTGGTTGTTGTATGTGCGGAAGGTTTTAATCAGCACACACATGTCCTCACAAAAACTGATGTAAGACGTCACAGTGTCAGTTAGTTCGTCCAGGTCAGTGGCTGCAGCCTCAAAAACACTCCAGTCAGTGCAGTCAAAGCAGACCTGTAACTCCAGCTTTGACTTGTAGGTCCATCTTTTCACAGTCTTTACAACAGGTTTAGCAGATTTCAGTTTTTGCCTGTATGTCGAGATAAGAGTCCCAAGGCTGCGCGGGGAACAGAGCGATAGGCGTCCGTTAATGTTGTGGAGCAGTGGTTCAGTGTGTTATTGTCACTGGTGGGACACTAACACACTGAACTGTCTGTTTGCTTTAAGTCCCCAAGAACAATGAGCAGGGAGTCTGGATGTTTTTTCTCCACGTTAGTTATCTGGTCGGCCAGGTGTAGTAACGCCTCACTAACACAGGTCTGAGGTGGAATGTAAACAGCGACCAGAACAAACGAGGAAAACTCCCGCGATGAATAGAAGGGTTTACAGTTTATAAATAATGTCTCTAAGTGAGGCCTGCATGATTTTTCCAACACTGTGACATTTGTGCACCAACCTTCGCTTATATAGAAACAGAGTCCGCCTCCCCTTGTTTTTGCCGTGAGCTCCCTTTCCGCGCGGAAGAGATAAAATCCCGGTAGGCGAAGTGCGCTGTCCGGGATGTGCTCGGTGAGCCAGGATTCGGTGAAACAGAGAATGATAGATGTGCAGAAGTCTGAGTTAGTTCTGTTGAGGAGAAGCAGTTCATCCATTTTGTTGTCCAGAGAGCGGACATTCGCCAGGTGAAAACCCCGTTGTCTCAGTTTAATAAGTGTGCCTGCACGTTTTCCCCTGCGCCGTCTCCGGAGGATTCCAAACAGAGCTGCTGCTCCTCCAACTAATAACTCCGGGAAAGTTCCGGGTTCATTAAGGAGCGGTGGAGTAGTATGAGCAGTTGAAAGTCCAATATTTAAGAGCTCCGGCAGGAAACAGCAGAAAACAGCATTAATAAACAAAAACACAAAAACCACTACGGAGCGTAATCCAGAGGCGGCCATCTTGTCATCATCAACATGGCAGCTAACACATTGTCAGAATGAATCAAAAAAGTTAAATAAAACAGCAATTCAGTCTGATTATCAGGCTAATAAAGGCTGGATTAGAACACATTGTTCAGATATCCTCAACATGCATGGATGCATCTTTGCCTCAGTTAGCTCCTCCTTGGTTTATACTGTGTCTCTTTGCATCAACTTGTGTCTTTGTAATGACTTTATATGTAAGGGATGGTAAGATTCAGCGATTTGCATCAGTGCAGTGGTTACAATTTGGGATGAACTTGAGAAGTACTGTTTCTAAAATCTTTGCATCAATTAAAATATATCAATAAATATCAATAATAATCTGATTTAAATTATGCACAAGATATACATTAGTAGATATAATAATAATTTGTTACCAATATTATATATACATATATAAACTATACAGTACAAAATACATTTTGCATTTAGATTGTTTCTCAGCTGTCTCTCATCTCCACTGCTGTCAGTGACCTGTCAGCTACTACGGAGGCCAAGGCGTGTCACATTAAACCTACAAATCAAATGTTTGCTGACTTTTCAAGAGAGACTGACAACTTGACAAGACGTATGCAATTTGCAAAATAACAAATAACTTAAAAACTCACTTGAAGCGCCGACATGGTGTGAATGTGGAGACGTCTGCCTCCCTCTGATTCAGCTCTAGCCAGCCCGAGCACTACCACTAGCAAGACTGGTGGGCAAAATATTGCACAACCAGAATAACATACAAATATCACCAGAGGTATCCATTTACCTTTGAGAAAAGTTAGTCCTGCTGTTCTTCAGTTCAGTTAAGAAGGAAAAACTGTCTGATTACATAGTCAAATTAGAGCAGTATGGGAGCAGAATTATGCAAAAAAGACTGAGATGAAGGAAATTAAAAAAGAAAGGCAAGATAGAGACTAGATAGAGACAGTAACAGAGACGGACACTGGATAAAACAAGTGCGAATTTGCAAGAACTCTGCTTAGTCCAATGATGCCTTTCACAAGTGTCTACAACTGCTAATGTACAACTGCTTAATGAGTTATGAAAGGTGATGCGGCAAAATAGTTTCAAAGTTTGGTCATGTTACATGAATCCGTGTAGAAGTTGTAGGTCTTATGCAATAGGCCACTCCCATTGCCACACCCCGTTTTATCAAATTGACATTCACACACTCACACTTCATGCCAAATTTCAGCCTCTAATAGAGAAAACTGTGCCGGCCAAAGGGTGGGGAGATTTTTTGGACCAAATGACCGACAGAGCGAGCTATAGAGCTGCTGGTCGCAGCTAAAAAGAGGTGAAGAGAGTTGCAGAGTGAGAGGAACCAAGATAAATTAGACGAAGAGAAATGCCAACCAGAGACAGGAGACAGAATGAGAGGAGACTAGAAAGGGAAACAACCCACACATGCTGGTGGTGAATCGTGATAGAGAATAAGGCCAAGCTCTGCCTTTCTATCTCCGCTCTGAGGGGGAGGCAGTATGTGTGCATTTGTCTCCTTGTGCATGCGTATATATGTATGTGTGTGTGTGTGTGTGCCACTGACTGCAGGCACAGTTCCCTTTATTTGCACATTTCAAGACCCACCCCCTCCCTGCCCCTGTGTCCCGGGGTCACTAGTTATTATATAAAATGCAGAGTCCCTCAGAGGCGCCGGCAGCAGATGAATTTGTCTACAGGAAATTACATTGCAAACATGAAAAGGTGATGGAGAAGACAATGGCTCATTTAGCCAGGGCTGACACAAAGGGAAGTCAAATGACTTGCAGTCTGAAATGCAAGGCATCAACAACGGGGTGAACACAGTGTGATCAAGACCGTACAATCCAGTGAAAGCCAGACACAAGCTGTGAATACTATCTTTGTGAAGCATCAGGGGTGTTGATTCAGCTCTTGGGATGACAGTGAGTTGTTTTAGTATTAGATCTCATTATATGTTGTAAGATGTACCTAATATTTTCACCTTGTCTGAGAGGTATATATTTATGAACGTAGGGATGAGTGAGTACAACAATCTGTTCAACAAATTAAAATGATCTGTATCCTTTCCTAGAATGGGCTGGGCTTAAAATGGACATGGGCAGGACTAACCAGAAGTTAGTTATTTAAGCCTGAAATTGGTTTTGATTGAGTTTTTGATCACAATAGTTAGAGAACATTTTATTGTTTACAGTTTATTAGAAAACAGATATTCCCACATTTCACTTTGATGATCATCTCTACCGGATACTCGCTGCAACCAAGTACTCACTCAGCCCTATGTGAATGTCATTTCTATTTGTCTTCATCTTCATGTACATACATTTATTCTCAAAACTGTTTCAGTAGCCTACAGGAAAAAACAACTGAGAAAACATGAATGTGTGCAAGCAACCACAGCTTTACTCTGATGAACGCATGCTTTATCGAAACATTAGTTGCTGTACCCGATTAAAAGCTCAGTGTATAACAATGGGCTCCAAATCTCATCCAGATCCTGCCTTAGTTGTCCTGTCTGTTGAGGTAGCGGTTTGAGCTTCAAGTTGACTGATGCACGGAGATGCTGCTTGTTTGTTGATGGCTGTTCCATCTACAAGACGATGTTTGTGCTTGTGATCCCTGTTCAAATACATTGTTTTTGGAGTGGATACACAACCCAACCCCCCAACCACACACACACACACACACCCCATCTCACACGTAGTATTTTCCATGATCTCTTTTTAGAGAAAGGACTGAGGTCTTGTGTAAATTTATGACAACCAGTACATACCCCTTAGTGCCACATAAAAATCTACAGTTTGAGCTCTTACAATAAGGTTAATTTGTTAATGGAATGGCCCACCAAAAATGTACAGTTTCAGTATGAAATATTCACCCCCTAGAATTGAAAGGTGACTCTGAAAAATAGTTAGCTTACTTCTTTTGCGGATGACACCAGTTGTGGTCAGCTTGGAAAATGATCGGTTATGAATCCCTATATAGAGCTTAGATGAAACCAGATCACCAAATCACTTTTCACATGTGCACCAATATGGAATTTCAGGGCTGATAACAATAACAGTTACACACTAAACTCACATTAAACATGGAGTAGATCACAACAATAAAACCTCAATGAATACATGTACATTTACAAAATCTAAACAGTCCTGAGCTTAGCCAAGTTGAGGTTACACTGTGAAATAGGAAGTTTTGTGTGTCTGTAAACAACTATGTCTCCTCATTCTGTCCAGTTAAATATGGTGTGCCTCAGGGGTCGGTCTTAGGACCCATTTTGTTTTCCTTGTATCTGCTTCCCCGTTGGACATATTATCCATAAACATGGCATTTCTTTTCATATTTATGCTGATGACACACAAATATACTTGCCCGTCAGATCCACAGACCCTGGAATGCTGAGTTCACTTAACAACTGCCTTTGTGAAGTTAAAAAATGGATGTCAAATAATTTCCTCCAGCTGAACTCAGACAAAACAGAAATCCTGGTCATTGGGTCCCAGCAGATGGCAAATCAAATACTGCCATCTGCTGGTTCCCTAGTAAATCACATTAAGCCTGTGGCAAAGAACCTTGGTGTTTGGTTTGATAGTAATTTAAATTTCGAGCAGCACACCACAAAGCTTGTTCAATCATGTTTTTATCAACTTAGAAATATAGCTAAAATTCGATCTATGTTAACTTTTAAGGACACCGAGACCATTTTACACGCCTTCA
>NC_060155.1:25845828-25853442 GCF_021292245.1 Micropterus dolomieu
TCATTACACTGGCTCCCAGTGTGTTTTAGAATTGACTTTAAAATTCTATTGATCACTTTTAAAGCTCTTCATGGCCTCTCGCCTTGTTATATTTCTGATCTTTTAGTCCCATACGCACCAGCACGTACCTTGAGATCCTCGGGCAGAGGTCTGTTGTCTGTTCCAGAGTCTCGACTGAAAACTAAAGGGGACAGAGCGTTTGCTGTCAGGGCCTGCCCAAGGAAATCAGGTCGGCTGAGTCAGTGAACTCTTTTAAGTCCCTTCTTAAAACATACTTTTATAGGAGAGCCTTTCCCGATCTTATTTGACTTTATTTTATCCCTTTTATTTTATTGTATTTTACTAATTTTATATTAATCTGTATTTTAGTCTTTTCAATGTTTTCATGCTCTTATCTTGTTTTTTTGTATTATTCTTTACACTTGTTAAAGCACTTTGTAACTTGTTTTTGAAAAGTGCTCTACAAATAAGGATTATTATTATTATTATTATTACTGTTAAGATATGTGAAGCTACAGTATGTTATAGGTTACCAGGCCAGAAAGGACGAAAAGTTGCTTTGGTGTACTAGTTGTTTGCTGGTGAGGCAGGAACGAATTGTGATTCCATTCAATCAATCAAAATTTATTTATAGAGCACTTTAACAGCAATCGCAAAGTTGCAGCAAGTGCTATAGAAAAATTAAAAGCAAACATCAATTTACAGGTTATCACATACATATAATGAATACAGTTAAAAACATTAACAAATGACTTCCTCCAAGTTTTATCCTCAGGGGTCGAAAGCGTCATTTGGCAAGCCTGAGGGTTTCAACTGCCCAACAATTTGTTGTAATGCAGACAGTGTAACAGGTTCAAATTTAGTAAAAGAAGAGAAGAGAGGCAGTGCAGTCAGCAAAGAATGACGGCTCGTAAGTTGAGGGTGTGATATGAGTTCTGACAGTACTGACTTTGTCAGTACAGCAATTTAGAAATTGTTCACAGCCGAGATCCGAGATATCAACAGTTTGCTGGACATTAAGAACAGAATCAATGGTTTTAAATAAAACATGAGGTTTGCTACAGTTTGCCATGATTTCAGAAAAGTACTTTTTTAGCCTCTTTAAGGGTTGTTTGATATACGCCAGCAGTCCCTTAATATTTGGAGAGAGACATGTAAGTTGTCCTCCTTCCATTTGCGCTCAGTCCTGCGGCATTCATGTCTGACAGTGCGAGCCTTGCCATCTAGCCAGGGCTCTTTTTTTCCTTTGGGCTGTCTAAATTTTAGTGGAGCGACTGTGTCCATCACCATTTGACAGGTGGAGTCAAACCATTTGCTGATGCCCTCTGGATCACTTCTCATAGAGTCCAGTAAGATGCGTTTTTGGCTAAAGGCGGATGAGAATTTAACAGCAGTGGAGGGGCTAATAACTCGGCAGCGTTTAGCAGTAGCGCAAGGTTTGGCTGTATTATAGGCCAAGGCAGTCTCAAATAAAACAGGCTTGTGGTCGGAAAATGCTGGGTCACAAATCTCCACATTCAGAACGGACAAGCCAAATGATAAAACAAGGACAAGTATGTGACCGCGTTCATGTGTGGGGCCAGTTACAGATTGTACAAGGTTAAAAGAGTCAATAAGGCTTAAAAAAGTCCTTGGCCATTGGCAGCACACATGGATATTAAAATTACAGACAACAAGGACACATAGGTAGGATTTCTGCCAAGAGACAGGAAAAGTAATTTAAGACATCTTTGTCATATTTGGGAGGCCGATATATCACTGCACACAGCACAGTTTGGGAGCAGCCCAGCTCGAACAGGTACAGTTCAAAGCTAGTGTACTGGGGTAAAGGCCAGAACTGTCTACATTTATGGACATTCTTGTAGATAGTTAATATTCCTCCACCTCGGCCCGATGTCCGCGGGGGAGTTTAAGTAGCAGCACTCATGTGGCAAGAGTTCAAATAAGACACTCATGGGCGTAAATCTCATCTCACAGTAGGGGGGGACAATAAACCTAAAATTTCTCAAGAGCAATTTTTGAAGTGGTTACAAATAATACAGCAAAAATTGTCCTTGTATAGGACACGTGTATACAGAGAGAAGTCTTACTACTATATATATATATATATATATATTAGATATTTAACAGCAGCAAGCCAACTGATCTGTCACTTAACATCATAATGCACAAAACCCAACACAACGGTAGATCTACGGTATTAGCCTAATATCGGTTCACATCACTGTAGTAAGAGATGCACAGATTACATTTTTGCTGGCTGATTCCAATTACTAATTTTTTAAAAGGTCTGACCTGCCGATTCTAATTTCTAAGAACTATAATTGACAGCCAACACAAACATTTTTGTAACTATTTATTGGAAAAATCCATTTTTATTAGGATCCCCATCAGTACCAGTATAGGAAATGTTAGCTATTCTCACTGGGGTCCATTCAGTTGTATGGTCATAATGAAACATGATTATAAAATAACACGAGCATTTTGACTGGAAGGAGCTAAAAATAAATTGCACACCATTTTAATTCCACTTAATCTTTTAATTCATTTTAGTTAAATCACAAACTACAGTAATCTGCTCACCTTGCTTTTCCCATCGGACACACAAGCACACACCTACACCTGTCTGTCTCTCTCCGTCTGCTCTGACGTTAGTTGTCAGCAGTTTTATTTAAAAGAACTTTTTCTTACTTTTCACCCGCGAATCCGTTTCACAGCAGCAGATGAGCCGCGTGTAGAGGAAACTTGTTGTTAATTACCGATAGAAACCACTGTGGTATGAATGACATCGTCACCAAAAGCTATGTTCACTGTTGCTTTACCTGGTCCATGCTTTACAATATCCACAGCGTCTCTTTCTGTGTGTTTCTCTGCAGATGTAAATAGTGAGCGTTGCATCTTCTTCACTCTCGTGAATAACTTCCACACACCTAAGACGTGTTTTAGCCTGGCTTACAATCCAATGAACTGTTAAACAAGCTGCCAAATAAGCTAGGTAATGTTATAACAACATTAGACAACATGGAAAAATAATCGGTTATCATAACTTTTAGTCATGATTAATTTATTAATGACTCAGCATCATCTGTATTAAAGACAAAAGAATCAGTTCATCCAATGTTTAAAGTGCATAAAACAGCTCTGCCAGCCTGCTTAAAGGCAGGGTAGGCAAGTTGCTTCTGAAACACTTTTTGTCATATTTGTTGAAACTGTCTTTGTACATCAATGCATATTAAAAAGTTAGGTGCTCTGAAAAAGAGTATAAAAATCGGCTGTCTGTAGTCCTCTCAGGGCTGCAGTAAACACAGCCACTCGTTTCATTCGGACCGAATGCAATGATTGGATGGCCGACTGTCACTCTCCCTCGCAGACATGGCTACCAGCCCTGCTGCTACAGGAGCTGCCCACATGCGCGCACCCGATCAGCTCTCAGACCTGACAAGCAAAGCGGTCAGACCGGAGGTATATCTGTGTGGCTTTTCAATGGTAGTGACTGACAACTGAGGAACACCAAGGGGCTGATCTGTAATCTGGCTTTTATCATTTTGATGGTAATTTGTTACTTTCATCGCTAGCAAACATAGCTACCTACTTACATACAGCTAACGGCTGCTACGAGTGCAGACTGGTGTAGGAGCCAAAGTAGAGACGATGCTGTAGGTGAGCTGGAAAACAGCAGCGCAAGCTAATATTAGGTAAGACAATGTAGGTGTAGACTGCGCCGGTTTAGTTATTCACCATCTAGGTTTATTACACTATGTTTACACCTATCTTTACATCTTGTATCTAATCTGTTTGTGTAATTATCTTGTGTCTGCAGGCGTTGTCTGACTGTATGTTACTCTATTACAAATGATGTAGCTGTGTGTTTGTAGTTAAGAGAAAGACATTTCAACGTTAGTGTACATAAACAATGACCTTCTCACCAGTACACTGATCAGACCATGCTGGCTGGCCTGGATTACAACCACCGTGTCCACAGACCAGCCAGGAGAAAAGCTGATTACACAATTCAGTATGTTGCATTATGAGTACTCTTGTGCATTTTACTCAATACATTTATAAGTGAGTCAAAAAATATTAAACAGTATGAGGAATACAGATAGATGGTGCTGATTTGATATTGTTATTGATTGCATTTTATGTGGAAATAGTTTAGTAATTACTGTATAAGAGAACAATGTCAGGTGTTAGAAACTTTTCACTAAGCTGATCCTCCTTTCCATATTATCAGGTACAGCAAGGTGTACAACAAAAAGTCCAGAAAGTGGAGCTTGTACTCATTGAAGGTGGAGAAGGACTACAGTTACATCGCAGACCTCCAGAGTGCCATCCTCCTCCTCCTCCGGTTGTCTACTACTGAGGAGATGCCTAGAAGCAGAACCAGGAGACCTGATGATCCCTGTCATCAGTCAGGTGTCCCTGCCCCAACTGTGTTGCTAGATACAGCAAAAATATAAAACAAAAAGTAATATGGTTGGTTTTGAAATGTGGTAATCATGTCAGAGAGGTGATTGTGATATATTTAATCATCTCCACAGCAGCGATACGATGCTACGAGTAAAGTCTGAACTGTCTTCATAATCAGTCAAGATCCATCTGGACACACCTCGTCTCTTCCTGTATATACTTATTTTTATTGATGTTTTAAAAAGGATCTATTTGTGATATAGGTTGTAGTTTTAGTAGTATGTAATAACAATAAACAAGTGTTATACCACATTTGGATGTCATTATTTCAGACATAAGACATAAATGTAGTTGCTTGATTGTTTAAGCTACAAGTGTAAAGAAAAGGCATTTATCATTTTCAATGTTTTATGTAAAAAAGAATGAAAATATCCAGAACAGAGAAAAATATCTTAGTATTCTCTCTACCCTCCTGGGCATAAAAACAAAACAATGTACAGGTATTCATTCACACAGTGGAGGGAATTATTTGTGTAGCAGTTAGTGACATTACATCTTACACCCTGCTAGGATTAAACCTCTGTATTGTCCTGGTGGATCAGGATAACAGTTGCATATCTTCCAGAAACAGCAACTTAGTATCACGACTCTGTGTCTAAGTGCTCCACACTGCCACACTACAAACTGTCTGTATGCTGCCTGACTGAACTGTCTGTTACTCTGTCCTGGGTCTGGAAGGTCAGCCTTGTGTGGTGCATGGAAACACTGTAGTCTGGATGTTGTCCACAGTGCTCAGATTCTGGCCTGTAAAGGAATATATAGTTGTTAGAACTCCAAATTGGAAAGATCGGTGTAATAGGACAGAACATTCCTCAACATGATCAGATATTTTTATTGAACAGGGCTTGTTGTTCTCTAACAGGACTTCTGTGTCCACATTACACACCAGGTCAATGTACATGACACAGACGAGCCGATGGCTGAAGCAGAGCTGTAGTTAGTTGTTGTAATCAGTAAACGATAATAAAAAAGTAATAACAATAGTGATGGATTACATTTATAAAGCACTTTATTTTTGATAGTCAAAGGGCTTAGGGGGAAACACCAGAGAAACTTTTAGACAAGTACACTGGGAGACAATAGACTAATATTAAAATATATATGTATAGATATACCTGTTCATACGCTGTTGTTGGAGTGTGAAGCTTGACGCAGGTCCTAGAAGATGTGCTTCTTGGCTTGCACCTCGTCCTCCTCGTCCTGCCTCTTCTTCCTCGGACCCCGGCAGCCCTCCCTCCTCTGCTTCGCCTCGACCCCGGTCCTGTCCCGGTTTGTGCTTGGCTCTGGGGTGCAGTCCTCATCAGAGACAATAATGCTGTCACAGTGGAAGCTCTAACATGCAAAACAACGTCTAACACGAAATACACGTTCATGTAGTGTAACTGATGGAAATGGGAAAATGTGTATCAGCCTTTTTTTAGCTTTGCCCAATGTTACCGCAGCTGTTAGCACAGCTACCTGTTGCTAACAGTTAGCTAGCCAGCGCGTTACTGATTAAAACTAATATCCAATAATAACATGCTAGCTTGATAATGAGTACTAACAGCCAGGTTAGTTGTTTATTTTCATAATGATAAAGTTAGATGTTTTCTTACCCCTGATGTAAGCTGCTGCTCTCCGCTCGTCACACTGTCCTCGTCCTCCTGCGGTGTCGGCAACGCGCGTTCATGTGTTTTGGGGGCGTGGCTTTGGAAGGAGCCCAGAAGGGAGGGGGTGCGTAGTTTCTCTGTTGGATACTTTCAAAATCCAGCACTTTCTAGCTGGTTTCTCAAACTTACTTACCCTGCCTTTAACATTACTGGAGTTTCACAACTACTGACAGATTTTAACTGGTTTTGTCCGACCGGACTCCCGTGACCAAACCACTGTGAGGCAAAGGGAGTGGGGACTCAAAATGTTTCTACACTTTAAACGCACTTTAATTGTTTGCGTTTGTATTGTTTTACTATTTACACAGTTATTTTAAGTATATATCATCTAAGAATTTAATTCATATTAGATTAATGTTTTTTAAGGGGGGGGCACCGCTCAGATGGGGGGGACCCGTCCCCCTCGGGATTTCCGCCTATGAAGACACTTGACTCACCAGCAGTCAACCAAGTCTGAGTCACAGTGAGGAAATCCAGACCACGGGACGTGAAGAAATCCTTTAGAATGATTTTCCCGCTTCGTTTCCCCCTGCGGCGGTAACGTTTACGCCGGGGATGCGGAAGCGTGTGTCGGCAGAGGTATGTTGGGATCCCCGATAGAAGCGGCGGTAAAGTTTTGTGACCATCGTGGTCAAACTTTATGAAGTCCTTGGCTGGAAGTTGAAGATCCAGTAAAGCTTGACAATCGTATACAAGCAGGGTGTTGACAATTGGAGTAATCAAGGATAGCAACAGCACAAGTATACACACACATAGCTGTTATGATTAGGCCTTGCCTCCTCCTAAGTCCTAGTGTTCTCCCTGTTTTTCCCTCCTCTGCTGTCTCTGTCAGTCTGTTGTTTGTCATGTCCTGTGTGTGTGTGTGTGTGTGTGTGTGTGTGTGTGTGTGTGTGTGTGTGTGTGTGTGTGTGTGTGTGTGTGCTGGCTCCTCTCCACCTGCAATGTCTCACACCTGAGGCTCATCCAGTAATCACCTGTGCAGTCAAATACTCCGGTTCATCTTCGCCAGTTCATCAGTTTACCTCCCGTGGTACAATTGCTCTGGCCAATTCTTTGCATCTCAGTATTATCGAGTGTTTTTGTGATCCCTGCCTAACGTCCTGCTTTTTGTCCACTTCAGTAACCACCTCAGCCCCGAGACGCTGCCCGCCTGTCTACCTGTTACCCTACCTGCCTGCCAAGCCAGTCTGCCCCTGAACAGAACAGAAGGACGCCATAGCCAAGCCCCGCTCTGTTGAATAAACCTGCTCATGTATTTTGACATCTAATTTGTGTCCGCCTCTGAATCCTCCAGTGAAATCCTAATAGTACACACTGGCCAGTATGGATTCAGCGGACATGACAACAGAAACCCCCAGGAGTCAGACAGCCCTGGCCAGCCAAGGAGTCTTGCTGGGACAACACGAACAATCCATCCGGACTCTCATGAAGGACAATCAAGGTATCCATGAGCAGCTTGCTCGCCTCACAGACCAGGTCCATTTAGTCTCTTCCA
>NC_060155.1:25853542-25894224 GCF_021292245.1 Micropterus dolomieu
TTTTCCCTCCTCTGCTGTCTCTGTCAGTCTGTTGTTTGTCATGTCCTGTGTGTGTGTGTGTGTGTGTGTGTGTGTGTGTGTGTGTGTGTGTGTGTGTGGGCTTGTCCGATCCTGGCTCCTCTCCACCTGCAATGTCTCACACCTGAGGCTCATCCAGTAATCACCTGTGCAGTCAAATACTCCGGTTCATCTTCGCCAGTTCATCAGTTTACCTCCCGTGGTACAATTGCTCTGGCCAATTCTTTGCATCTCAGTATTATCGAGTGTTTTTGTGATCCCTGCCTAACGTCCTGCTTTTTGTCCACTTCAGTAACCACCTCAGCCCCGAGACGCTGCCCGCCTGTCTACCTGTTACCCTACCTGCCTGCCAAGCCAGTCTGCCCCTGAACAGAACAGAAGGACGCCATAGCCAAGCCCCGCTCTGTTGAATAAACCTGCTCATGTATTTTGACATCTAATTTGTGTCCGCCTCTGAATCCTCCAGTGAAATCCTAATAGTACACACTGGCCAGTATGGATTCAGCGGACATGACAACAGAAACCCCCAGGAGTCAGACAGCCCTGGCCAGCCAAGGAGTCTTGCTGGGACAACACGAACAATCCATCCGGACTCTCATGAAGGACAATCAAGGTATCCATGAGCAGCTTGCTCGCCTCACAGACCAGGTCCATTTAGTCTCTTCCATCCAGCATGGAGCCCGTACTGTGGTGGACTATTCGGTGGAGTTTAGAACTCTGGCTGGTGACGCGGGCTGGAATGATACCGCATTGCAGGGTGTGTTTAGGAAGGGGCTGACTGAAAGGATGAACTAGCTTCACGTGACGACCCCACTAGCCTGAATTCCCAGATTTCTTTGTCCATTCGGCTAGACAACCGCCTGCGTCAACGACGTAGGGAGCAATCTAATCTGTCACCCTCCTTTTTTCAGCCTCGACGCCCACTCCCTGCTGCCTCCCCTGAGTTTTCAGCTCCGGCCCCAGTGCCCCACCCTACATCCAGTTCCGTGGTAAATCACATCATTGCTACATGCCCGATCCGGGTCCTCAGTAGGTGTGTGCATACTGAAGAGCCAGAACCCTAGTCCCACTAACCATCCCCTTCGTCTCCAAATCCCAGCCACCTTATGTACTCCCAGCTCACTCTGCCTCTCCAGGCCCTGATTGATTCTGGCGCTGAGGGAAACATTATTGATAAAAATCTAGCCATTCAGTCTGGTTTCTCCTTAAAGCCACTTCCTGAGCCCAATTCTGCCTGGGCCTTAGATGGCTATATATCCTAGCCCATGTCACCCAGTCCACGGAGCCCCCCTCAAGCTAGTAATGTCAGGTAATCACAATGAATACATCTCCTTCAAGCTAATCTCCGGACCTCAGACTCCAATAATGTTAGGTTACCCTTGGTTAAAACTTCATAACCCTCATATTGAATGGGCTGGAGTCCTCACTGTCTGTCCTCCTGTCTGCAATCCACTCTACCACTAGCAGAGGGCGCTGACTCCCCATCCAACTCTGAGCCTCCAGACTTGTCTATGTGCCCACTGAATATCGCGACCTGAAAAGAGTCTTTAGCAAAGATCTAGCACTGTCACTCCCGCCTCACAGACCCTATGATTGTGAGATTAAACTTCTTCCTGATGCCCCACTCCCGTCCAGTAGAATCTACAACCTATCGCGCCCTGAAAGAGAGGCGATGGAAGTCTACATCAGAGATTCCCTGAAAGCTGGTCTAATTCGTCCTTCCTCGTCTCCTGTTGGAGCCGGTTTCTTTTTTGTGGAAAAGAAAGATAAATCTCTCCGCCCCTGTTTCGACAACATCGCGGTAAAATAAATATACTCTGCCACGTCAAGGCTGAAAAGTGCGAATTCCACTCCAAGTCCGTAAGCTTCCTGGGTTACATCATTGGGGCAAGGGCAGATTGGGCAAGGGCAGATTGTTCCCTGTTTAAGAGGGTGACCTCACGGTGCCGTCTGTCCAGCACCATCTCCGCCGCTGTTGCAAAGTTTGGAAGGATACCCGGGCAACAACTGGAGCCTGGCAGACCGACATATAGTTCTGGCCCCCGAGTATAAACCAGGTTAGCAAGTTTAGTTATCTATCAAATATTCCCCTGAGAGTGTATTCCAGAAAACTGTCACTCAGGTATATTGGCCCCTATGCTATCGAAAGAATCATTAACCCCTCCGCTGTTAGACTTCAGCTGCCTCGGTCTATGAGGATTCACTCTACTTTCCATGTCTCCCAGTTGAAATCAGTGGTCTCCAGTCCTTTGTGCCCTCCTTCCAGACTCCCTCCTCCCACCCGGGTCATCAACGACCATCCTGCCTACTCTGTCCGGCGCCTACTGGACATTCGGCGATGTTCCCTCCCCTGCTGTCTCTGTCAGTGGTGTGTGTGTGTGTGTGTGTGTGTGTGTGTGTGTGTGTGGGCTTGTCCGATCCTGGCTCCTCTCCACCTGCAGCGTCTCACACCTGCGGCTCATCCAGTAATCACCCGTGCAGTCAAATACTTCGGTTCAGCTTCCACTCTTTGCCAGTTCGTCAGTTTACCTCCCGTGGTACAATTGCTCCGGCCAATTCTTTGCATCTCAGTATTATCGAGTGTTTTTGTGATCCCTGCCTAACGTCCTGTTTTTTGTCCACCTCAGTAACCACCTGAGCCCCGAGACGTTGCCCACCTGTCTACCTGTTACCCTGCCTGCCAGTCCAGAAAAGTGTGTTAGAAAAGGTGGTAATTGTATAATAAAATGTTTGTACATAAAAATGTCTCACGTGTCTGACGAGCTTTCCATGTAGCTTATTCATCTTTGCATTAATATTCTACATGTCCAGCCGATGCTGTGGTCTGCCACCACTCAGGTAGTGTACTCAGTCAACATTCATAAATCACTTCGGGGAAAGTGTGAGGGCTAACAATAGCATGTTAAGGACTAGGAAATAACTGTTTTTTAGATCACTTATAATCTAATCACATTGTGTCAGCACAGTAACAGTGCTCACAAGAACTGCTTTATGCTGCTGCTGTCTATTGGGGAGAAAAACAACTTCTCAAAGGAAATTGCCACATGGAGTCATATTTCCAAGCCAGATTAACTATTTTCAGAATCTATTTTTCTACAGTCATTACAGAGTGACAGCTTTGTGTCTGTCACTGAGCTTCTGGGTTGACATGATTTGTTTTCTCTCTGGCTTGTCAGTACTTCATCAGCTCGTACAACAACAAGTATGTGAGACAGGCTCGTACACGCGTTGTGACACAAATATATGTGTACAGATGCACAGCCTCAGTCACCAAAATACCTACACGGTAATGTACTCTGTCTTTGTTGATAAATATAAATGAATATGCCATTCATTATTACTGTCACTGGATGGAAAAAACGTTTGCAGGCTACAACATATGTTCTATTCCTTTCTTTTGCCCTCATTTTGGGAGTTTTAATTCACGTTAGTTACGTATAAATATTGTATATGTAATATGTTTGATTTTGTATGATTAATTCTCCAAGTTATTAAGAACTATTGTATCCAAAGAGCAATACATGCATTACTATTAGGACAAAGCAGAACAATCCTCTTGTAAAGCTGCATTCAGACTACAGGCCAAAGTGACCCAAATCTGATTTCTTTGCTCAAGTGTGACTTGGATATGATCTGTTTTAACAGTGTGAACAGCCCAAGTCACATGGATCTTTACCAGTTCGGATTTGGCCACTTTCATAGGTGGTATTTTTTGCAATGCAACCTCAGTCTGGACACTCAGATTGGAAGTTATGCGACTGACTGTTCTCTGTCATCCAGAGCAGCCATTGTTGCAATTTGGCGCTAGACAGAGCCGTGGTGAATGAAAAAGTACCTTTCTTTCTCCTCTACCTATCATCTGTTAACAAATTCCCTTTCTTCCACCTGAAATTTTTTGAGTTACCTGCATGCTAATTGTCTGAGTGGAAACAGTACGAGAGAAAGAGAGTTGTGGGGCATATGCGTTGTACAGCGCCCGAGACAGTAACAAATGTAATAGAAAGGACAGAAAGTTGTGAACATTTGTCATAAATCGGAAGAGTGGCAGAGATGGTGCAGGCCGCGGCCAATTCATGCTTTATGTCGGATATGGCCACATCTAAACAGTAACGTGAGCTGTCAATCAGAATCTAAGACAATAAATCAGAATAGAGCATTAAAGCCTACAGTGTCAACATAGCCTATAGACCTTCCTCATCTGCAGACATTTTGTCTTGTGATAGCTTCCATGGAGGAAAGTTGCAGCACAGACAGTACACACAAATGTGACAATTACTGCACAAATAGCCTACTAGGTTACATAATTATCATTCTAGACCCACGTTTCAATTACTAGCTTTCTTCCCCCAAGATTTCGACCATACATTGCCTTTTTTAGTCAATGTGTTCCCAAGGTCAAAACTAAAACTTAATGCTAAAGTACAATATAATTCAGTACAGTACAATTCTCCAGAGAGTGGAGCTCTTTGTTAGAGGTTAATTTTACACTTGAGTCATGTTATTGAGCATATACTACAGCTAAAGTTTTTGCCTTTGTCTCCTGAACCTCCCGGCAACTTCTGATGACCCTGAAAATGTTACAATTTATCAATCTGTCTTGTCTTTGACCGACTTGTTCCTGGTTTGTCTGTCTGTTGTCGGATTTCCAAACTTCAGAATTATTTTCTGCCTCAGCCTTTGAAGACACATTGAAGCACAGTGTACATTTCGAACTATAAAATATAATCAAACATTTCTATTTGAGCTTATTAGCTACAACTATAACTTAGGTACAATGTTAGTGGGCCAAAAGAAGGTTGTAAATATTCAGTATCACCATTACCTGAATTTCAGTGAAATTAATATCAATTCAAGTTTATGCTACATTTAGAATATTTTCAGCACAATCCCTCGTTGCCAGTAAGCCTTTTTTCTTTGGATCTATATTCTCTCATACGCATGACTTCCGTGTTCCCAGCATAAGTGCACTCACATTGTATAAAGCCGCTGGAGAGCAGTTGTTTGGGTCAGACTTTCATCGGTTTATGGGAGACAAATTAAAGAAAATTAAGCATTTGTTTCATAACTGCAAACAAAAAGTTAGACAGAGCAAGCTAGCAGCGTAACCACAAAGTTGACAGTGAGGGCAAAAAATCTAATCAGTTGGAAAGAAGCAGAAGGACCTGTAATTAAAAAGACATTATCAAAAAAGCAAAAGTACAACAGTTTACATGATTACAATTTTTATTTTTTACTTTTGAATTTACTTTTTTATACTTCAGTGAAGCCAAAATTAGTTTTCTTTTACAAAGCCCTTCCCATGTTGGTCTATTAGACAATATTTCCCTGCTTCTCCTGCCTACTTACACAAGCTGGTAAAAAGTGTCAATGTGCAGACTGAGCATGGTTCTACAAACTTGTGTTCAGATGTGTTATTCACCTGCCTGTTTAAGTTTCAATCGATAGCCTGTTCTGCGTTTAAAGTTGAGATCTCACACACCTATCTGCCTGGAGTAAAACCTAATTGTGTAGAGTTTTGGAAAATTTTCTTGAATGACAGTAGGGTTCCTTCATTGTTTTGTCGCTATGGTTACACACAAACAATGATGCCGCTGCACTCAAAGTAATCAGTCAGTTATGCAAAGTTACCCAAAATATCCTAAATGAAGTTATAGCTTATCATGTCATTGGATGAAATGAGATGACGACCTGCAAAAATACAGTAGCTGCAACTAAAAACTGTTCCTTTATGTATGTTTCGGCTGCCAGTGTGCATTTCCTTTAAGTACATAAATGTATTGCAATGTAAGTAAGTAAATGTGGAAGTTAAAATACAGAAATAAATACTGATATTTTGGCTAGTTTTGTGTGCATTTCGGCGTTCTTTTAACAGTTTTTGGGCTGGAATCCATCAGCTGTTTCTAGCAACTGGTTAAAGTATGGATAAATGAAGCCACCCAGGAGAACTACATCAATCAATGACATCATACATCAGCAAATGTGTTGACGATATGGTGATCACTAAGACAATAAAATCATTCCCCAACCAGAAAACCTGGATGAATGGAGACACATGGGCTCTATCAAGAGCCAAAGCTCCTTTCTGTCAGATGACAAGGAAGCATGCAACACCACCAGAGGAAGACCGAAAGCTGGCATCTAGGTGACAAAGCAGAGACATCAGCAGAGACCGGAGAGACCAACAACCAAAGATATGCGGCAGACAATCAAAAACATCAAAGGCTACAAAAGCAGGAGCGCCCCCATGATGTCAGCAAATGTGAAGAATCCTGCTGAGAGTGAATATGAGTAAAGCTGCTGGGCCTGAGAGTGTCCCTGTAATAAAAACAGTGTTACTCATAAGAATAATTTCCATGACATTGACACACACCTGTAATTGGCAAAAATAAGCACTTTTTGTGGACGTGATTTTGACTATGTTGCCGTTTTGTGGCTGCCAGCTGAAGCCATCTACTGTATGGATTCCAAAACATTTTGTATCTACCTGATATTTAGACCCCAAAATATGAAAACAGGGCCCAGGTTTAAAATGCTGGATGGAACATGGCCGGTGAACAAAGAGCTATTTACAATCGATAAAACAGTGGCACTGTTAAAAATCTCTTTGAGAAATATGCCAACCATAAAACCTCAAGGACTCAAAGGTTTTATTTAGCCATTGTGTCCTTTAAAATGCACAGTGACAGCATCTGAGCAAGGCAGAGGATTTGCAGTAAGGATGGGAAGATTCACAGATTTGCATCGTTTGCTCCGATTAAGTGTGCACTGGTTACAATTTGGGATGAACACGAGATACATTTTACATTTATTCATTTAACTGATGCTTTTATCCAAAACGACTTACAATTGCTATACATTGTCGCACGCAACTAGGGGTTAAGTGTCTTGCTCAGGGACACAGTGGGGAATTGAACCCTTTCACACTAAAGAGTGTGTCTTATCTATTGCGCCATCCCCACCCCTAGATGAGATTTATTGTTTCTAACATCTTAGCATTGGTAAAATCTGATTTATTTATATACAATTATTAGTAGAGGTCTTATGCCTTTATTATTTAGAAATGTGACCAATTTATTTGTTACCAATCATTTTTACATTTAGATGTTTCTCAGCTGTCTCTCATTTCCACTGCTGTCAGTGGCATGTCAGCTACCATGGAGGCAGAGGCGTGTTACATTAAAATACCTACAAATCAAATCTTTGCTTACACTTTAAGAGACTGACAACTTGACAAGATGCATGCAATTTGCAGAACATACTGTGCTGCTATAAAATACACAGTCGGGATGACTAACTTCACCTGAAGTGAATGTGGAGAAGTTTCCAAGTGAGTATAGGGAACATTTAAAATTATCTCTGTGAATCACAGCCAGTCCACCTCCAAGACTTGAAAATAATTAAAACCAAGACGACAAGCACAACACAGTCACCTGGCGTGACAAAAGTAATTTTTTCAACAATTGTTTACAGACAGATTAATTCTCTAACAATTCACTACATCACACTTCCAGTGTAGTTTACTTACCCTAAGTTGACTGTATGTTAAAATAGCTTGGAAAATTCCAGAAAATTACGTCATGGCTTTACAAGCTCCTGCGAATTGACATTATTGCGGTCAATTGGAGGTGTACCTGTGGATGTATTTTTAGGCTTACCTTCAAACTCAGTGCCTCACTTCTTGACATTGTGTAAAAATCAAAAGAACATTTTGGCAGTTTGGCAGCATCATGTTGGGGTGTGTGTGTGTATGGGGGGTTGCTTTCCTGCAAGAGGGACTGGTGCACTTCACAAAGTAGATGGCATACTGAGGAAGGAAAAATTATGTTGATATATTGAAGCGACATCAATACATCAGCCAGGACGTTAAAGCTTGGTTTCAAATGGGTCTTCCAAATAGACAATGACCTCAAGCATACTTCCAAAGTTGCGGCAAAACTGCTTAAAATAGGACAACTAAATCAAGGTATTGGAGTGGCCATCAAAAAGCCCTCAATTCAACTCAATTTGTGGGCAAAACTTAAAAAGCATGTGCAAACAAGGAGGCCTACAAAGTTGACCCGGTTACACCAGGTCAGGATGAACGGGCCAAAATTCCAGCAACTTATTATGAGAATCTTGTAGAAGGCTACCTGAAACGTTTGACCCAAGTTAAACTTTTAGGAAGACTTTGCTATCAAATACTAGCTCAGTGTATAGTATGTAAACAACTGACTTACTGGGAATTTGTTGAAAGAAATAAAAAGGTGAAATAAATCACTCTATTCTGACATTTCACATTCTTAAGAATCAGAAGGAGCTTTATTGCCAAGTAGTCTTTTACACATACAAGAAATTTGCTTTGGTGATAAGGTGCTACACATAGACAAACATACAGTTGACGTAAATAGATGTAGAGATATATAAATATGGAATAAACAAATGAAAGTTATATAAGAATGATAAAATAAGAGAAAAATATAACTATTTGCAGAGAAAGAACAATGCGGCAGATATGTGCATTACTCAAATTCTAACTTCAACTGAAGTCACACATTTAAGCACTGGCTAACGAGGAGGGCGGGAACACAAACAGGTGATACTTATAAAGACAGCAGACAGGCAGGCAGAGAGACAGCAGGGGAAAACAGACAGATACTAACAAGTTTCAAAACACAAGGCAAGAATCTAACTGGAACTCAAAACACATACTAAAACAACAGATACTGAACAGACCAATAAACAAAACTCACAGAGACCTAAACTAAACTGGGCCGATCAGACAGGCAGTGTGACACTCGCACAATGCTTTTCCACTGAGCTACATTTTACAATTTATTTCTTTTTATGAGTAAAATATATTTTTTTATCCATATTTTATTTAGTCTAAAAAATGTCACACCTCTGATTTATATTGTCAGATTATATGAATCAAACTGTCATGATGTCAGTGTTTTTGTTTTCGACAGTAAGGTCTGACAGGGCTCACATGTTAAGTCCTTACCCTGCAGCAACTATCTGGTTAACATAGTCAAACTTCATGAACTTCAAAGAAAATTGCAGACAAAGTCATTAAAAGAACACGTTTGACGCAGTAAAATCCCCAAGTCTTCTAGATGTGTTTGAAGTGGATGGAAGTGTCTGCTGAAATTAGACTCTGGGAACATTGCATACTCGACAGCTGAATAGAAGTGTCTTGGCACTAGTCTTTGGAAAGCCTCCCTTCTCGGTCTTTGTCTGTTTTTCTCTTTGGCTTCTTTGTTTTCCACAAAATAAAGCACACTTTTTTGTGCCATGATGTATTAGTTGCATTCTGCTCTGCACAAACTCTACATCACTCCAGAGTACAACCTTGGTTGTATATTTCAGAATGCAATTAATTTTGGATTAACAAGAGCTCAGTCAGAATCTCTCACCCTCGAGGCCAGTCCTGGGTTTACACTGTGTGTGTTGTGGGTTATGTTTTAACCTTTTGTTTAAAGACTTACTGATGTAATACCTTACTTTTTTATTTTTGTCTTGATAGAATAGAAACATGCCACATTTATAGTATAGAGGAAGAGATATGTTACTGTAATGCTGACTGTGAAGTGATATTTTCGTAGAGGGATTAATACATATAAAATAAGGGACAATTCAGTCCTTTTTCTGTGCAAAAATGCATTAGCCCAAGCTAATATGATGCTTTAGTGGTCTATGTTAGCAAAACAAAGTGGGTATGTTCTGAAGATTGTCTTTTTAGTTTAAAATTCCCTCTTCCTGATAGTTGCATGTAGGTTTGTTAGTGGGTCAAATCATCGTACATGAAGATCATAATCATTAGTGTCTTTGACCAGTGCGTAAAGGGTAAGAGAATCCTACCTCCAAGCAGACGAAACACTGCACAGTGGTGTAAATTTAATCTGTTTAAGAACTCCTTTGTACACCACAAGCTGATTGATGCCTCACGGTGTGTATCTTTCGGATTTATATTGTATTTTTATGTACTTTTTAATGTCTTCTGTGCACTCCTGTTGTGTGCCCAAATATGCTAATGGATCTATCTATCTGGCCGTGATAAACGTACACAGGACAACTCGATTTAGCCAACTGAAACAGATGAAGCTTCATATTAGCTTCGGTTTTCTTCGGTTACTGGGTGTTACTCATAGGGATCCTTTTGATGATGCAAGCCTTTATTAAATTACCGTTTAAGTGTTATCAAAATTTACTTAGGAGTATTTTATGAAAGCATGAATTATACTTTTATGCGCATATGAACACCTCGGGAGCGGGTGTGAAATCATTTTGTAATGCAGATATGTTGAGGACGGTCTGCCATTGGACGGTCTTATGACATCTTGTTTGCATTTGCCATACAAAGTGGGCCAGTGAAGTAAGTAAATGGGCCACTTTTCAAAAATCACAAAGTTTGTGAATAGGCTTGTAAAGGATAAAAGCAGGCTGAGTTTATATACTCCATATGTATCTCCTTGAACGAATGAAACAATGAATCTATGGCCCTACATGCTACATAAGTGTGTGAGAGTGTGTGTGTGTGTGTGTGTGTGTGTGTGTGTGTGTGTGTGTGTGTGTGTGTGTGTGTGTGTGTATAATGATAGGCAGGCTTTTGGCCTAGTAAGACCATGGTCGGTTGCAGCCTCTCAGTGAAGCTCCACCCGTCTCTCTAGAAGCAGGCACATGCCTGTGCCTCTTTAAGAGTTGATTTACATTTATTCATTTATCTGACGCTTTTATCCAAAACATGTCAGAGGTCGCACTCTTCTGGAGCAACTAGGGGTTAAGTGCCTTGCTCAGGGACACAATCTCTCTGTAGGCATTGTGTTCCAGTGTGGCTAGAGAGCAGGTATGTCTTGTAGAAGTTATGAGTCAAGGCTGACAATGTTTTTAACTTGTGAACATGTTTTTAATTTGTTTTAATCACAGGTATTTTAAGCCACCTGTCGTCCAGACCTCGTCAGCTGAATAGCCTGTTGTGCTAACGTTCACCACAAAGAAGGCAGTGGTTGTTAATAACCCTGAGGTAAAAAGATATTGTCTAGTAGAGCTATGCAAGTTTACTAGTTTGTGTGCCTTTAGATAACATGATTTACGTTGCAGTGGGCCTAAACATCTGATCCGTAAAGAGGTGGAGTCAGAGCTGGGTTGACTATTTATTGCGTTGTTTGAGGTAAATATCATCTGTCAGGTATTTAGAAGGTATGTTTTTGTAGTATGTGTTAAATAACTGAACTAATTAAATTGTAATCTTGTAATTTTAGGGTTGTATAGCTACTGCTGTTTTGCCTGCCTGACCAACTGCTGCTATTCGTGCTTGAATTTTTATGTTGATTCTTATTTTATTAAACTTGTTACAGGAGGATGGGCCCGTGTGAATGTGTTTGCCGTCTGCTAAGGTCTGCTAAGGGTGTGGCTGTTTTCCCTTTTTTGGCTGTACGATTTCCCTCAGCTTGTTAGCCATTTCTTCCCTTTTTTGGTGTTCTGCCAGACAGACAGGGTGGTGGTTTGTGGGAACCCCTTTCCCCTTCACTGCATGTGGTGGTGTGTATGACAGCTGTGTGCGCATGCTTAACTTAGTTTTATTGTGTGGCATTTGTGTGTATCTTGCTGTGTTTAGGTGGCTGTGCACCAGTGTGAGTGGTGGTGTCAAGGCCCCTGGGTGGCCCACAGGTAACCTCCCTGCAGGTCTGGCTCCTGTAGATGCTGAGGTGTTTTTAACCGTGTGCTTTTATCCCTTAGTATTTCTGGCAGTATTGGCATCTACATCTTATCTGTTATTGTTTGCGCTTGTGCAGCGAATAAAATTGCCCAAAGCCTGATTTTTAATTGTTTAAATAAATCTTCCTTCCAGTTGAAACCCAATTTTATTAATTGTGGGAAACCCCTGGCAACTGGTAATTAATTATTTGGGGATTTGAACCCCTCACTCTTTGCCTCGGAGACAGAGGGGGAGGGGGAGACAGAGGGAGAGAATAATATCCCCCTCTCACCCCTTGCGGGGTGGTATGTGTCATCCTCAAGCTCGGGTCCTCTACCAGAGCCCTGGGAGTTTGAGGGTTCTGCGCAGTATCGTAGTTGTTCCTAGGACTGCACTCTTCTGGACAGAGACCTCTGATGTTTTACCTGGAATCTGCTGTAGTCTCTCCCAGTTTGGGGGTCACAGCCCCCAGTGCTCCGATTACCACTGGCACCACTGTTGCTCTTACTTTCCACATCTTTCAACACAATGTCTGGTTGGTTAGCCATCACCAGTTTGTCAGTCTGGATCTTGAAGTCCCACAGGATCTTAGCTCGGTCATTTTCAACTACCTTAGGAGGTGTCTTCCATTTTGACTTTCAGACTTCCAGCCCATACTCATGGCATTAGTTGTACCTCATCAATCTCTAGTTGTGATAGGAGCTGCTGTTTGCGGATGTTAGAACACTGAGCAAGAAGTTGTATCTTTGTCAGTGTTGATGATGGGTTTCAAAGCATAGTCTCTGTATATAACCACTCTCACTGGGATTGCTTGTATAGTAGCTTTGCATCAGATCCATATTTTCCGCTCTAGTCCATGAATGTCTTGTTCCAGTAGCCCATTTGTCGTCAGGTTACCCTTGTTCCCTAGCACCTGACGCGGACCTTGTTAACCCGGGCGACGTCCGAGCCAGTATGGCTCTTGTATTTGTGGTTTCACTCATGCCTGAGGTAGGCCGGTAGCATTAAGAACCTTGCGTAAGGGTCCACCTGGATACCCCTCGCCCTGACCGGGAATCGAACTCACGATCACTTGTACCAAAATCAGTGGCATGTACGTAAATGTTATGGTATTTTTAATTTTATTCGTATTTTTATTTATAATGCAATTTTTCAAAACACACTGACAAGATCTGGAGTTGGTTCCCGGGCGCTGCCCAGCGGCCGCCCACTGCTCCCTTGAGGGATGGGTTAAATGCAGAGGATGAATATTGTAACATGTATGTGACAAAGTACATTTGATTTTCTATCCTATATTTATGTTCTTGACTGTTGCAGTACTTTACCTTTCTTTTTATTACCCCTTAATCTGTTTATTGTATGTACCAAACACCAAAGCAAACTGACAAACAGTGAAAACCTACTTGGTAATAAAGCGTATTCTGATAAATATGAAATATTACAAATAACACTAATACTTTAAATAGTACAGTAATAAGGTACTATTTTAAATGAAATAAACAATGGCAGTTTCCTGTGCTTAGCCTAAATCGCGTTCTCACCAGAAATGAACTACTCCAGAGCTCAGACTCCACTCACAAATACAGCAATTTTAGTCCTTAGAAAGTTTCTATGAAACCCTGAACAGTTGCTCAGCAGCAGTTTATGAACTTAAAAGTAGAAAGAAGACTGAACATGAACATTGCTGCTTTTGGCATTTTGTCAGTTGGAATCTTGCCGGCAAGCACTCCAATACACAAAGACACACACACACACGCACTCACAGACCAGAGGTCACCACAAAACCAGCCACAAAACTGTCACTTTGCTTTTACAAGTCATCTGTTACTGATGGGCAACAGACCGTGGTGCTCTTCAAAGCCGGACTGGGAAAATCATTAGAAACATTGCGCGAAATATAGCCCCAGTCAGGACACTTTTTAAACTTTGGTTCCTGCATTCTGGTGAATTTCTGTTCATGTGAATCACAAACTAATGAGCTAACAACTGCTTTAAGCTTGATTTTGATAAAGGTGGGGTATGACACAAGGATGATTGTTTAACCAATTCTTATTAAATACGTTTTTGGTCCTCTATTGCCATAAATGTTGTCTTCTCAAACTAAATTGAAGCCCTCCATGGCTGCTCTATCTAGAGCCACACCTTGATATATTTTACCTGTAATTGGCCCTTATGACTTTGCCCATGGTGTCAATATCTGAAAGGGAGATATTAAATGTCTTAACTGTAAAGGTTTGAACAACCCTACTAAACGTAGTAAGATCTTGCATCACCTAAGAACCCAAATTATTTACTCACAAGAAACTCATCTTAAATCTCTTGACCAAATTAAACTGAAGAGAGGTTGGATAGATCAGATCTCCCCTTTTTCTACTAAATCAAGGGGTTAGCTATTCTGTTGCATAAATAAGTTATTTTTCTTCATCGCACAACAATTTTGACCCTCGTGGTTAATTTGTTATTTTTGTATTTCACAATGTAAATGTAGTTCTAGCAAACATTTACGCCCCTGACTGGGAAAGTGATAACTTTTTTAAACTGTTGTTTTGTATGCTGCCTGATCTATTGTCTTCTCACTTAGTCTTTGTTGGAGATGTCAATTGTTGTCTAGACGCTTCACCACTCCTCCGCTGCCCCCGGTGTCGCATTGAAAGGTGCAAAAGTTATTCAGTCCTTTAATGATGAATTCAATTTAAGTAGAACCCAGAATAGGGTTGGTGGGAGAGAGAGAGAGAGCAGGATGAACACCGTAGCACTCTAATCCCATCAAGCAGAATTCTATTTTTTTTTTTTTTGCATGTGCACTATACCTCACAAACTTTGCACATGTACAGATATACACAACAGACACTATATAACAGATATGAAAACTATTAGTATAGTAAAGGCATATTTACATTAATTCAACTGAAGCACTAAGCAAGCTAAAAAAGTCATCGTCTAGGTACCTGTTGTAGCTTTTGCCTTCACAAGGATGCACACACACACACAAGCTCAGGAAACCAAACTTCTAGGGTTGTGTCCCGTTGTGTCAGCTGTATCTTAAAGTCCTCTGTACTGATTGGTTTTAATTACAGGCTTCTTTACTTCATCATCAGCACCAGGCCCACAAGGCATATGGGTCAATAATGTCTACCTGCCAGGTGGGTTTGCTCTGTTGAAAAACATAAAATGCTTATCATACATGTAAATTTGTTTTCAGTAACTTTGGCAAGTTGTTTAATCCTTGTAACTACAGTAAAAAAAACTATACAAACTATATAATAAAAAAGGAATACAACAAAACAGTGTGTCTTGGTATCTTCTGAGTACAAAAAAAACATGGAAAAAGTACCTCACATTTAAAGGTGTCTTTTTGTCAAATTCAGTGAATATTTCCTCACGTGGTCGCTGAAAAAAATACAGTGTTTGCACGCCTTGGCTATGTAAACGGTAAACAACAATGTCCACACAACACTATTCCAGCTCTTGCAGCCATGATTTGTGTGTCAAATAACATTAAATGACTTGCCCATGGACATTCAGTTAATTTCTAGTTCACCAAGACATGCTTTTGTTGTGATGTTAGCTATAGCAGCGGGAGATTTGTGTGAGTATTACTGTTTTGAGCTGGTAAGTTATGCGGACCCGCAACTTACCTAACATTACTTGTTGTGTTGTTGGTCGCTGTATATCAGTGATCGGTAATAGGCGGCCCACGGGCCAGAACCGGCCGCCAGCAATAATATCTGGCCCACGGCCAGATTGCTTTGATAGCAGAAAAAAATACAATAAATTGATAGCTACTGGTGATCAGTCATGACAGATACAGTTACTTACACAATCACTTCCTCTTAAGTGATTTTGGCTGCAAAATAAAAAAGTGCATGAACGTTTATTGCATTATGCTTTATGTTGAGTTTACTGAATTTACTTTGAAGAGTTCTGAAGGACATTCAAAAGAGTCTCTGGCTTGCTTGACAAACTCCTGAGAAGAATGTAGAGAGTTGCCTGGCGCTACGGAGAGCCCCCAGTTGCAGTAGTGCATGGATCATGCGTAATATTCATCCAGCCAACGATCACGAACCGTTCACAGCCTGTCGGCACCAGAGAGGGAGTGGGGCAGGCCAGGGACAGGAGATCGCGGAGCGACTGGCCCGCTGCGGTCGGTTAGTGATTGTTTCCTCTGTCGGGATGAAGTCTGACGCTCCGCATGATCCATGATAAGATTAATGTAAATAAATCATGCTGTCAATATTTTAGACACCCCCCAAAATTTCACAAATCATGCTTTTAGGCATAGGTATAAGAGCTGATGTCTTAGCTAGCTTAGCTCCCCCTAGCTCCCCTATAGTTCGCAACTTGAATTTCCTCAGGGAAATGAAAATAAGCGTCCATGAATGCGGATCAAACACGGGGCACACACATGCTGCAGCACGTGCCTTATTGTGAGCATGTGCAAAAGTGTCCTAATAATCAAGAAATAATTGGAATTGATCTAGGCCTACCTACTGAGCTAAACCTACACATGAGTATACAAGGATTTAAAATAATTCGACTTTGTTCTGGCCCGCTATATAATGGCTAGAAAAACAATATTGGGACTGAACTTTGGCCCACCAGGCACACCATATGTGAAAGACCAATAGCTAAAATGAAGTAGGGTTTCTAATGCAGTATAATATGACTAATATAATATTGTAGAATGGCCATATAACAGTAGAAGAGAAGAAGAAATATAGCAGCTGCTACACTAAAAAACATCAGCTTTGTTCTTTTTAAGCAAGTGTGACATACACACACACACACATCTGGGAACTGCTAAATGCTTTGCATCAGGGGAGTTTACAAAGGACATCTTCACAACTTCGCTATTCCCAAATCGCTTCACCCTCAGATTTGTCACATGGAGATTCACATTTTTTATACTTTTGTTTACCCTCACATCCCTGAACTCAAGATTTCTGTTGGAAACTGATGTGTTTCATTTTTTTACAGATATGTTATATGAAGTTGCACGACTGTCAGAGCTTTTCTGCGGTTTTGTTGAGAAACAGGAGGAGAATGTGTGACATCTTGTTAAAAGCGGTAGTCTAAAATCCTAAATTATAATGGATAGATCATGCCCTCCCCAAGAAAAACAATGCAGATTTGACCTGTTTGCTCAAATGAAATCATGAGTCATGGAACTGATAATTCCACACTCACTAATAAAATACACACCGGAAGGATTACAGTAAATTAGATTAATCTTAAAACATAAGATGAATGATATTGATCACAATATTAATATAATGTAACTGTTTACAGAATTAGTGTTTTACAAAAGTTTCTATTTTTAATGTTAATTAGAAAACTGATATAAAACTGATATACCCTTTAAAGCCAAGACTCATAATCAGCTTTGTTGCACACTGAATCATTTAGCCTGTACATAGGGATAAGCTAATCCTACAAAACATGTTAGAAATATTAACATTTTAAAGGTTTACACTAAAAAATATAATAAATGATCATTTATTAACACTGACTAGAGCAACCTGCTTCTGTCATGGCTGACTGAGCCACTCCCTCAGCTACTTGTGTTTCTTGTCTTCTGTCGGTCTTCTCTGTAATTGTGTGTGTATGTGTGTTGTCTTGGCGTGGATATCTCAGTCTGTCTGCCTCTTCAGCGTTGTCACTTGTTTCTCTGCCACCCAGGAACCACTGTTGCACATCCTTATGAAGTTGTAAATAAATTGAACTGTGTATTCTCCTTTCCAAGTGTTTCTGTTTTCCCCTTGTGTTTTTGCCTACCTGTGTCTGCGTCTCTGCTCCCCTTGCTTGTGTTCTCCCTCTCTCTCTCTCTGCTCCTGAGCCCAGCTGACGATCCACACCTGCACCTCCTCAGCCACCTCCTCTGCCTGCCACACCTGCCAGCAATTAACTCCGTCCCTGCCAGTATTTCAACCCCGGTTCTCGATCTCTTTCTCAACCCCTTTACCCTCTCACACAGGCTCCGCCCTCTACTGGACTCTATGGGTACTACCTCCTCCAATCACACGCACTCACTTACCCACTGATATTTTATCGTGCACGTAGCCGACCAATAGGACGCCGCTACAGATACGTGCGTGACGTATAAATAGCAATGTCCCTACTGCCTTGGCATCCTTTTTTCATCAGCAAACAGCGAACTGCTTACTGAATTCACCACCTCCACGGATGGAGTCGCCACTTCTAGAAAATTATCTTTGCACCCGGGCGAGGTGACCCATGTCCTGCCCGGACGAGTCCAGCCTGTTACATAAACAGACACGCCGCCCTGCTGACATCTGTTTGGCCAAGCGGTCACAGCGCAGCTAGGCTAATCCGCTATAGCCGGAGAGAGACAGCGTCAGGTCTCTCTCGGTAGAGCAGGATGAAAGAGATCGCTCGCTGCTTCGGTTGGTTTTGTTTCCTCTACGAGCGGCACTTAGCACCTGTTGCAGCAGGCAAGGCCGTCTACCTGCCACTGCTTCACAGGGAAGCTGTGAGCTTGAGGCTGACGTCAACACCGGGTGACGTGTTAACCAAGGGCGTTCAAGGCCCGGTTGGCCATTTCCAATTCTGTTCAACCTTTCGAAAACGGCCCATGGTGCGTTCAAGGACACCACTGCCTTTTTCGATTGCAGCCCTTGGAAAAAGTCTAAGCTTTATTATTTATTTAAAAAAATAAAAAGAAGGGTGACAGAGGGACAGAGGCTGATGCACACCACCAGACCTCCGCCCTCCGTTATGTGTCCAGTATTTAACAACACGCTTCAGTCTCCACAAAACTGCACGTTCACCGATGCTAAGCTAATGATCCGACCTACAGCCCACACTGCTCTCCTTGCTAAGCTCGAGAGAGACAGTAGGAGGGCCCGGGTCTTTGCTGCGCTATTCAAACCACTGGGGCAGAAGCCCATGTCCCACGTCACTCTCCTGGTGGCATCCGAGCGAGACGGTAGTAGGACCTGGGCTTTCTCCTCGCTAGCCAGCTGTCCGGCCCGTGCAACGGGTCGCCTACGTCGCCTGGCAGCCGAATGAAGGGCTGCTGCCATGGCGGTGACACAATGCAGCAATGCGAGCTAACTCTGTGTTCCCCATGCACTCACGACAGTGTCCACAGGAACGCTGCTAACTCACTGACAGTGTGTGTGTGTGTTCCTAAAACACACAACCACATTGTCGACATATGATCAACCGAACCAGCGCAGCATTTAGCTGACTAGCTGCGACGGCATGAGTCGAGCTAACGCCAATCTAGGTCAGATATAGCCGGAGAAATGCAACCAGACAACACGTCTCTTCCAGCGGTGCGGCCTTTATCACAGTGAACAGCGGCTCACTTTTTCAGACTGCATTTTTAATGTCACTGTTTCTATTGTAAGTTGCCTGCTTTATTTAAGTTCTGAGAACTGAGAATTATCAATGTCTCCTGTGGCTATAATATCATGTCAGACTGGTTCCTTCGCACTAACTCTGTCAATGAAGTGAGATCCTGGATGGGGGTAGCTCTCATAATGTTGAAGACACTTTAATATACAGCAATTCTACATTTACAGCTATCATCTGTCACACAGTCAGCCGTATTCCATACTTATATTTGTTTTATTAGACAGTCAGACTGTGAAGAGATTACATTATATACATAACATTTTTAGAGGCACTGCATAATGTACTGTGTGGTGAATGTCATGTAAAGCTTATATTATTATAAAATTAAGGAGCATTTTGCACATAGTGACATCATAACTAATTGAAAATAGCCCACAAATAGCATAACCAGTTAATTGCACAATTTTCCTTAATATCTGTGAGAAAAAGTTACATTTGCACACCACACTAAAAAAAAACCATACAGTAATATGCAAATCACTGCCACTGCTTAAGAATACATAGGTTTCTAAGAAGAGGATTAGACCTTGCACTTCCACAAACAATCTAAAGTCCCATTCATAGATTTTTTGTTGGATACTCACCGTTGATCCCAGAAATCTCCAACTTTGTAATGTTCCAGCAAGGTACCTCAATGAGAAGAATATCCCTCCATGAATCAAAACTGAAAATAAAGTTCTGAAAGGTTGAAACTAAGTGTTTGAAAATTCAAAACCTTACCAAAGAAAAGAAAGATCGAAAACTAAGATTTGCAGGCTTGCAAAAATCTCATGTTGTTTTTGAGTTTTCCTCTTCAGAACTGCAACATTTTACCATGTTGCGCAAACAATTTTCCAAGTTTCAAATTTGTCAGTGTTCTCCCAGTGTATTTGTTTGTTTTCCAGGTTTGCGATCTGAAAACTGGTGTGCAAAATTTGTGAAAATAAGTTTTAAAATTCTGAAAATTGAGGTTCGAAAGGGCAAAACTTTATTACATTACATTTGCTCTCCTATTGCAGACTATTTTTTCAGAGCTGAGTTTACAACACCCACTTTGCGGAGATACGCCCACACAGTTGCGAGCTTGCGACTCACATGGTTTGTGGCAGCGTTTTCACACAGCTCTGCTCCGAAACTCTGAAAATCAGACTGAGCGAAAATGAAGCTTCGCAACCTCGCAATTTTAAAAAAAGCCTGGAGGCAGGGCCTTCTGCTCTTAGCCAATGCTTGGCTTTCTGCTGAAGTACAGTCCAATCACAAGTTGTATTTACTGGATAGAGGAATTGACAGACTGCTCCGCCAATGACAGACGCAGACGGGATACGTGTTCAGGAAGCACGGGCTGGCTTTCTCTGTCCAAGCGGTGCATGGAAGTGGAGAAGAAATCAACGGGTAGTAATCTCAGGACGCGATGTCCGTGGTGTTGTGTCAGGAGATGCAGTAAATGAACCAGCGGTGAGTAAGGAATAGTATAAATAACATGCAATTTGTTACGCTATGAGGAGAGGAAACCCAGCAAGCAATAGCCGTCATTTCACCATCTAGGGACGAGACGCTGTGGTTGCTATGATACACAATTTCCGTAGAGGCGATGTGCTGCAAGTAGGGTAGCCTACTTAATTTTACTGAATGTAAAAATGTCACCACAAAGTACGTAGGCCTACTTGCTATGGCCCGTGCTCTGCATGAAGAGAAGGCTGAAACATGAGAGCACAGACGTGGGTTCATGAGATTTTGCGGGTGAGGACACACCTCGGCGAATAGGCACATCGTTTCGTTCAAGATCGGATGTGCTCGGTGTGGTGTTTGTCCCGCCCCTCCTGCACGGTGATTGGACGGCTGGGTAAAAAGTGACAGTGACAAGCGCAGCTTTTTCCCCAAAGTTGAACATTTTTCAACTCTCGGCGACCGGAAAAAAACGCCCAGCGCGGAAAATACGCTCAGCGCCTCGTCACGCTTCTGGTGTTTTTAGCAGCTAGTAAAAATGCGGCGCTCCCATTGGAATGAACTGAAAAAAAGACGCTGGCGTCAGAATAAAACGCTTCGGGCCCTAAGAACTGACTTAAGGGTGAAAAAATTCTTGGCTCAAAGCTGTGCTTAAAAGTTAGTTATCAACCATCAAAGTCCTACTTTGAGTGAAGAGCAGGACTAAATCATAAGTGTCAGTTTTAAGTGCAATTTATACTTCTGCGTCAAATCGACGGCGTAGGTGACGGCGTAGGCTACGGGGCTACGCAGAGGCTACGCCGTCGCCTGACGTGCACCTCCTCAAAAATTTAACTACACGTCGAGTCGACGCGGACCGTAAGCTCTGTTATTGGTCGGCTGGGTAGCCTCGCAATGCCTCCTAGCCGACCAGAAGTACCCCGCGCTTTTAAGTAACATTTACTAGCGGCCAAAACGGCGGCTGTAACACAGTGAATTAATATATTTGACCGTCGCAACCCGAGCGAAATGACTCGTTTTGCTATCAGATTTATGTTAGCGGAGGGCTAAACCGGAAGTTAGCCTGCTCGGCTGGCAAAAGTCAACACAGTAGACGCTGTAGCACTACTGCCGACTAGCGTTTGGGGGTGTAATTGCAGAATGACGGACACACCTACGCATAAGTATAAATGCATGGCACGTAGACCCTACGCAGGAGTATAAATGGGCCTTTAGTGCTGATTTACGACATTTTGCCGTGCCGCAAACAGGATTTTGGATGACGATGTCGCCAAGGACCAATCACTGAATAGATTTCCTTATTTAAGGATATTTTCAGATAAATTCACATTGAATGGTGAAATTCCTAAGAGGAGTTTATATTCAACACACATTTAACAATAAAGAATTTTCAAGAGAATACATTATGACATAGGCCTACACATTAATAAATGAAAGATAAAAGTTTATCTTTAGATGAGCGCCATCAAATGCGCTTATTGATGTTTGTTACGGCCAAAATCATCAGCATTGCTGCAATTGTCTTGTGGCAAAGAAACGAAGCGTCATCTCCACCTTCAGTTTAGCTGAAAACGCATTACTGTGTAAAGTCAGTGGTGAGATGACGTCCCTCCCCAACTCGCTGACAAAGTTTATGCCTGCGCTGTCCGACCCCGTCTTATTAACTGCTCGTCGTCAGAATTCTTCCTCTCCTCTCCGCATGTCTCTGTCTCCACAGCGCCATCACAAGCCCTACTGGCAGCTCCTAACCACTTGAGAGACCTCTCGAGCTGTCTTAAATAACTGGGAGTGTAAGAGTGATTCTTAGCTTTAAGAAATTTGATAGTAACTTGCTTTTATTCTTTTAGTTTAAAAGTTTAAAAGTAGGAGTTTAGTAGGAGTAAATTTCATGAATTCTCAGCACTTAAGGCTAAAATGGTACTTTGAGAAGCTTGATAAATACCGGCCCTGATTTAGTCTGGCTATGAGTAACCCACTTCTAGCCACAATAACTTTAAATGTGGTTACATGACGTTTTTGCCAAAATAACTTGCAAAGTGTATGATATTCTATCATGTAAGCAAGGTCTACAGTGATTATAATTTTTTTTGTTTCATTTCTATCACATGTTTTACACGCAGCCTGTGCGACAGGCTGGCTATTTTTAGCCCACTTTTAGTCAAAATGGTCAAAAATGATTAATAGTGTTTTTTGCCCTGGCAGCACGTGAGATGGTTGATATCCCATTATGTTTGCAATGTCAATAATATAAATTGACATGGTCTATCTGTAGCCTCGATTTAGCGCTTATTTGGACAGGCTACGTGTAGTCTGCTTTTAGCCCACCCGGTGAAATAGAGGCAATCAGTAGTCTAAAATCAAAGGCTTGGCTGTAGCCCTGTTTCAGACCAAACTGGTTACATGTAGTTTTTTGAAAGTTAGTATACATCAGAGTTGCCAGATCTCGCGATAAACATATCCGCCATTTTTAAATGAGGGATACTTTACGACTTTGGCCTTTCAGCGAGCAACGGGCGAGAGTTTGCTGCATACACTGGAAGCAAAAAGACATTTACTTTGGTCTTGTAAATATCTGGGGCTTTGTTTGACAATTTAGAGTAAGGCACGTTGTGGTTAGCTTAACATGCTGCTTGCAAGTATAACTTAACGTTACTGTAACTCCATGATAATCAATTAATACATTTTTTGTCTATTAATATACACACACATTTACGGTATTATCTATTTATTTTATTTTAACGTTTAATATATTATTATAATAACACACACGTTACTGTTTTATTTATTTATTTTATTTAAATTTTTATACATTTAAAAAATTTTTTTAATTACTTTATGCTTTAATTACTTGTTTAATGAAATGTATGGGGTTGATTGTTCTTATGTAGTTTGTATGATGCTTTGGCAATATTGTTGTTATATCTTAATGCCAATAAAGCTAATTTGAATTGAATTGATACCTTACCATCATAATTTGTTATGAAAGCCACACATATATTTTACTCACTAGATCATTATGAGAAAATATGAGTTTTTTTGACACTAAATATTTATTGCAAATTATCCAGCATACAGTTACAACAATAAATATTCAGAACAGAACACTTACATTTACAGCACATAGCTCTCTCTAAAGAATAAAAGCAGCTTTCCCAATTGTCTGTTTGGTTGTTCTAATACAACATGGCTAAAACATGTGTGCTGTTCTGTATCTTTATATTTTCCATAGAGATAAATGGGTCAGTAATAAATAAGGGCTTTTAAATTAAAAATAAAAAAACGTTATATATGGAAAAAAAAATTATTTGTTGATAGTAGTCATGTCTTAACAAAACGGTGAACATAGTCACTTATAATGTTTACTTATATTCGTATTCTTACATATTCAACAATTATGGATCCCATTTACCCGAGAGACGCATCTGTTGTTAAAATTGTTTGTATTTTTATATAAACTGTTTTGTATTTATAATAATATTTTATTAATAATTCCTTTATATTTTCATCATGTTGTATTATCTTAAGTTGTCTACGCTGTAATTCTTTTTCTTAATAAAATCTTTATATTTCATTTGTTTGGATGGATTACCATTTGTGAGAACCTGCTCTGTTATCTATTAGAGGTTGATATGTAGTCATTCAAAAGCTATTTATTTGGTCTATTCTTGGGCTATGGTTAGACGTCTATTAACTTTTTACTGACAGCCCAAATTCAACTTTGTTTTAGCCCAGACCCATTTTCACCATCTAATAGTCTATGTGTAGCCGTTCAGTGGTGGTCTAATTGATGACTAGACTATTTTTGGGCTATGATTAGACGTCTACCAAACTTTCATTGACAGCCCAGATTCATCCCTGTTTTAGCCTAGACATCTGGGCTATGGTTAGACGTCTATTAGACGTATTTTTACCGTGAAATTGCTTGCTGGAAAAGCCTGCTAGCCGCTAGGCTAATTTATGCTGTGGAACCTTTTTATATACAGTTTATAACGTGCCATATAGGCTTAAACTATCAATGGAGACTATCAACCAGGCAAATCTTGGCAGTAAATGTATGCTTTTGTTAAATGTGATTATTCAACCGCGTTTTATGGGTGGTAGTGGAGTAATTTTAAAGTTAATTTAACTGCACTTAACCAGTAACAACTGTGTAGTTGTTTTCTTTTATGGCCTAAAGCACAGAAGACGAGGCAGCATGCTGTGGTCACACACTTGACTAATAGCCAAATAGACAGGAACTAGCAGAGATGAACACACAACAGACAGTTACCAAAAAATAAAAAATAAAAAACAGGAACTAGCAGGCACACAGACAAAACTGACATATGGACAGAGCTATTCTGCTTGAATCTGTGGAGTATCAGTTTTCCTTTGAGTGGTTGTGTGCGTGGTTAGTGTGAAATGAGAGATATCAGAAGTGCTGTGACTGCAGGTATGAACCATGTACAGACAGAGAATATGTTTTGCTACACACTCATTTAGTTGCTTGGTGTTTGACGTGATTGGTTTAGGTAACTGGTTATGGTTTGCATGAGCCTTTAACTGAGCTTTGTTCTGTTAAGTAGGTGAGCCACATCAATAGGTTGCATACTAAACTGGAATAGCATGAAAAGCATTTGCACGAAAAGCACTCGCTGATCCCACACACAGGTGCTGTCAGGACAATATATCTGTCTACACCAGAAGTGTATTGGCTTTCGTTTCACTGAAGTGTAACAGTGGCCCACTTACTGTGTGCTGGTTGCACATTCTCTATCTCCCAAACACCTTCCAAAATAGTACAACAAGAGTCACTTATGTTAACAATACAGTATGTGTTAACTTAGGGGAATAGTTACATTTGTTTTTCATTTCTTGATTGTCTGTGGAGAAAGGCATAGGCGCAGATTGTATGGGTGCTCGGGAGGTCAGGCACCTATGGATGATGGTAAACACCCAAGGGGAAATTATACTATGGGGTGAACATATGAGTTGAATAGTAATGTTGTCCCATTAGTATAAATAAAGGGATAGAGGTGGGGTGGAAGCAATGAGTTTTAACGGAGTCTCTAACAAAACATATTAACCTAATAATTCGACCCCTCAGTTGCAACTTCAAGACAGTCCCCAAGAATCTCGGTATTTTTTTGATCAACGTTTTCCACTAAACTCAGTCTTCTTTCTTTCAGTTGATTACTTACATAATTTACTTGTGTTATTCAATCCCCTATGGCGATTCTTCAGTTGCAAAATGTAGTGTGCATATATATATAGTCGTCTGTCCCACATCACCCTAGTTCTCACCTCCCTTCATTATCTTCCAGTAAAACACAAAATTGATTTTAAAATCCTACTGGTCACCTAGAAGGCCTTGCATGGCCTGGCCCCAGCATATATGGCAGAGTGGTTGAGCCCCTATACCAGCTCTTAGTTTTTTTTAGTCATATGCTTTAATCGTCGTCTATGTATCATGCATAATGCTTGGTATGTAGTTATATGTACTCTATGTATGTACTATATACGTTTTTGCATGTGTGTCCTATCCTAAGAGCTGTATCAATAAAATCATTATTATTATTAATATTGTTTCTTATTCAAGGATGCACAGCACACTGTTGTCATTTTGATGTGTGTCAGTGCACAATGACACATGCCAATGCTCCAGAAAAGGAGCAATTCTATCACATTTGCTTCCAGGAGGCTGTAATGTTTATTACAGTGCAGTACAGTGCTGTAGTTCAACAATTTTAGCCACACTAGTGGCGTAGGATGGCAATCGAATGATCTCAAGGCTATTGGATGTCTTGTCATGAAATTTGGACAAAAATTATGTTCTCCACAGAATGAATTGTAAAAACTTCTGTGAAAAACTCCTATTGACAATTCTGTAATTTAGGTTATACGTAGTTATCCAAGGTGGGTTAAAATCAAGAGCATCTGGACTTGGTTGAAGGTACTTGACCGGATTCTCAAAGCTGTTTCTGTATCTGACCTCCTGCCCGGTTCGATCTGCTCTGTGTAGTGGCTTCTGTCAGAAAAATCGACTAGCTGCGTATTCTCCGCGGAGCACAGCAGAGAGCCGCTTCTGTGACACTTGTGAAACACACTGCGGCACATCTGGTGGAATCACAACCGTTGTCTAGAATGGCGGCAATCAGCTTTGACTGGTGGAATCCAGCAGTTAGTTAGGGTAGGTGTTTGCTGCGATCAAGACCTGTTATTTCAAAAGGCCTGTGTGAGTCCCCTCGAGCCAAATATTCACACTCAAACAATTTCTTGCAGTTAAACTCTTCTTTCTCCTTCCATCCATCTCTCACTATGATCACTATGAGACAACTATGATCACGAACAAGAGGGAGACAGAGACAAGCAGAGGGCTCCGACAGTTAATTTGTGGTGTTTTATCTCTGACAAAGACATCCTGACTAATTTACCCAAACAGTATCCTCAGTCTGTCTCTGTCTTGCCTGTCTTTGTATTTCAGCACTCTGTCATTCTTTCTCAATCATTGCACCATCAAACGATCTCTGAAGCACCACAGGGCTGGCTAGCAGTTTTGACAGATAGATGCCTCTCATGTTGGTATAAAAACAACAATGCAAAGGGCTTGTGAACTATCAAGAATAAGCCTCTGTGTGTTTCCTAGATTAAGTGTGCATTTACAGAGCCTCGTCCATCTGTGTAAGAGTGTGTTCATCGAAAAAAACATTTGAATTTTTACAAAGGAGCAAATCCCCAAAGCTCATTCAAATTCCCCAAGAGCTCCCTGTGTACTTTCCTTCCCATCTGGCCTCTCTGATCCAGTAGTTCAACTGGTTTCTCCTCTTCCATTCACATTACTCCGGATCACAGATTGAGAAAAAGCAGAAAGAGGCACAAGAAAAAAAGGAAAATTGTTCAATGGGGAGACATGGAGAGACACGAGCTGTTTTCAAAGACAATGTTAAAGGATAAGGCTGGTTTTACTGCGCACAAATCCGATGAAACAATTAACATTAAAAGGGTTGTTTATGTAGCAGCAGTCTGATATAGCATGCTTTTGTGCCACAGAGCTATATTGTTGTCTTAAATTTATTTGCCATTTTTACAACAGTGCCTTATACTAACATGAAGTTTGTAGTTCCCTTTATGCTACTCACTCTAATATTGGTCAGGTAAAAAGTATGGCAAGCAATTATGAGATGGTGGTAGAATAATATCCATCTCCGATCCCAGCCAGGAGCATTCAGGAACCATGGGGATCATACTTTGGGGTATTAGCAACATATCAATTCTAGAGTAGGAGCCATGGACATTTGAAAGAAGGAAAAGTCCTTTACATTTGGATTTAGTTGACACCAGATATTGCATAACCCCACACCGTGGTGCAGGACCAATGCTGCCCTGACGGAATCCAAAACCAAGCAACAAAAATCCCGGGGCAAGCGTTGTGGGAGCTGGACAATGGGGCGGGTAAGTCCAAGTCGAACCAGGATGGGTGGATGGAGGTCCGGAGGAGGGATTCAACAAGTGACCTGGGAACTGAAGCACAGGGGTCGTACATAAGACCTCTGGTGGACAGGCTGATTTTTTGGGAAGGCAGGGGACCACAGGTGGAGAGCCTGGGTGCTAGGAAGATCAGGAGACCGCAGGTGGACAGCCTGGAGACCGGACTGAAGCAGAGCTGGTGACCTCAGGCAGACGTCTTGGAGGAAGGACAGAAGGACATAGCAGGTGTGGAGGATGACTAGAAGGCCAGGTGGTACACCTGTGGTTGTCAGGCAGGAGGCCAGCATGAGACTGGAGACCAGGACTAGAGTCTGAGGGCTGGAGTGCAGGACCAGAGACTGGCAATGGGGCAGCAGGGCAGGAAGCTGACGGCAGATCAGCAGGACTGGAAGCCAGTCACAATAGGAGTAAGGCATGAGAGTCGGTGGAACAAGGGACCCCAGAAGCGGCTGAAGCACAGGAGCTGATGGCTGCTGTGGCTTAGCAGGATCAGAGGGCTGTAGCAGTTCAGGATCATGGAATTGCAGTAGCACAGTGCACTGTTTCCGAATCACCAGTGTTAATGGTACATTGGAAAATGGTGTTTTTAGTTTACCAAGTTCATGAGGATCTTAAATTAAATAAACTGACTTAGGTTCATCCGCCACTGTCTCTCAGCATACCTTTGTTCATCCTCATGTGTCCTGCTACATAATGTTACTTGGCCCCCATATAACCCAGAGGTCCTGTGAAGACGGGTCATCTGGGGAGAAGTTCCTCTTAAAGTCCTCCCAGAACTTGTCTTAAAGGTCCCATATTATGTAAAGTATCACGGTTTGGTTTCCAACTGTTTCTCAACGGCAGAATGTGTCGATGTAGCTGTGCAGATAATCTTGTTGCCCTTAGGTTGTGTCTGTAACAGCCTGCTACTCGTGAAAATTGGGGTAAACATTACTTCTCTTGACAGAATGTTCTGTCCCTGCTGTGTCTTTGGTTGCCTAAAGTTGCATTAATTGCTTTTTTTTTTTTTTCTCCACAAAAACTTACACACACATATCCCTGAAACATTATGGCCTTATAACATGTCTTAGAAAATTATTTCCTATTCATTTGAAGTTGTGTTTCTGTCTGTTTCAGTCCAATATTCACTCTCATTAGCTCTGTTTTAGTGTGCACCAACTCCTGAATTACTCCTCTCTTTAGCTGCTAAATACTTCTGCAGGTAGAAAGAGGCCGATGAGAACGGTGAGACTGAACTAAAACAGTGAAAATGTCATAAGACTAAATCAAAGAGCTAAAGAGGCTAAAAAGGAAGGCAGAGCTGCTGAAGTGCTGTGGAGGGTGGAAATCCTGCTCATTTTACTCTTGTATTTGAACTAAACCAATCAGTTAGTGTCAGCTAACAAACTATAGTAATTTATGTGAGGTTTTAACACATTACCAACCTGAATGATGAGACAGGGAGATGCGGTCTGTAGTTGCTTAAATCTCCACAATTAAGAGGAAAAACAGAAGAGCATGCACTCTTGATTGCAGTCCCTGGGGAAAAACCACAGTCTCACACTGCCACGTACTGTCAAAAAAACTGCTGCAGCAGATTAACCATTTAGATTATCAAACCATATTATTCATATTAACAGCAAAGACAATTGTCAGAAAATACAGATATAATCTCAAATTACGAAAAAAATTTCACGCACTAGTGGGCATCACACACGCACGCACAGAGGGACGGGGGTTTGGGCAGACTTTGTCCAATTATTGACCTGTACTGGATTCATGTCTTGCAGCAAACATTAAGGAGCAGTTCATCTCTAAACTTGCCAGAGGGCAAAAACAATGTGTTTCTCTCAATAATTACTTTATCAGAGATGCAGCTCCAACATTTAAACTAAAAGTTGACAGGAACATTGTGAATGATTTTTGTTAGGTTCATGGTTTGCCTCTCTTTTCTTGCTGTAGCCAGAGTGAAAGAGAGGATGACGGTGCTCTCTGCGGTTATACCTCTCATGTTTATGTTTTCTAGACCTCACTCTGGTCAAAAAGTATGCCTGTGTTGCCCATGACCAACTGCCAGACTCTGCTAAAGTGTGTCCCCAGGGAAAAAGACAGGTAACACATCCTAATGAATGTCTATATGTCTTTCTGTTTTACTGATTAGCAAGTTTGAAGCCTGGGAATTGTATCGACCCTCCATAGACAGTGATTTCACCTTCAAATCTAGCATTTTGTGCATGTGTGTTTTGTAGCTGTGTCATGTCTACATAATATTTTGATGGATTATGTGTTTACTTAACACCAGTACTTGTATTATGTTTTGTCACTTCACATTTGAATGTGCTCGACAGAAAGTACAATAGAATTACAAGTAAAAAAAGTATTTCATTCATGCTTCTATGTATGTACTTTATACTTGTTTTTGCATGTGTGTCCTATCTTATAAATTAAGCACTTTGTTTTTATTTTGCAAGTTTGCAATTTTGCTTTGATGTTTGCCACAAACATCAGACACATCCTGAAAAGCACATGTAGCACAACAGCTTTTGGTTGTTTGGTTATTAAAGGCTGAACTCTTTTATTGTTATAGACCATGTACACAGTCATAAAGCTGTTTTAGTGTGACAGCATACAATACTTGGCAAGGACAACCTCAGTTAAACTGGACGTTTTTCTGGGTTTTAATTCAATTTGATTTAACTTGGAATAAAGTATTTAATTAGCAACTGATAATAACAATAATTGTCAAAATGTCAAGCTGGATAAACATTATTTATATATACATTTATTTGTTCATTTATTATGTATGTACCTGTTATAGCTCACAAATCTTGGTTTGCCAAATCACATTAGTGTTGAGATTGTCCAGCAGTTGGCAGCTCCCAGAAGCAGTAAATTATACAGCAAGAAGCATCCAAAAAAGACAGGCATATAATTAGTTTCACCTAATAATAGTTAATATGATATATATGAAATTAATTGCCTCTCTGGAGGAAAGTTTTTATAACTTTAAGATGCATTTAAAAAAAGAAAGACAGTCAGTATGATCAAATATTGTTGCTGTTATAATGGGATATGATCTTATCCCAAGTGAACCTCATCTATGCGAGTGTGTTAATGTTTTCGTGGTTGATCATCTGGTAATTTTTCATTTCTTTTTTATCTTAACAGAGAGAAAACTACAGTAAGACTAAGAGCAAAATTGATTTGGACTGTATGTGTGTATGTGTGCTATGGTAATATAGTGAGTGTAAATGTCTTCTGCTTATTGGGAGAAAAAAATGGTTTCAACTGTTGCACAAGTTTCATTACAGCAGCTCGACAGTATTCACGCTTTTTTTTTAATGTCCATCTTGCCCAAGGCGCATCATCCTCTACAAATTTTACATCTATGAGATAGGGTGCTTTGCATTTTTATGAGTTTGCATACCATATTTGATTTAGATATTTAGAGCAATGTGTATGCATTTTCTCTATCATATTACCCAGTTTAAAAAACACCTTTTCTTTTCTGGTGCTCCTTTATTAAATATATCTTACCAATACAAACATTTTAACTCGCTCTTCTCTTACACATAAAAAACATAATTGCAATGTAGATACTATACATGTTAGTAAGTTGGAACTGTCTTTATGAAAAACAAATCCCCATATGTTCTATGATCATTTAAATATAAAACACATTGGTCTTATTCTGTGTCACAATAAACCAGCAGTGTCTTTAACAAAGCCCTTGTGATATGCGTATAATGGAGCATGGCACATACCTAGGGTGCCAAAAGCCAGATTAAAACTTATGTTTATCTAGCCCGATTCTGCACTTTAACCAGAAAGAAAACTCATTGAGATTAAAAATCTCTCTTTTCCAAGAGTGTACTGGCCAAAACAGGCAGCAGCACAATTAACAAGGTTGCAGACATTAAAACATATAACAAACGTAAAACATGTAACAATTTATGATGGGAATAAATAGTGAGTTACAAGGTTATAAAATATCAAAATTCATATATATTTACCACAAGTGATAAACAACAAGGATCATCCGAGTAATCATTCATAACATCTACAGCGCCCATGTCATTTAAAAAGCAACCAGTGAAACCGGCTCCCGAAGATTCAGGACATTTTGCATCTGATTCCAAGTGCAGGGGGCCGCATACTTAAACGCCCCTTTTCCCAATTCAGTCCGGACTTGAGGGACAGATAGTCCTCAGAATGAAGACAATATCTTCCTGTGCCTTTCTTTTTGATGTAAGTTTGTAGGTATGGGGGAAGCAGACCAAGAATAGCCTTGTAAATAAGAATGTGCCAATGATTAAGTCTACGGGTGGACAATGCAGACCAACCAACCCGCTCATACAAGGAGCAATGATGAGTAAGGGCTCTAAAGTTTGTGATGAACCTCAGAGCTCCGTGGTAAACAGTATCCAACAGTTTCAACCTTTGAAAGGACGCATGCATGTATATAACATCACCATAGTCTAGCACTGACATGAAAGTGGCAACAAGTTTCCTTTTGGCCTCAAAGGAAAAACATGACTTGCTTCTAAAATAAAAACCCAGTTTCAGCTTCAGCTTTTTCGCCAACTGCTGAATGTGAGGTTTAAAAGAGAGAATCATCAATTAGGATACCGAGATACTTGTATTGAGATACAGACTCAATCTCGGAGCCCTGTGAAGTAGCGATGGGTGGAAGGTTCTGTGACTTTGATTTTGCACTGGAAAACATAAGTTGTTTTGTCATCATTCAAAACAAGTTTTAAATCAAACAAGGTGCGTTGGTCATTATCAAAAGCAAGTTGTTGCTGACAAAGAACCTGGCTTGGTGTAGATGCAGAGTCACATATCACAGTATCATCAGCATAGAAATAAAAATGTGCGTTGGAGACATTTTGATCAAGAATGTTGATATATAATATAAATAGGACTGATCCCAGCACTGACCCCTGGGGCACACCCTTGAATACACTAAGAGGGCTGGAAGTGAGACCATCTACCTGCACTCACTGAGATCTACCTGATAGATAGTTTACAAACCAGCAGACTGTTTGTTCTGACAATCTGACACTGAAAAGTCTTTGTTTTAGTGTTGCGTGATCCACAGCATCAAAAGCCTTAGATAGATCTGTTGCACAATGTTGTGTTTTATCTAAAGAGTCAATGAAATCATTTACTACTTTTAGGGCTGCTGTAGTTGTGCTGTGTTTTTTTTTTTTTTTTTTTACAAAAGCCTGATTGAGAATTAGACAATATATTATTAGTAGTTAGAAATTCTTTCTATTGTTCATTCACCAGAGTTTCCATAACCTTAGCCAAGACGGAATATAAGTGGAATTTCATTCGTGTCCAGGGAGAGATTAAAAAGATATGTCAAAGGTGGTGCAATAAAATCAGATGCTAATTTTAGAAAATAAGGCTCCAAGTTATCAGGACCAGATTTTCTAATGTCTAAACGTCTGAGGGCTTTATGCACCTCTGAGAGTATAAGTGGATTAAAACTAAAACTCTAATATGACCCTGAGTATGACTTTTAGGTTGTTTAGATTCTTTGAAGTTTCTATAAAAATTTGGTCTGCTTTGGCTTTTCAAATAGCGATTGTGCACAAATTCTGCAGTCTCCTAAAGAGCAGCCAGTCAGAATCCAGGCCTGTTTTCCTGGCTTTTGCCCAGGCCTTATTGCGCTTGTGAAGAGAGTTGGCTAACTCTGAAGTGAACCATGCATTGCTTTGGCCTTTTACTCTATACTTTCTGAGGGGAGCATGCTTGTCAACAATTTCTTTAAAGCCACCATAAAAACATTTCCAAGCATTTTCAACATCAGCAATAAGATACATTTTATCCCAATCAAAATAAAACAGGTCATGAAAAAACCCTTGTTCCGTAAAATGTTTAATAATAATGCTTAATAATGATGTGTGGCTTGGTTTCGGGAATTTTTGAATTTCTGACTGTGGCAACAACACAGTGGTCACTAATGTCGTTTGCTAATACAGAAGCTGCTGAGTATTTATAAGGAACGCTGGTTAGGATAAGATCAATTAAAGATGACAGACATTTCAGATTAGGTCTAGTGGGACTATCGACGAGCTGGAAGAGATTTAGCGAGTCTAGCTTTAAAATCATCAGATACTGGTTATAGCCAGTTCCATTTTAGATCTCCCATGACTACAATTTCATTAAAATTCAGTCCTGATAAAAGCTGCATTAAAGAGGGAATCACTGACAGCTGAAGGTGTCCTATAGCAACCAACAACAGTAATGTGGAGAGTCTTAGAGACCTTGAGATCAAGAGCTAAAAATTCGAATTGCTTACTCACTGATTTAGAGAGAAGCATATTCACACGAAACTTACTTTTAATATATACTGCGACACACCGCCCCTTCTGGGACGATCAGTCCTATATACATTATACTCATCAAAGCTGATACCCTAATTCAGAACAGATTTGCTTAGCCAAGTTTCTGATAAGACAATTACATCAGCATCAGTTGAGTGTGCCCAAATACAGATTTAAAATCCACAGGGGTATTAAAATTTATAACAGAGTCTGGGCCTGGGTTGGGTTGCACATTTTCTGAAATCAACAGCAACAGAACAATTACTAGCAGTGCCACTGTAAATTGGAACAACGGTCCTCTAAGGTCTAAAGGTGTTTTCATAGTGGTTTTGAGATTTGTAAGGAGATAATTTGAATTTATATTATGCATTTTTTTATTTGCTATTTTATCAGTTGTGTATCAATGTGACACACTATTTATAACTCTTGTATAACCCCTAATTAATATTTTATTATTTAACACACATTTTAAGTGTGTATTTATTATGTAAAGATCTATAACTCCTCTGAAGCAGCATTTCTTTTCTTTCCCAAAAACTGCGTCTAGAACAAAACATGTGTGTGAGCACATCCCAGCTCCACATAGAGCTTCGGGAGCTCATAGACCTGCGATAGGTAGATTTCTGAGAAGTGGTTTCAACTCTTTGACAAAGCTGCTACAAAAAAATCATATTTCATTAATTCATGTCATTACTTGCATCTGTGAAACAATTTGAAAATGCCATCCTTTATAGTGATGCTTCATCACACTCCAGATAAAACTAGAATAATTTTACCATTGGATCAATGCCAACATCACACAAACAAATTTTGCGCAGACATAGTTCTTGTTTCAGAGGCGCAACACATTATTGTAAACAGAGTATAGCATGAATATATTAAATGTTAAACAATGCTGAAATGTGTCTAAAGTGGGGACCATTTATCTTTGCAGTCTGGTGGCTCAGGGTGGATCTCTAAAAACAGATAGATGTCAGTGTTAAAACTTCTAGTCATTCTAGTTCATTGTAGTTTTTTCCCCCATGGCAAAATCACTGAACTATTGCTCAACTTAGCTGACCACCACCCTCGTGCATAATAAGGCTTCGAGTTGGTTTGTGTAAGCAGTGTTTTCTTTTGAACTTTTGGAGCAATTTTGTGATGCTCAGACTTCAGCAGATCATTAATTAATTTTCTGGTGAGGCTTACTGAACTCCTGTTGTGTGCTCTGCTCTGCTTGTGGTCCACTCAACACCAGGAGCTGTGGATATCAGGTAACATCACTGAACACATCCAGGCTGTTCTGAAAAAGAAGGTGAGGTTGTAAACACAGGTGGAGGAACATAAGCCAGACATGACTACCAGCCACACCATATCCCAGAATGACAGTTACATCCTCAATCAGCATCAGTTTATGCAGTGGAACTGGGATCACCTATGGACCCATAACATGTACGGAGACAAAATCATTAGTATACTCCCCTGAGAGAAAAGCAGCACTGAGGCAAAAACAAATGAATGCAAGGAACCAGCATCCCTTAAAATCTTAACAGGCACCACTACAGAAATCAACTGACACAAATGGTAGGTAATCTGAATGCTAAGCTTAGCTAACTGATTTCACATCTACTTGGCCACAGGACAAAGCAGAACCTGGTACAGTTCAAACGGAAACAACCAGCGTGGCAGCTCTTACGGCAGGACATTCAATACCTACTATCTGGTAGAAAAAAAACTGTGGAAAAATGTGCTACTCCAAGTTACCAGGACCACTACAAAGACTTTGTGAGAGCCTCCATTTCTCATAGCCCAGCTCTTGGACTGCAACAAAAACAGGAGAGACACAAAGGTAAACTAAATAACAAAGTACTTCATTCAAAACAGAATAATCACACCTGGGCACACAAGTCCCCAAAAAAACACAGACAGCACCCAAAAACAACTTCATGGCTTGTTAAATGTGCATGGTGCAGTGGATATGATTTGCCTCTATCCTGATTGACAGGTTGCTGAGGTAGTTTTTTACAAGTATTCCAAATCTGGCGTGGGAAGCATTCAGTGGGCATTTATCCTGCAAGAGGGTCTAACTAAAGATGTTATTGAGTTGCATTATGGGAATGTAGGATCCAGCTTTTTTGGAACTTGACCCCATGACAAAGAGTATAGAAGTAAAGAGATGAAACTGATGCCTGGTAGCTGGCAGATGGTGCGGTAGCAACAGCACAGTACAGGTAAACAGAGCTGAACAGTTCTCAATACACATCGACATCCTGTGGCACCTATTAAGTAACAAAGGTGTTTTTACTCAACTGTGATGTACTCCGAGAACTTAATAATATACTAATGGACAAACAACAAAACAAACAAAAAACAAAATATTTTGCCCTTTTCTCGTGGTCGTGGCAGTTGTGAAAACATTTTTTTGTTGACAGGTGTACCTTCAGCAGGACAGCCCCACTCCAGGGACTTATTATTATGTCTTCTACTTCATTGTATTATTTGGAATAAAAACAAGCAGAGAAACGGGTCAATTCGTTCATTTCGCACTGAAGCAGCTAATAAGGGGCATGTTGGAGTAGAAAACAAACTTACCTTTCTTAAACTGTCTTCAGTAACCTCAAGCTGTTAGCAATGTTTGGCTGTTTCTCACCCAGTTGAATTCCTCCTAAACAGCTGTTTCTGTTTCAGTTAATGATTGTGTTACAACCATAGACTGTATAAAGTTACAACTTATATATTGACTTGGTGATCATTAGCACCAGTTTGATATATTTAGGGGTTCAAGAGGGGTCTGTTGGAAGAGCAGGCTTTAGCCATAGCAACTCTATAATGCGATTACACAGTATGTCGATGTTTACAAGTCGTTCCACCATCCCCAAGTGGCCAAAATATATTTTCAATCCTTTTAATTCTGGTTTTTCAATGTAGGGCCTACTGTGAATACTTTATAAACTACACATTAAGGACTTACTTTAAATACATGATTACATTTTACTGATGTTTAATTTCAGATTTTTTACTTTTAATCGAGTACATACTGCTACAAGTAAATACTTGTTACATCACAAAAACTAATCAGTGATCACAGACATGCAACTCGTTTAACTCAGTGTGTGTCAGTCATGTTTCTGTCGGTGTCTTTAACTACAAGAAAGAATTTAAGTGGGATCTGAGCTCTCAAACAATCTTGTTCTGTAGAACAAGATGGTTGGATTCAAGGGAAAGCCAACAGAAGTGTCTTAGAAAGGTGTTATACACATCCAGAACAGCTTCAGTGTTCCCTGTCATACATTTTCCAAGTATCTGTGCTCCACTGGTGGGATGAAAAGTATTCTACCAAAACATATTCCCTTATTTAGTGTACGGATGATAGCCGTGGGGATTGCTTTCACGTCCCTCCAGAATCTCTTATTGAGTTGAGATCTGGTAACTGTGAAGGCCATAGCATATGATTCACATAATTTCATAGTCATCAAACCTGGAAGCATCCGTTATGTTTCTCCAATCACTTATTTATTATTTATTGTTTCTCCTGTCATTTCTTCCATGTCTCTAAATGCATGATTGTTTCTCCTAGGTCAGTTACACTGCAGACTTCTTGTATGCAGGTGGAGTCACAGTGGTCCACGGGAGGTGATTATAGTGATTATAGTCACTGGTGTGATAATCCTGCTGTTGATTATAATGACCTATCATACTTATAATAGATCATCATGAATTAATTCATAATTTATTGCAAAATGCAAAGTTAGTGTACATAAATAATATAATCCATATAACTTGATTTTGAAATGTCTTCTCTCTATTTTGTCACCCAGCACAGGCTTGAAGTTCAGCTAAAACAAAGTCCTTTCAGGCAAGTTCTGCCACTCAGCAGCCATCTTGGCAACGCCTCTGGGCAGCTATTTTGGACCAACAAGACCAGGCTCCTATCTAAATGAATGGGGAGAGAGCCAGAACTGCACTTACACTGTGTGCAGAATTATTAGGCAAATGAGTATTTTGACCATATCATCATTTTTATGCATTTTTTCCAACTCCAAGCTGTATAAACTTGAATGCTTATTGGATTTAAGCATTTCAGGTGATGTGTTTTTGTGTAATGAGGGAGGGTGTGGCCTAAGGAGAAAAAACACCCTATATCAGGTGTGCATAATTATTAGGCAGCTTCTTTTCCTCAGGCAAAATGGGCCAAAAAAGAGATTTAACTGACTCAGAAAAGTCAAAAATTGTAAAAAGTCTTTCAGAGGGATGCAGTACTCTAGAAATTGCTAAGATATTGGGGCGTGATCACAGAACCATCAAACGTTTTGTAGCAAAACCTCAACATAGTCGCAAGAAACGTGTTGAGAAAAAAAAAAAACGCAAATTAACTTCCAAAGATTTGAGAAGAATCAAACGTGAAGCGACCAGGAACCCATTATCCTCCAGTGCTGTCATATTCCAGAACTGCAACCTACCTGGAGTGCCCAGAAGGAGAAGGTGTTCAGTGCTCAGAGACATGGCCAAGGTAAGGAAGGCTGAAATCCGACCACCACTGAACAACAAACATAAGTTGAAACGTCAAGACTGGGCCAGGAAATATCTGAAGACAGATTTTATGGACTGATGAGATGAGAGTGACTCTAGACGGACCAGATGGATGGGCCCGTGGCTGGATCAGTAATGGGCACAGAGCTCCACTTCGACTCAGACGACAGCAAGGTGGAGGTGGGGTAATGGTATGGGCTGGTATTATTAAGGATGAGCTAGTTGGACCTTTTCAGGTTGAAGATGGACTCAAAATGAACTCCCAAACCTACTGCCAGTTTTTAGAAGATACTTTCTTCAAGCAGTAGTACAGGAAAAAGTCTACATCTTTCAAGAAGTCCATGATTTTTATGCAGGACAATGCTCCATCGCATGCATCGAAGTACTCCACTGCGTGGCTAGCCAGTAAAGGCCTTAAAGATGAAAGAATTATGACATGGCCCCCTTCGTCACCTGATTTAAACCCTATTGAGAACTTGTGGAAAGGAAAACAGTACACCTCTCTGAACAGTGTATGGGAGGCTGTGGTGGCTGCTGCATAAAAAGTTGATCATCAACAGATCAAGAAACTGACAGACTCCATGAATGGAAGGCTTATAACTGTTATTGAAAAGAAGGGTGGCTATATTGGTCACTGATCTTTTTTTTTAAATGTCAGAAATGTTTATTTGTAAACTGAGTTGTTTGTTTCTGTAATTCTCACTTTAACAGATTAAAATAAACTGTCGTTTATTTAAAAAAAAAGTGAGATGGGAAAATTTTCATTTTGCTGCGTAATACTTCTGCACACTAAGAGTTGCCTAATAATTGTGCACATATATATTCTCCTAAGAAAGCCAAAACCTCACTTTTGCTTTCTTAAATATTCAGGATTGAGGGTTTATTAACATTTTGGATTGACTGAGAGCACGGTATTTGTTCAATAATAAAATTAATCCTCAAAAATAAAACTTGCCTAATAATTTTGCACACAGTGTAAAGTGCTTTCTAAAAACAGCCACAATGCCACCCCCACGGCCACTCTCCCCGGGGTGGCTAAAATAGTCATAATCCGGGGGGCATAATTCAATAAGCTGACTGTGATCACCAGGACGTAGCCAAGATTCAGTCAGAAACATAAAGTCTAAGTCAGAAGAAGAGATAAAATCATTTAGAATGAACATTTTGTTTGAGAGGGATCTAACATTAAGAAGAGCCAACTCTAGTGATCTATACTGTGGTAAAGCAGACGTAATGACCTGAGGCGAGGATAAAGCTTGTATCCTAATTAACTTATTACTATTGCTGAAATGAATGTGTCGTTCTCGTTTTACATGCCTTTACGAAGTCAATTCAGGGATTTTAGGGATGCGTGAGGCAGCGATGTGACAAGCCGATCTCCCAATGTGGACTGGAGTTATAGAAGCATGGCTATATACCTTCCACAAGGGGGCGTCAGTGACAGTAGATGGTACCTTGTTGTTGCCAGTTGGCAAAGGGGCCAGAGAAGAAGAAGGAGGGGGAACAGGTGATTTAGATAGTCAGTCATGTACGGAGGACAGGACACCGTGCTGCAGGTTGGACGCTAGCATGCGGCAACCTAGCTTATTCGGATGCAGACCGTCTTGTGCAAAGAAGGAGTCACGATTCCAAAACAGATTGAAATTGTCAATAAAACCAATACTGTGGGTGCAACAGGTAGACTGGAGCCAGGTGTGAAGGCTGAGAAGCCTACTAAAACGACCAATTCCACGAAAGTGGAATTGGGCCAGAGATGAACACAGACTTTCCACTCCTATTGAGCAAGTCGAGGAGACGATTAAAGTCGCATTTCGTGAGCTCTGATTGCTGACGTGAAGTGTCATTTGTGCCAACATGGACTATGATTTTCCTGATGGACGTAGGGAGTGAGGCAA
>NC_060155.1:25894244-25894862 GCF_021292245.1 Micropterus dolomieu
ATTAACATTTTGGATTGACTGAGAGCACGGTATTTGTTCAATAATAAAATTAATCCTCAAAAATACAACTTGCCTAATAATTTTGCACACAGTGTATAAAGGTCACCGGGACATAAAAACTACATGACTAGAATCAGCATTAAAATCTGATAATACTCACTGAAACTAAGGTTTCAAAAGTGTTTTCCCTGACCGGTTATACTTCTACTAGGCATGCGTCACCACTTCCGTGCATGCACAGTACAAGTAATACGGACCCTTACGTCAGAGGAACCACATAATTGGTTGAAATATGATTCTCGCTTTGGCTTTAAAAGCAGACGATTGAATTTCTAGCGAGAGGGGCGGGATAACCGCCATCTTTACCATTAAGGGCTTTCCCAACCGAGTTGTATTGAGGATGTGATTGAGTGGCCTGTCTCCTCTAAAATGTCTCTGGCTAAAATCAAGCAAAGAACACTCAATTATTTTTCACTAATCTATACAGGCTCCCTTCATTCTGCAACATACAGGAAAGCAGAACAGCAGAAAAGTTGTATATAGATAGACTGTACCAAATATTTATTAAAATATCTGAACCTTTAGCTTCTAGATGTTTGGCAAATTTTACTTGCTAGT
>NC_060155.1:25894962-25905846 GCF_021292245.1 Micropterus dolomieu
GCACGGTATTTGTTCAATAATAAAATTAATCCTCAAAAATACAACTTGCCTAATAATTTTGCACACAGTGTATAAAGGTCACCGGGACATAAAAACTACATGACTAGAATCAGCATTAAAATCTGATAATACTCACTGAAACTAAGGTTTCAAAAGTGTTTTCCCTGACCGGTTATACTTCTACTAGGCATGCGTCACCACTTCCGTGCATGCACAGTACAAGTAATACGGACCCTTACGTCAGAGGAACCACATAATTGGTTGAAATATGATTCTCGCTTTGGCTTTAAAAGCAGACGATGGAATTTCTAGCGAGAGGGGCGGGATAACCGCCATCTTTACCATTAAGGGCTTTCCCAACCGAGTTGTATTGAGGATGTGATTGAGTGGCCTGTCTCCTCTAAAATGTCTCTGGCTAAAATCAAGCAAAGAACACTCAATTATTTTTCACTAATCTATACAGGCTCCCTTCATTCTGCAACATACAGGAAAGCAGAACAGCAGAAAAGTTGTATATAGATAGACTGTACCAAATATTTATTAAAATATCTGAACCTTTAGCTTCTAGATGTTTGGCAAATTTTACTTGCTAGTTGCTACAGTAACTCTGTCTGCCGTTTGGCTCAAGAGAAGCCAGAGTTGGTGCCTGTGCCGCCTTTACTTGATCAGCAACAGTAACAGTTTTTTTTTAAGTCAAAGAAGGGTCCAAATAAAATATTAACAACACTGGGGAGAGCCTTGCATTTTAAAAAGTAAAATGCCCACACAAATTGTTTTCAAACCGTTCCTGAACTACATATTTATTTACCGGTGTGATTTAATCATGATCACAAAAGTGTACTTTAAATAGTTTCAACATTGATCCCTGCCCAAAATGAATGTTTCAGCAGGGTTACAAGATAGTAATATTTTTCAATTAAATACTGAGTGAGATTACCCCAGGATGTCTGAGATAACTCTAAAAACACAAGGTAGTTATGGCTTGGATTTCATGTGGGAGAAAAAACCCACCAGTGGCTATCTTTGTTCTGGATAACATAATTTGTGGAGTCCTGCAGTAATAATTACAAATCATTAGAGCCCCCACTGATTACACTGATCTTCTCTGGACAGGATCAGTGAATGGCTGGACTGAGCACAAAACACTGAAAAGAGCTGAAAGAGGTAGCATGAAAAAGGACTGTTGGACTCTTCGCTGAAGGTAGACGTGGCACTGGGTTGTGTTTTGTGTGCTGTTCACTTAGAATAAGCAAACGTTAATCCATCATTGCTATCTCAAAGGTATGTTTAAATAGGAAATCATAAGGTACTGGGTGAAGCTGGAACAGGACTATAGCGGTGTCCTCATACTAAATGCTCACAAAAGTGAGTACACCCCTCACATTTTAGTAAATATTTCATTTTATCTTTTCATGTGACAACACTGAAGAAAATACATGAATTTGCTGTCCCCTCAGGCAGTGCTGAAAAAAAAAAAAAAAAAATGGTGGCCACAGAAAATATTGACACTTTGGGCCCAATTTGGACATCGTCACTTAGGGGTGTCCTTTGTTGCCAGCTGTTTAGACATTAATGGCTGTGTGCTATGTTATTTTGAGGGGACAGCAAAATTACACTGTTATACAAGCTGTACACTCACTACTTTACATTGTAGCAAAGTCATTTCTTCAGTGTTGTCACATGAAAAGATATAATCAAATATTTACTAAAATGTGAGGGGCGTACTCACTTTTGTGAGATACTGTAAACCTTGGGGTGGTCTTTCAGGAAGTTGTTGAAATATTCTGAACCAAAATGAGGGATCAACTGATCAGCCAACCGACCAGCTTTACATCCCTAGAGCCAAGCTGATATATATCTATTCAGTCTGTCACTATCAGCACAGCCTAGAGTGTATAACAGAAATCAGGGCTCTACATTCTCTGCATCATAGGAAGAGAACCACAGCCCATCGTCTTGTATTGAATTTATTTATATAGCGCCCATTCATTTCAGAAGTTATCTCATTGCACTTTTCATATAAAGCAGGTGTAGACCATACTCTTTGTAATATTATTTACAGAGAACAAACGATTCCCACCATACCATGAGCAAGCACTTGGTGATAGTTGTAACTTTTAACATGAGTTCTGCTCAAGGTTTTTGCATGTTTAGCTGGACTCAAGGTGGGCAGCCAACTGCCAACACCCAGAAGCACAATTTTAGTTCCACATAAAGATGAAAAATAGTAGTTAGTAATGGTAGTGGTTATAAAACACATATCAGCAAAAATTAAAAATAGTAATAATGTTTAAGGTCACTTAGGTACTTATGGTGACTGTGGTGCTGATGTGAAGCGGAGACCCCCCCAAGAAACATGTTACAAAGGAAAATGTTCAGGACAGACAAAGTTGATCCGATTTCCCTACAAAGTCTCCATTATCCTTTCCCCCTTAAACAATTTTTCTAATGTGTTTTATACTGTGTGTGTGTGTGTGTGTGTGTGTGTGTGTGTGTGTGTGTGTGTGTGTGTGTGTGTGTGTAAAATGTCATATATCAAATATATATACTAATGTGTAGATAATGTAAAATTTAAAGTGCAATACTTGTTGAGTTCCCATAGCCTAAAGGGTAAATAAAGTACATTTAGCACCAGCCTACATGGAGAATTGAACCCTGTACTTGATATTTTAAAGCTTCCTCACAAAACACTATGTCATCTCACTGTTTACCTAAATGTGTACTTTAATAACCTGAACTTGATTCTATAGATTCCTCCAACGCTCACTTGGCAGCGTGGGAGAACATTTTCTTCATTTGGGTTGGTGAAGATGCAGCCAAGCAAGATCCTCCTTCACACAAGCTACAAATGCTTCTCCCATGTCACCTTTTTCTATGTTTGAGATGTTAAAAATTATATTTCTAGAATAGTTCATAAGGTAAATCTAAACTTCATTGAAAATCTACATTAAGAACAGAAGATGTGTACATGCTGACATAATTTAGTATAGCCAAAGTTATTTTTTTAATGTCTTGAGTCGAACTTCGCTTTTAGTTTGTAAAGTTTAACATCTTTTACATCTGAATATCTAACAATGTGAATAAAGTTTTGTAAACTAGGATTAAGCTTTATATGAAAATGTCTTCATCTTTAAAAGTTTTTTAGCCATCATCTGACCACAGTCTGCAGCCCCCAGCCCCCCACAGTGGCTTTGTAAAAACAGCACAGGTTTTTTCTCCACTATAAGAACAGTTTGATAGGAGGACAGTAGCTGTTATCCAAAAAATCTGTTCATATCCATGTTGGGAGAGCATATAGAGTTGTAACAAAAGAACAAGGAAGACGGAGAATAAATCTAAACAGATTGTACTGAGTCATTCCTTTCAGAAAGACTGACGGTACTGAAGGCAGCATAGAGAGTCTGTGAGAGGAAAAAGACACAGTTGAGCTGATTTCAATGAACTGCTACTAAACAAGGCCTAATGCACGACTGTTTTAATGAAATAGTTCAACATTTTGGGAAATTATTAATTTCTGTTTAAGAGTAATCCCAATCAGAGTAACATAATCTCAGCAGTGGATTACTAAAGGGAAAGCATGCACCTTTAAAACAACCAGTAACAGCCCTGCACTGTACAGAAACAACATAGGCCATTGAGCTCCTCAGGTAAGGTTTAGGTTTGATAAGTTTTAGTTTAAAACAAATCGTTCTGCAGAAGCCACAGTCACTGGAGTTAAGAAAAGCAGTAAGTTGGTACAGACTTCCCCAAAGTGGCAATGTAGTTGTCCAAACCAACATCTTGGTTAGTTGTTGTATTGCTCTCACTTTTGAGATGCTGCCTGGAGAGTGTGATGCTGTTGCTAGCTGCAGGTTTCCCCTCCGACTCTTCTTGCTTATTTGTGCTTGCTGCTATCTCGTCTTTCTTTTTAAAGAAACTAAATATTTTTGGAAGCTTTGCTTTTTCTTGCTCGGCTGCTTCTTTCACATTTCGTGGCTGAAAACCGCTTTTGTGTCCGTAACCCTATATCGCGTTAATTTCTTATTTGCTGTCACTTCATTGGCTAGCCACTCTACTGTCTGCCTCAAACAGTCAATAACAATGACAATTACACGTTGCACTTTTTTTAAACATAAATTTGCAGATTAATTAATAATTTAAACTTCATTTAGATGTAACACTCTGTAAAGGTTATATATCATTAAAGTGTTGTTGAATGTGAATAACATCAAGTGTGAGACAGAGACACCATAGAGTAAGGGGCTGAACTCACGGAGTACTTTGAAGACCTACTACCACTGTTACTATTTTGGTTCTGTGTATATAATGTCAGCTAACCTTTGATAAATTTAAATTATACTAAATTGAAAGTGGTTGTAAAAGACTCACAGTACGAACTAAGGTGTTGACTTTAGTGGCGCAAATATCTATCATAGTTTAGGAAAATGGGGTGGCACCAGGAGTGGCCAATCAGATTTCAGAGGGGGCCCATGCCACCCAATGCCACTCCTCTACACACGCCCCTGCAATCTAATACTTTAATTAGATTTCAACTCTAATACATGGTTAGCTTAGCTTAACATAAATACACAGGGGAAACAATTGTACCTACAAACCAGTTATTGTGCCTGGCGGTTGTTTGGCAGGAAATAGTTCCAGCTTGTAACTTTCCCTAAAACCACAAACTGTCACTGTCTAAGAAAAATGTTGGTGCAAGTTTTTATTCACTTTTGACAGAGCCAGGGTAGCTGTTTCCCCCTGCTTCCAGTCCTCATGCTAGTCTAGGCTGAGCAGGTTCTGTCTCCAGCTCTGTACTTGCAGAGACATTGAGACTGATATCCATCTTCTCACCTCACTTGCAAAGAAAGTGGATGTGTTTTCCAAAACTTCAAACTTTTTTTTGGCATCTTTGTTAAAAATGACTAACAGTAATCATAACAATGTTTGCAAATTCATTTGTCTGTTGTTTGACTAATCAATTATTTTCAGCTCTAGCATTTTCTGCTGTAACAGGCCTATTGGTTAAAGAGGACTGCAATCACGCATCATTCCCACAAGACAGGCTATATCTAAGGAAATATTAGTTACACAAGTTATGTTGTCTGCTCAGTAAATAGATAAGTGATTTCAGTGGTTCAAGAGAGATTAATAATGGCAAACACTGTCTATCCCAGCCAAACATGTACAGTACAACTTTAAACGAAATCATATGCACCAAAATCTACAGCACATGAGCCACAAAAGAGGAAGCTGGACATGAAACACTGAAATACTTTAGATAAATATAAATACATTCTTCAGAAAGTGGCTGGAAGTCTTTTGGGGAGTGATTGTGAGTGATGAAAGCACAGTCCTTCATCCTTCAGTAACATCCAGGGGTGCTGGTGGGCAGGCTGTTTTCACTGACATGACCTGTCCTTGGTAAAAAATTCCAGAAATTGAAGAAAAGTCTACATCATGAACACAAAATGAAATAGAATAGCAAGCACCTTGGCTTTAATTAGGCAGCGCCCACTTGTCTGGCTGCAGCAACATCACAGCTGAATCATCACACTTCACATTTCTTCTATACCAGAGTAGTTATTTTACCAAATGATATTCTCCTCTTGCTCCCTCAGTACACATTTATTGTAACAAAAAAAAAAAAAATCCACCACAACACTCTACTTGCTGTAATTCGTTCTTAAACCAGCTCCTTCCTGTGGGCAAGGAGACGAAATAATCTAATGAAATAAGAAAGTCTCATTTCTCAAGATCACCCAAGAGGAAGCAGATACATTCAGCAAGGACAAGTCGGGGTTGTCAGGGCTTCATCACAACCACACACTGTACACATCTGATGGGTTAATAAATGTAAAGAGTAGTTGACATAGGTAGCAGTCTTTACTATAAATTGTTTTGGCAAACTGTGATAGAGTGAAGCACATTTTCCAACCTTTCCAACCTTAAAACACATAACCCTGCAAATACTGATTGTAAAGATCATAACACATCTTTGTATTTAAAATAATTCCATTCTCGGTCCTAAACTAAAACTAACAGTGTTAAAAGTGGCATTATGGAGTTTCCAGAGGCCACTAACGGTGCAGTTCTAAGATTGCAGCCAGGCGTGTGCTCGTACGCGTGCACACTTGAAGTCATGAGCGAGCATAATCCAAAACACACGGTCATACAGAAATCCTGCAATAAACGCAGAAACACCAGCATGCAGGCTGGCTATATATAGGCACACACACACACACAGTATAGGCCTAGTTTATATTGAACCATTCATTCATTCCACAGTAGCAAATGAAGAAAGACTAAAAACCTGCTCCAAACAGTGTGCGTGCACGTCACACGGAAGTGCTTCTGCTGGTTATACATACAGGTCTGTGTGTGAAGGTGGCGTCACTTACTGATCATTCAGAAATGCTTGGGAAAATGTAGCGTGTGTGGAAGCTACTATGCTACTCAGTCAATAAAAGAGCTTTGCTACTGAAAAGCTGTTTGATTCAGAAAACAGCGACGCTACCACCAAGCTACTGAAGTGAGTGAAGTACTGAATTAAACTAGTAACAGCACTACTTGTAGCAACACTACTGCCCAACACTGAAAACTAAGTAACCCAAAGTCAGACTAAATCAGATACTGCGTACCATATCTTTAAGTATAAATAATTCAGTTTTTACCACTGAACATTTGCTCTGTGAGGAAAAACTGTGCACTCTCACTACACACACAAACACGTTATATAACAAATTCAATTTGCCTTAAGGATTAGCTTTAGCAACTTGATTAGGAACTAGTATTAGTAATTCACGGGCTACAGTGAGCATTAGCGATTAGCACAGGGAATATCCCGTGTAATGATTGTAAACAACTGAGACGAGGAGACACGGCACTTACAGAATACTCAATACAAATACATAGGAAAAGCCCATCGCGCCACAGTTGACGGTTATTTGCCCCTCATGCTAAATTATATAAGGACTATGTTAACAGTTAGCACTGGCAGCCATTTGATTTAGTAATAAGTCAGTGAAATGTTCATGTACATTCACCACAGACTTTTGTTTTGTTAATAGCAATAGCATTTTACTGGATTTAGTACATTATGTTAATTGTGTTCAAAGTGTTTAAAAGTAGAAATACAGGCTGAAAGCTAGATTTACCATATTCCCCAGCCAGCAGATATAAGAATTTAGAGCATTAGTTAAACTGGCTAGTATTGTATTCATTGTAAATGATCTAAGTGAAAAACTCATTTCAGAATAATTGATTTACTGTACTGTAAATGCTGTGCAAGCACAGAGACAGTAATGTGGATGCAGGGACAAGAGCAACTGTCACACTGCCGCAAGCAGGGAGGTGACAGTTGGTGTGTTTGAGTTTATTTTGTCCCTTTTTGAGTGTGTGAGAGGTGCTTGGTGGGTTTTGTCTTTGTCTGTCTGTGTATGGTCTGTCTCTCTCTCTCTCTCTCTCTCTCTCGCTTGTCCTTTCCTCCCTCTCCCTCAGGGCGGAGTTGCGGGCTGCACCACTGGGCTGTTCTCCCCAGCTGCAGGCAATCTGCTGCTCAAACACCTGTCTCCTGTCACCATCAGGACTGGTTTTTATACCCTGCCATTTCCTCAGTTCCCTGCTGGATTATTAAGTCTAGTTTGTGAGTGAGACTAAGACCAGCTTAATCCTGCCTTCTGTTAATTCTGCACCTGTTTTTGACTCTGTTTTCCTGTGCCCTGCTTAGTGCTCTTGGAGACCTCTGCTCTCCTGTTTACCTGCCTTGCCAGGCCTCGCACTTACCTGCCACCCCACGCCACACCGGAGGCACCTTACCCCCAGCATCAAGCCTACCTCACCATATCTTGTGTTAATAAACTGTGTGAAAATTCTCCTGAGCTGTGTTCTTGTCTGCATCTGGGTTCTGAGCCACGAATTTCCCTGACAGAATAATCTGGCCAGAAAATGAACCCAGCAGAACTGAATTCAGTTCCGGAGGAGATTTCTGGTCAGTGAACCGTGTTGAGTCAGCATAGTGAGCTTATCCAAGGAGTAATGGAGGAATTAAAGAACCCTTCCTCCAGTGTAACCACCCTGCAGGCTCAATTCAACACGGCATTAATATCCCCAGCTTCGCCACCAACATAGGCGCCCCAGGAGACCCGATGAGGATTGCCTACGTCTTCGGCCTGCTGCGGGGAGACTCGCTATAGTGGGACTCCAGCTTCTTCCTACGCCGCATTCTGTTCCAAACTCAAAAAAGGTACTTCTTGTCTGCATCTGAGTTCTGAGCCACAAATTTCCCTGACAGAAACAGCCTCGCAAAAATAAAACATTGCAGTATCTGCCAAAAGCAAAACAAGAACACTTTTAGCCAACTACTTTGTTTTATTCCTTTTTGTCAAAGGAACACCAAACTTTAGAAACTATAAATGAGTCTTTTTTTAAGTGCTCTCCATCTGTCCAAATTTATTAAGCAGTGGAACAACACATGCAGGCTGCAGGCACTCAACTCAATAATCAAAGCAGAGTGAGTAAATGTCCAAAAAACAGGCACCTACATGAAAACAGACTGCACAATGAACAATTGACTGTTGTACCGCCATCAGGGATAAAAGAAGAAAACGAGGGTGGTGGTTATTCTGCCAGTCAAACTAACTGAGACATAGTGTGAAATTACACAGATGAAGGACCCAGGCCAAGTCTAGCAGATGTACGTGTATCATTTGAGGATTACAGCCACTGTATGTACACCTCCAAAAGCATTCATTTTTGTCAGTCAACTACTTGAAGTCAGCAGCATGATGTGCTACTGAGGAAGTTAAAGAAAGTCAAGATTAACTTTAAAACTCAGATTATTTGAATTTGACATTGAGCTAAGATAAATAGCTGAGCTAGATTTCTAGTAGGGATGAAGGAGCACACCATTATGTTATCTGTTCAACCAACCAAATAATCTGTATTTTACCGTTTTATAAAAGTTGCTATATTTTAGGGCCGACTCCGAATAGTCGAAGATTTGATGCTTCGATGGGCGGAGCCTGATTCGACCTTACACTCTCACAGTGAAGCTTCACAGCGAAACAAGGATCATGCCATTTGCCAGTGGCATAAGAGGAACACTTGCTGAAGAGACGGAGCCCCAGCTTCACCCATGTTGTGCCGAGTTGTCTACCACTCAAAGAATATTTTATTGTTTTTAAATAGCCGGCTACTTGAAATAGACCCTTGAGGAACTGCGATGTGCAGGCAGCTGTTGGTAGCATGCATGCACGCTAAACTCTACACAAGACCGGTGAACGGCAGGTGTGTGTGTGTGTGTGTGTGTGTGTGTGTGTGTGAGTGTGAGTGTGAGTGTGAGAGAGAGAGAGAGAGAGAGAGAGAGAGAGAGAGAGAGAGAGAGAGAGAGAGAGGTCTGTTAGCTGGAAATTTACAGTGCAAGTTAAATGAATAGAGACTGCAGCTCTGCAGTTTCTCAAGATTAAAGCTGAGCTACCATGTGTAATGGCTTATTTAAGAGCCATTACACATTACTAATAAGCAAACGTCCTGCAATATTACTATTTCCTATATTGGTCACCAAAATGAATAAGTCATCAATTTATAATCATATCAGAGACCACCATGTCTGATTTTATTTTTATCCATGGTTTATTATTACTGTGAGGTAATACAGCTTTAATGTGCATTGTCTTCACTGCAATGCAACACAATAACATGAACACAACAATAAAAGCAGACACCACTGTTAAGTTTTAAGATAAATATTCTAAACTAGTTTTAAACTACTAGCAACAGTAAATGCAAGATGGTGCCATCTGCTATCAATATTATTATCCATCCATCGTCAACCACTTATCAGGGTCATGGGGGGCTGGAGCCAATCCTAGCTGACATTGGGCAAAAGGCATGGTACACCCTGGACAGGTGCCAGTCCATCGCAGGGCCACACATAGACAAACAACCACTCACACCTAAGGACAATTTTAGAGACACCAATTAACCTAGCCTGCATGTCTTTGGATGGTGGGAGGAAGCCGGAGCACCCGGAGAGAACCCACGCAGACACAGGGAGAACATGCAAACTCCACACAGAAAGGCCGGGGCAACCGTGGGTTTGAATCCACAACCTTCTTGCTGTGAGGTGACAGTGCTAACCACTGCACCAATGCGCTACTATTATTATTATTATCATCACATGCTATGATTTTACGATTGTAGGCAAAAAACATGGCATTTAATTTAGGTAAGAATGATGCTATTTTATTTTGAGAACTGATTATTTCTATGTAGTAACAATGTCCCCTGCACCATCTATTTTAATTGTACATTTCATTTATTTAAAAGTGATAGTGCATAGAAATGAACATATTTGTGTTACAGAGGAAAATGTATTGTTGTGGTGTTTTGTCTAATCCTCTAATTGCCAGGTTTCGGGTGTGTGGTGGTTGCTGACAGAACCCACCTGTGCTCACTCAGCTGCAGAATAAAGGAGGCGGTGCCTCCACGGATCGTTCTCTCATTCCTTCTTTGTGCCGGCCGCTGGCAGACTGTGCTCAGAGGGGAGCATGTGTACCTGTTTGTTGTCCATTAGGTTTTGCCGTTTTGCGGAGTCGGACTCCAGTGATATTTGTTTGCTTTTGTTCTAATAAATAAACGCACAATTACTTTTTTCATCCGGTGTCTCCCATCCTTACTTCCGTCACTTAACATCAATGGTTACTCCTTAATCCCCTACTGGGACATAACAATTTGCTTTTCAGCAATGTAAATGTGCCACAATTAGTCCAAAGGCTATCTGTTGTCCCTTGCAGGTCACAAGGTAACACAAAATTTTATATACACACACATATATCCACATATATATCCATGTATAGATCTCTCTCTCTCTCTCTCTCTCTCTCTCTCTCTCTCTCTCTCTCTCTC
>NC_060155.1:25907179-25918051 GCF_021292245.1 Micropterus dolomieu
TATACATATACATATACATATACATATATATATATATACATATACATATATATACATATATATATATATATATATATATATATACATATATATACATATATATATATACATATATATATATATATATATATATATATATACATACATACATACATACATACACACACACACACACACTAGAACACAATATAAAAGACACCACAATGTTATGCAGATTAAAGTGTTGGTACAAATTAATGCATTAAAGTGCTATTTAATGCAGTGAAATGCTGCGTACTTAGAAGCCAGACAATTTGTTAGTAACTATACGTGTATATATATTATATACACACACACACACACACACACACACACACACGAGTACATACATACTTGCACCGTGTCAGTGGTCACATATTTGATCACTGACCGACAAAGTATCAAAGTGCAGATGTTGTGACGGGAAGTATAACCACATTTAGCAGCTAACCAAACACACATTGGTACAGATAAATGATCTTATAAACATGATGACCTGAAAATTTTATCTGAACAAAACATCCATCTCATGACATAAAGAAAAGCATTTTATCACCCTGACTATGATCTATTTCACTGGTTCTAAACTGAGCACCCACAGTGCTTTCTTTATTAATGCGCTTGTGAATTTATATGTGATGAATTCCTTCTGCTGGGGTGACAATCTCTGCATTTTCTGTCTGTCTCCTTCTCAGGTGGTTTCTCAGATGCCTCTGCAGCATCTGAGACTCTACCTCACTGCTTTCTGATGACCACTGGCTGATCTCCAAAGATACCTTGGTTGTTTGTTTGGCAGATGTATGAAATGTCTAACAGAACTGGTCATTCTCGCTTTCAGTATCAATTACAGCAAATCAATCATTTAACAAATGCACCCATTGTAATACATCATATAATTTCAACCATGATTTAACCTACCCTTCCATTTTCCCACAGCCTTTAATTGCAGTGGTCCCTTAGTGTAGAGGAAGAAATTATCCTAGACTCGCTTCAATTTCCCTTTTATATTCATTCATTCTAGCTGTTGACTATTGACTAAAGGAAGCCGTTTCAGTCATAAATATAATCTATTCAGTGAGTTCAATTGTTTTTATGTTGTTCTAGTTTTGCAGTATTGATACAATAATGAAACCTGTTGGTGACACCCCGTGTCAACACTGAGGAATTTTTATCCATCCTTTTTGGAATGGACACAAAACAACTAGTCCATCTATTAAAAAAACTTTCTTTATGAGAATCCCAGGCTCTGTGTGTGTGTGTGTGTGTGTGTGTGTGTGTGTGTGTGTGTGTGTGTGTGTGTGTGTGTGTGTGTGTGTGTGTGTGTGTGTGTGTGTGTGTGTCTCTTCACTTACCAACTTCTATGTGAATCTCTGACAGCCCTGCTGCTGCCTCTGAACCCTGGTCCTCAAATGCACCGTGTTACTGCTCATCTCTCTCGGGGTAACAACAGGGTCAAGGTAAGACAGATCTTACTTCCACCTTGCAGCTGGCCCTGCTGCTGATCCACTTCTTTTCTCTTTCTTCTCCTTGAGATACGCGTCTCTGAGGCCCTTCCACTTCCTACTGCACATCCCCTCTGACAAGAAACACACTGTTGAATGTTGTTCACTCTTTGGACATTGCTAACTTGTGCTAATGCTAGTGCTAACTTGGTTTATAGTAAAGTACAACCAATAGCTGGTATCAAGTAGACATATTTTCAGAACTTACCAGGTAGTGAAAAAAAATTAATAATTAATAAAATAAATAAAATACAGAAACCTGCACCATCATTAGGGTATTGTAGTGCAATACTTGACATAATGTGCAATATTTTTTTGTTTCAGTACTCTGGTTTAATACTGCAATTTTTAAGATTTTTTATTGTACAAAAGTAAACCTAATAATTGACAATGACATTCAAATTAAACTTGAATAGTGGTTCTTAATTTTGCCATGCCTGTAATGAAAATGCAATGCCTTTATTAAATGGCTTTAAAAAGCATATGTTCTTGTTCAGAAATTAACAGACAGTTTGGGTACAGTGTGTCTCTTTAAAGAGGATGGACGATCCATTATTCAGGGAAAGAATACAGGGAAATCAATGGTTTAACATTAAGTCAGGGATAAGAGTGATCTCTGCACTCATAAAAACTAAGATTAAAAGTTAAGAAAGTACTGCACCGTTATTCTGACAGTAAAAAGAAAGAGTGCAGTGCTGACCGGGCAGGAAAGCAAATTACAATGTTCATTAAGCTGTCTCTAAATCCTCAGTCTGCTGGGAGAAGCATCTGACATGCTGGTTAATGCTGCTGTACATCACACACACACACACACACACACGGACAGAGGTACCCATGCATGAAAAAGTATAGGGTTTAATTCCAGGCAGGTTGCATCATATAAAGACAAATAACAAAAGGCAAATCAAATCACAATTTCAAAAAAATACAAACAGACATGCACATCCAGGTAACAAAAAAAATTAATTAATTAAATTAAACAAATATGAACTTAGAATGTAAATGTTAATGCTGTACACCCACGATTGCAACCCCCGGCACCATCATCGGCTGGATTTCAACAACGATGAGACTTCATATCGAGAGATAATGAACAATCTTGCAGAGTGGTGCATAGACATCAACCTACTGCTCAATCTGCTGATCATTGATTTTAGTAGAAAGGAGGCAAAGACACACTCTTGTCTACATCGGTTTAGCTGAGGTGGAGCAGGTGAACAGTATTGGGTTCCTGGGAATCAGCATCATAGAGAACATGACATGGTCATCTTTTAACTCTGGCAAAGAAAGCTCAGAAATGACTGTATTTCTTAAGGAAACTTAAGAAGGCAAAATTCCTATGCCAAGTTCTTATTAACTGTTACAGAGGAGCAATAGAAAGCATCCTGACTGGAAACTTTGGCATGGTACCGGAGGGCTCTGCAGCAGGTGATTAAGACCGCTCAGATGATCATGTGCCAAGCATCAGTGACATTGGTGAGGTGAGGTACCTGTGTAGTAGTGTGATGTTGTTGCGCTATGGTGTGGACAGGACTCTTCTAAGAGTAAATGTTTGAGTTTTACCACGGTAAGTATAGTGGACATTTTATTTTGTTTACCGCACTTCGGTTGACGTCTCTTCCTCTTGCTCCAGGGACTTTCTCTGGGAAGGTATGCCATTTCATTGCTCCTTCTATTTACATTTTATTTGGTTGTAAGTAATGAAGTTAAGTCACTGAACCCACTTGAAAAATGTTTACATTGTTACATTTTGAAGTTAATTTACTTGCTTGCATGTCTAAACCTGCAAAGGAAGGAGAAGTTTAGCAATCACCATGTTCGTGTCGTGAGGCTGTTTTGTGACTTGCTCCGCTAGAGTGTGCTTTGGAGAATGACGCTTACTAGCATGAAGCATTTAGTGATTTTACTTGATTTTAATGATGTTGTGCAGGAGCTGGGAGCATGTACGCGAGGGAAACTGTGAATGTTTTGTTTCTCCACGATTACAGGTATGTGGGTTTAGGCATGGTTCATGTCCAGTGGGATTTTTCTGAAGGAAGAAGGGAAGAGACATAATAAGTTCATTTATTTATGTAATTTGTATTTTAATTATTTATTTATTATTATTATTTATATTATTTATTATTATTATTTATATTATTTATTATTTATACTTATTATTATTATTATTATTATTATTATTATGTATTTTATTAATTGTTCTTTTTTTGTTGAAATGCTATAAGCTCTCTTGCTTTGGGGACTTTCTTTTGAAAGGTGCTGAGAGCATGTACGAGAGGGAAACTCTGTGAATGTTTTGTTTCTCCACAATTACAGACCTGTTGCTGCTGTTGTAGCTGCTAGTGAATAAATTGCTCCAAGATAATCTGAGACGTGTGTGTCCTGGCTTACTATACAACACAACGCCGAGTCAGACCCACTACACCTGTGCAGAACCCAAAGGATGCTAAATGATGGTACCAGCCACAGCCTGTTAACCCTGCTGCTGTCTGCCAGGAGATACTGAAGTTTCTGCTGTTAATACGACCTGACTTCAGAGCAGCTTCTTCCTTCAGACTGCCATCTGGAGAGAGTTATACAAGTGTCTGCTACGACACCACAAGACTGCAGAGCAGCTTTTTCAGCCAGGCTATGAGACTCTTAATTCCAATTCATCCTAAACACGGATTCATGTAATATAGTTTATTTCTGTTTACCGCTTTATAACTTTTGTGTATATTCTGCTTTGTAGCAGAAGGGAACTACAAACTGCCTCTCATTTTACAACCCTGTTGTAAAATGACTAATAAACTAATAAAATTAGAAAGGCGCTATACAAATACGGAGTATTTATGTATGGCAGCTTTGCATGATTCAAAGTAAAAAAAAAAGTCTTTCTGCATGTAGGCCTCTGTCTGAAACAAGCTGTAGATACTCCTATCTCTCTTTAAAGTATAGATCACAAATACTTTAATGTTACACAGGAAGAGAATAGAGGGATTTATAGATTAATACGTAGGCCTATGCTTTTACATTTACTTTTGTCATATACTAAAAGATAACTGAATAATTAATGCAGGGACACCGTTAGGAGTTTGAAAATGTTTTATATATTAGTGGGTATAAAAATCAATCAGTAATAGATTACACCAACCTTATGTATTGTAAAAAAAATGGGACACATCTGTCGTTCATGCTGACTGATGCACTCACGTCTGAGGTTTGTTTATTGAATGATATAATACATCATTTAAATTAAATTAAGGAATAACAAAATATGGATGAAGCTGATTGCCAGTGTGTTGAAAAACACAGTTCTGTCGCTCTTGCTGAAAGATGTATGTAGCCCTTTTTTACTCATGAATTAAATGAGTGGGCTCTGGGTTCTCTTACTCTTGTTCTATGTTTAATCAAAAGGTTAAGTAATATTTTGGAAACCTCGGCACTGTACACCAGTTAAGCACTAAACACTGCTGTACACCTGTGAATAATGAGGCATGTACTCAATCACCACTTGAAACAAGGTATAAAGTATAAACAATAACCCTCCCTTTAATAAGGAATAATAAATTATGAATAAAATATTACAAAGTGTGTGTTTTCTGTAATCTGGTTTTAAGGCAAAAAAAGACAAATTGCAGGCTCTTCACTGTAGAAAACACAAAATCACACCCACAGTGCGTCAATCAAAATTCACAGTTTCAAAATAGCTTAATGAAATGATTATTAACTAGTCCTAAAGCCGGCATACCCCAAGTTAACCCTACGTTGCAGGCCTGTACCGATGCTTGTGAACGTAGTGACCCAAAAATCAGTGGTCGCTTTATTCAAAGAGCAAAATAAAATAAAGTTAAGGTACCTTGTGCAAGATGAGTGTTAATCCCAATAGATTCACTCTGCTCTTTGTAGTCCTCCTCTCCAGTGAAAAAGAGCTCGGCGGTCACAGTCACAGCTCAAGTCCAATGGTAGGCCACGTGCGTGGTCCACACCCGATCACAAACACCTTGTCCTTCTCTCCAAAGTGGCTCAGAGTGCTATCTGCGTCCAGTCTCTCGTTGTCCAGTTCGGTAAAAAAGTAATTGTGTTACTTATGGACGGAATTATAGTGAAAAAAAAAAATTCCCCTTTTTGCTGAGGACCCCCTGGAACAACCATAAGGACCCCTGGGGGTCCCTGGATCCCACTTTGAGAACCACGGTTCTAAGGCATAGTTTATATCTGCCTGCTCTGACATGCTGAATGTTTTTGGAATGAAACTGTATTTTTTAATGTTTGTTTTTTATTGATTTAACTTGTTTGGTCTAATTGAAGATTTTGTGTGAATTCTGACTATGTCGCTTCCCCACCGGTCAATAAAACCTAATATTCAAAAAGGGCATAAAGTTTGTGTGTTAGGGAGGTCTAAGGAGTAACATGCATGTACTCAAATTGCTAGGAAAAATTTGGGATTAAACGGGTTAATGCATCTCATTTATCTGGGCTACATGTATTTATATTTGAAGTTAGTTTTTTTGAGTGATATTATTCAGTTGGTTAAATCAACTTAGCAATGAGCTATAGGGCAGTGATGAAACTGTCTGCCTTGTTAAAAAAATACAACAAATTCGACACATTTAAAAACAATCTGAGTCAAAAATGGAATAAATTGCCACACAAGGAGGCTCACACTAACAGCATTTGACTCACCATACACAACTGATTTCTCACATTAGCCGCAGTTGTTCCTCACGCACTACGCAACATCTCTCTCACTGTCTGACACGATAGCAAGTGATTGCAGATGTGAATTTTTCCTGTGATATTGCTCATCTGATGCAGTGCTCTTTTGATGGAACGTGAAAACACTTAATCAGGGAATGATTTTAATGTGTGAATACGCTTAATGTACATTTAGCAATTAAAGTAAATTTCTGTTCTCCAGGAACACAATCTCAAGTTGTATTCCTTTACTAAACACGTTGAGTGATATGCTTACTATGAGGGAAATGTGGAAAGACTTGCTTATAGGTGACAGAACTGTTGTGGTGGCGGCCCAGCTGACGGTGAGTGTCCTGTTTATTTCTCCTTTTTTGCTTGTGATTCTGTTTTCCCCTGGTGTTCCGTTTTTCCTGTACTCTGCCTGCCTCCCTGTGTCTCCTCCCCTGCGTGTGCTCTCCCTCCGCTCCTGAGTCCAGCCAATGACCCGCACCTGCACCTCATCAGCCACCTCCTCTGCCTGCCACACCTGCCAGCAATCAGCCTCATCACTGACAGTACTTCTACCCCGGTTCGCCACCCTGCCCTCTCCCCTCGGACCTCTTCCAAGGCGTCCTCCCGGCTCCTCCCCGTGCCCCCTTGCTTCCTCGGTTCCCCGTGCCCGTGTTTCCCCGGCGTCCACCTCTCCCTCACCTCCACTCCCTCTTCCCCTTTTCCCCTTCAATAAAGCCTGTCCTTCCTGAGTGTTGCGTTTGGGTCCACTCTGTCCCCACATCACAACATAACAAGAACAACCTGACCAGTAATAGATAAAGTAAAATATAATTTAAGCTGGATCCCTGCTCTGTTAAAAGGGAACTACACTAATTTTACAAATGAATTTCTGTTTACTGGGCTTTTGAATATTATATATACATATTTATTATGTGTGTAGATATCATAAGCCCCCGGCTGAGCACAACTGTGTTGGACTTCAAGCACGTTTTCCGTGGGTTTTGTACTCCGCCTAGGTTGCCCCTTGTCTCAGATCCTATTTGTGATATTCATGGACAGGATCCCAAGGCTCAGACGAGGTGAGGTGTCTAGTTTGGGAACCTCCGAATTGCGTCTCTGCTGTATGCAGATGACATGGGGTTTTTTTGTTGTTGTTTGTTTGTTTTTTAGGTTTTGAGCACCACAAATGAAATTGCATTCACCTTCATAGTATTGGAGTGGAAGCAGAAATGTCAAACAGGCATATCTTACACAAATGGAAAAAAAGTCTGTAATTTGGGTAAACCAACTTATAAGCAGTACACGTATATTTTTTGGTTATTTATTTAATTTAGGTATATGGACATTTTAATTTAAATTGAAAACCTGTGGCCTCTAAACATGGTTTCCTGATATAAATTCAGATTATGTGCTGGTTACAACAATGTACCTGGGCACTAACCATACTCCCATTCACACATGCTAAATAAAATATTTGGATTAAACAAATAAAAGAACACTACTTCAGGCACACGTGGCACATTTAAATTAAGTTCTGGCATGCGGTTTTTAAAAACCTGTAGACAGATTTTACAACTTACAAGTTCAATGTATTATGATCTTCAGTATTGTCAACAGCGACAAGTAACAAGAATGTTCAGACAAGATATTCACACGGTGAGATAGAGAGGATGGCAGATGAGCAGAGAGAACCAGCATTAGGTATTCTTAATTAGCTGCTGATTGACTATGACAGAATCAGCCTGTAAGAAAGGGAGGGCAGGTTCTCCTCAAAAGAGAGGTTTATCACATCGGCTCAGACGTGTTCGTGTGAACAGAGGGACGAGAGCGAGACAAGGAAGGTGTGCTCCTTATCTTTGACAGAGGTCAACTCTCTCAAGAAAGAACTGCAGCAGGGACGAGATGGAGAGGGATTAACTCCAATCCTAATTATGGTATGCCTGGAAATTATGTCCCAGCCAATCAATGAGGGAGGTCACAGTAATTCCCGTTTGTGTCACAGAAGGACAGAAAATGGAAATTGGTCACATAGATACTTGGCGACCTCCCGCATACAGCAGTAATCTGCAGACAGGAGGAGCATGTTTTAATCATCTCCTTTGGAGTGACTATAACGTAATTCAGAGGACAAACTGCGCTCACAGAATTTATTCATACACAGGAAGCTGTGAGACTGACAATGTATTTCAAGGAAACACCAAAAAAGATAATGATAAACATATGCTTTATTCAAGGAACGCGATGTTGTAGATATTAAAATAAAGGACAGTTTTACTTGTTTCTGTTTAGCCTATGTTTTCTTTTTAGGAAACACAAGATTTTCTTGTGTGACCAAAAACCTTTATTTTGGATGAACTACAATGACATTTTGTTCAGGCAATCATGGTCCTCGCCATATGAATCCTAATGACTTTTGGTGACTTTTCACGTATAAACATTATGCAGTAAAAAATGAAAAATACTTTTAGACCTGCAAAACTAATGACATTGCCATCAACCTCAGTAGGGATGGGGCTCGTTAATCTTTATTGATACCCTTATTGAGACTTCTTAATGATCCGATTCTATATCGATACCACTATTGATACTTTACTATTATTTGGTGACGGCTATTTTGGACCAGACCCACAGGGCATGAGGTAGGCCTGCACGATATGAGGAAAATATTCAATGTGCAATTATGTTGTTATATATATATATATATATATTGCTGCTGTTATTCACTGCCTGCAGGTAACGTTACCTGGTGGAAGGAGGAGCGGCTGGTTTGTCCCAGCCAGCAGCTGAGTTTTTAACCATGTGCATAGACCAGTCTATGCTCCAGACAGACAAGCTTTCTATTTAGCTTGTTTGTAACATTTAGCTAATTGCCAAGCTAACATTAGCTGTGCTTGTATAAAACATACAGGATGACAGACTGAGAACAGAACAGTTTAAAATGAAACCTTTCTACATGTTTACCTTACAGACAGGTGTACTGATAAAGTATTGTCTTTTTACTCAAAGGTTTTATTGCACATAATGAGCGTAGCTTTCGGCAACTCGAGCTAACTTAACTTCGGTGACAGGCAAACAGTCCTGGGCCCGTTTTAATACCGCATTTCGGTGCCATCAATAAATAAACATTTGTTTTCTTATCCATCGCGTTTCAAGTAAAATCAGATTTGACGCTCAAGACATAATTACATTATAGGACCCGCTAGTCTCGATAGCAGTATCGATAAGCTCGGACCTTATTGATTTTCAGGTTTTGAGAAATGTTGGAACCGGGTCCTTTTAGAACTGGGTCTCGATACCCATCCCTAAACCTCAGTGTCTAGCCTGTTGAATAGGGGTTAGCATGTTATGATTATTGACAAGTTAGAACTTAGAGACCAATGTTTACTGTTTTTCTTGCACATGGATTTACTGAATGAAAACAACCCACAAAAATTAAACTATTGTATCTGGAATTAATCTTAGGCCAATACTAGTGGTAAACTATGGCCTATATAAAATTATTATTATTATTATTATTATTATTATTATTAATGAATATAGTAACCTTATGTAAGTAATATATAAACATACAAACCGTATACTATGGAATTAACAGTAACATTATATTTAATCTTCCCTTATTTTCAAATCCCAATGTTGAAAGGTATGACTAGGAGTAGTTACTTGAATGCTGGTGACTTGCTTTTTGTGGGACTTCATACTGCAGACATGGTTCAGCTATTAGCTTTGTTGTTGTACAGAAGCCCGTTTTGTTCCGGGATCCTTGCAGGTATGTGTGTATGTAAATGTACTTGGTAGACATGGCCTGAAGGTAAGACTATAACTACGTGTTGAAAATGTCTGTGCTGGTACTTCAGCAATGTGCGGGATCATAAAAATAATGTGTTCTTCCATATTAAAAGCATGCAAACCTATTCTACTAGAAACCCAAATTAAAAGTATAAACCTGAAAATGAGCATAATATGGCCTCTTTAATGCTAAGCACCAACTTGTCAATCATATTCATTCATGCATAACCGTGAGTTCAAGTGGCCGACCTGCTAAACCTCAAAGCCACAGTAGCACCGTGGGCCACTGGTATGATATCTAGATTCTTAGTCTTCTTGATCAATTACTAGGGTAGCAACATCCAAAGATGCTTTAATCAGGGTGTTAAAGTGTAGTAGAAATGTAGAAATATTTAGATGGGAATATTAATAATATCTCTCCCATGAGCTGGAGCTGTAAACCTTTACATTGGAATGAAGAATAACTTTTAAAGAAATTCTTCATTTAAAGGCATTTGACTACCAGTTGCCATCAGAAACCACATTTTCAACAGGTTTTGCAATCATATTTCACATCTGCCCAGTGGCAAAGTCTTTTTCAAACTCAACTAGATGGTGGAAATTTGGTATTTGACATACACACATTACCTAAATGTGGAGTTGCTGCAGGCTGGAGAGCAATGCACGATCCCCCAGTATTAATTATGTTGATATTGCTCTTAAAAATTAGTTTAATCTAAAAGGATTGTATTTCATAGATTGTATTTCAAGTAATTAAAGCAAGTAATTTGAACCTTATATTAGGGCCAATTATTTGTGATGTGCAGAAGCTTGTTAATTGAGGTAAGAAGAAGGCAAGATCCATTATCGCACTGAACAGTCTGCTTTGATAAGGAAGCCACAGTTGTGTAACCAC
>NC_060155.1:25918151-25927004 GCF_021292245.1 Micropterus dolomieu
TTTTCAAATCCCAATGTTGAAAGGTATGACTAGGAGTAGTTACTTGAATGCTGGTGACTTGCTTTTTGTGGGACTTCATACTGCAGACATGGTTCAGCTATTAGCTTTGTTGTTGTACAGAAGCCCGTTTTGTTCCGGGATCCTTGCAGGTATGTGTGTATGTAAATGTACTTGGTAGACATGGCCTGAAGGTAAGACTATAACTACGTGTTGAAAATGTCTGTGCTGGTACTTCAGCAATGTGCGGGATCATAAAAATAATGTGTTCTTCCATATTAAAAGCATGCAAACCTATTCTACTAGAAACCCAAATTAAAAGTATAAACCTGAAAATGAGCATAATATGGCCTCTTTAATGCTAAGCACCAACTTGTCAATCATATTCATTCATGCATAACCGTGAGTTCAAGTGGCCGACCTGCTAAACCTCAAAGCCACAGTAGCACCGTGGGCCACTGGTATGATATCTAGATTCTTAGTCTTCTTGATCAATTACTAGGGTAGCAACATCCAAAGATGCTTTAATCAGGGTGTTAAAGTGTAGTAGAAATGTAGAAATATTTAGATGGGAATATTAATAATATCTCTCCCATGAGCTGGAGCTGTAAACCTTTACATTGGAATGAAGAATAACTTTTAAAGAAATTCTTCATTTAAAGGCATTTGACTACCAGTTGCCATCAGAAACCACATTTTCAACAGGTTTTGCAATCATATTTCACATCTGCCCAGTGGCAAAGTCTTTTTCAAACTCAACTAGATGGTGGAAATTTGGTATTTGACATACACACATTACCTAAATGTGGAGTTGCTGCAGGCTGGAGAGCAATGCACGATCCCCCAGTATTAATTATGTTGATATTGCTCTTAAAAATTAGTTTAATCTAAAAGGATTGTATTTCATAGATTGTATTTCAAGTAATTAAAGCAAGTAATTTGAACCTTATATTAGGGCCAATTATTTGTGATGTGCAGAAGCTTGTTAATTGAGGTAAGAAGAAGGCAAGATCCATTATCGCACTGAACAGTCTGCTTTGATAAGGAAGCCACAGTTGTGTAACCACTGTAACACCCGCTTCACTGAAGGAGAAGTGAGAGAGTTCAGGACCAGATTTGCATTTTTGCTTTTAAGGATGACTGGCTCATGAGTTGCTATTGGTTTTTCACATAACTATCTAATTCATGAGAGTACTTAACCCTTGTTTTGACCAGGAGAATGCATGGCCAAGTGTTGGGTGGTTAATATACTGAGTACAAAATGCTCTTTTTTGTGTTTTTTTTTAAATGAAAGCAATTTGTGTAGCCTAAGTAACATCATTTTAAGTGCCCTAATAGATATCAGGTTATGGGACAGTTGTAAAATGGGCAAATAAAAGTGCGGGAGTCAAAATTTGCCTATAGATCTCACATTAGATATGAGTAGTGCACACCTGACTGGACACTATGAGTGTACAGGAATGTTGTAAGAGATAATGTCAATATGAGAGGGTAACTTCACGTATTCATGTAATAATTTTGGTGTTTGGCTTGCATAGTGTACATAAATATGTAGGAAAACAGCATTTTCCCCAGGGGTTATTTCAGCTCATATTAATCAGCAGTACAAGAACAATAGACTGCATAACAGAGTGGGTGATTAGAGCAGGGATTTTTTTATAAGCTGCTCATAAAGAACACAAAAACATGAATTTAAAATGGAATTTATTTCATTATGAAAGTGCATCACTGCAATAATTGTTGGGTCTAATGTTATCCTGCAAGAACAGGATCCAGGACCTCCCAGACAGTGGACTGACACGTACTTGATTGGATCCAGCACTTTATTGTCACTATCAAAATCTGCAAGACACATACCTGTAGCTGCACGGTATGCTGACAAGTGATTTAATGCTTTTAGATTTCTAAATATTTTGGCATTTGATCGCTGTGAGCCCCACATCTAAATACGTGGTCATTTGTGCAGTAAAATGGTGAAATGAGTATGGCTAAAAGAAGAACAATTGTTTATTCCTCTAGAATATCCAGTCCCAGGTCGAGCTCATCAGAAGTCCACTCCAATCCAGAGCTTCAGCATTCTCTTCATCCCATCACCACCACCACCAGTGCCTAGATTTTCTTTTTCACCTTACGGCTTTCACCACCCCCTTGAAATATATCATGGTATCACGATGGGGTCTAATCACCAAAGACTATTCATATTTTCCATATTCATTGTGCATGTGTCAATAAATTATTAGTTCACTTCAATGTCACATAAATGCAACGTATGAACAAAAATGCTGTGAGAAAAGAGTCTTGCTTTCTATATTACAAATCACAAGCTATGAATGGACTGTACAGGGAGGTGTGTTACTCCGTTACAAATTACACATATAAAGTCTATGTCAAAGCAAAGAATCTTGTCTAACTCCTTGTTGGTAGCTAGTATGACATTAGGCTAATATCATGGACAGCCTTTGCAATCAATTTGTCCTGATGAAAATGCATTGAAGGTTTCTCTTTATACTACTCTACCTCCACAATATCATGCTATGAAACGCTATAATTTACGATATTTCTGGATGACCTCAAGGCCAGCTGTCTGAGTCACAAACAGAGACCCTAAAGCTGCTACAGCTGATTTCACTGCATATTATATATATATGTTTGCACTACCCAAGAATGCCAAAGAAAATAAATTAAGTCATGGTTTCCTAATTGTCATTACTGTAATATTTTATGATATATCATGACTAAAAGTGAATAGTGGTAATGTAGTATGTAAGGTTTTCTCAGTGAGAACCATCTTTTCAATTACTTTTCATCTCATGTCAAACATCATGTTGTGTCATGTTTGACAAGTACTTAGTCTAATTAAACAAGGAAATAAAATCAATAGTTTGTCATGTTAATTAGTATAACAATCTCCTCCAAAGTTTATCTGATTAGACTGATTAGACATTACTGTGTAATTGCATTATATTTTCCGATGAAATAGGACCAAACTTTTTGGTTTCTCCTTGTCACAACTCTTCTCCCTGGATGATAAATGAAGGTAATTTAAATCTCCCACAGTCGCTTGTTTTTTGCATTGAGGGGATTTCACCTGAATTGACTCTGGCTGATGAATGGAATTTACATTTGTGGTATAATTGGAGGATGATTATAATTAGAATAAATGGAATACTTATAAATCTAAAGTCTGCATAGAGTTGCTCTGTTGTGTACAGCAGAGCATTAGTCCATGATGTGCCTGATGTGCAAGGCCAACATGATCACCAGCGGATGTTGTGTTTGCTCCATGTCTGTCCATCTGTATCCAAATAGGTACAGCATGCCTCTGTGATGAACCTAGACTCCAAACTGCTTGCTGTATTTGCCATCATTTGAAGGCTTGGTGTAGTAATCTGTGTATTTAACATATCAGCAGTTTTTAAAATTTTTTTTATCTTGAAATAAAGTCTGGCCAAACTTCAGAGTATCAGACTATTTGTCCAGACTCTCTTGGCAGAGCAGAATAACACTTGCCAGTAAGTGTTGTTTTCCAATTTTACTAGATTAGTCATTGCTGTGGTACACTGCCGTGACCAACATTTTCCCGTTTGCAGTGGCTGAGGCAGCTCAAAGAGAAAATGACTATGTCAGCCAAGCCAGCCACTGCTACAGATTTAAGTGCAGTAACGGTGTTTATGTTACCCTGCCAGCCCTTCACTCATGCACAGTCCTTCAGGCCAACTAGGAAATCACATCCAGAGCCTGATCACACCCAAACACACTGAGTTGTGTATCACATGTGAAATACTAAACATGTCTGAGAATGAATTCAGAAAATTCTGAGTTTATTCTCCAAATTCTGACTTTATTCTCAGATTTAAAATCTTTCAGATTTGGCCCTTATCCTCTTCGGTATGTCTCAGAGTTTAGACCAGTGCTGGCAAAAAATGAGCACACAAGCTGTGGCCTGTAAAGCATGGGGTTTTTTGTCATAGGAATATTGACTGTTTTTATCAATATTTCAATGTTTTGGAAGCTTTATGTATAGATAACTCCCAATAAAAGTGAACATATATAAATATATAGTAAATATGGCCAAAACATGGACATTCGCGTGGTATATTTTTGAAAAATTGTGTAATCACTGTTGTATCAGTTTCTTTTCATCAAATTTACAGTTATGGTTGTATTCCAGGTGTATTAGAAGATATTCAGGTGCATTATAATCTGTTTTATGATTGTTTTGATGGTGTATTGCGAAGATGCAAATATCCAAATTTTTCTGTGTTGCATCTCCACGTAGTCTGTAATGGTAAAATAAACATGTTAATGTACAATGTATTTACATTCCTTAGCTTCTGACCTTTCAAAGGAGACCAGAATTATGCATCTAGGCCTAATGGTTGAGGAGATATTACTGATTTATTTTGGGTGTGTTATTTTAGGCGTATTTCCTGGAAATAGGTGCCAGGTACCATGTAGTTAACCGTACCTTAGTTGCCATGCACAAATGGTGTAGAAACAATAATTTTCAAAAATAAATCATAATAGAATGAATTAGAATGAAAATTAAACCATGTAAACCTGTTTTGGTACAACCCCTAAATAAGATTTTGAACCTGAACATCAACATAATACCACCTCTTAATAAATGTTTTGTGTAGTGATTTAACTTTCATTGTCTCTAATTTGTTTTTCCTGCTATAAAGGTTTTGGTAGATTTTGGTTTATCTGAAAAAATAAGAAAATGCATTGACTATACTTACATTGTTCAGCAAAAGACCAAAGCCTGTTTTTTTTGCATTTAGCTTTGGAGCCCAGATTGGGCTTAATAAAACAACTCTCTCTCTCTCTCTGACTCTGCCAATCATCTGTGTTGATGTGTGTCATGTGTTTCAATGCCCACTGGAAAGTGGGAAGAAAAAGAGTGCAACACCTTGCTAAAGTGGAGCTTCTTAAAATCCCAAATGATTCAGGGAAGAGCCTTCCATTGTGGAAACATTATGATTTTGCTGCGACAACAGTTTAAAAACTCATTAGCTACGTAAAGTGAAGAGATTGCAATGCTACTCAAACATAATAGTAAAAAGAATGGCATTTCCTGTACGTTCTGTTCTTGATTAAAACAGTTTAGACTGTTAAGTTGAGCTGGGAAAGACATAGAATTTAACAGCCACATTCATCTAGTTGATACTGGAAAAAGGTGAAGTTTATTCACTAACTGGTAAGTCAGATTTTGAGATGCTATAGTGTTGCTGTTAGTTGACCTCAATGTGCCTTTAAATATATGGCTTATTAGCTTGTACAATATATGTTTTATACAGGTGGGCAGCCGTGACATATTCGGTGTTGGTCTATTGCCTTTCCAAAGCAACCAAAATATAGTCTCTGCCTCAAGCAGGGGCTGAAAGGTGTGGGTACAGGCCGCTTTCAGTCTTGATTTTAGGCCAGTTCAGAACTCTAAATTCAATACAATTATCACAATGATTTCATAAGTTATCAGCTAAATGTAGCCTTTAGCTAAAGATTTTTGAAATATTATGAAGCATGAACTGCCTTACTTCCACTGAATGCTAGTGCCCGTTAGCTTCTCCCCTTGCATAATACAAACTGAAAAACAGAAAAGCGTGTATGATATATTAGAAGGTCCGAACTCAGTACGTACCAAAGCAACATAAGATCTGAACTTTCCTGCACCAGTTGAGATTTTCTGATCTGCCACATCAGTTGCTACATCTGAAAAGATGAAAGGATTTTTATTTAAATTTCGGTTTAATAAGATGCGACTTTTGTTAGCATGGGTACTACCACAGAATATAAAAAAACCATAAAAAAACAAAAAAACATAAATTTTAAGGAGGTGGTATTATGCATTTTGGCTTTCCCCCCTCTCCTTTATTGAGTTCTCTCTTTTTTGTGCATGTAATAGGTTTGCAAAGTGAAAAAGTCCAAAGTCCAGCCCAAAGGGAGTTCCCATCTCCCACAGAAAGCTCTGCTCTGAACTGCTTGAAAACAACAGAGGAGTTGTTGTAAATGTAGCTAAAGTTATAGCTATAATGCTAATGTTTCACCTGATGTGAAAGCTACTGAGCAAACATTCAAATTGTCTGGCCAATTTTTATGTAATATTGTATTGAAATATGGTGATTTTTGTAGTGGTTTATGGTAAGATGTGGAACAATGATGTTGTGTGGATGTGGACTTGAGTCCTTACCATACCATCTGCTAGGTTAAGGTCGCAGTCTGAAGCGGCTTTGATTTGGATCACACTACCTTGTTTCTTACGACCAGCTCTTCTCTGCTTCTGATTGACTAGTAGTCCTTATCTGGGAACTGCGCATGTGCAACTCCCAACAAAAATTTTGTAAGTAAGATGCATCACTCTGTAGCTGAAGAGCGGAGCGTAGAACACATATAGGGTGAAAAAGGAGCCGCAGCAATGTGCAATATGAGAAAAATATGGTGTTTTTTGAAAATTAAACCATGTAAACCTGTTCTGGTACAACCCCTAATTAAGATTTTGAACCTGAAAATGAACATAATACTTTTAATGAAATGCTACAAATGACCATGACGTGTACCAGTAAATACTGTTTGTTTCATTCTGCAACAACCTCCCTAAAATAATACTTTCATTGACTGAGAAAACTGACTCATCTCCATACTAACACCCAGTTATCCCATGATTTAATAATCACTTGGCTTAGTCTCTTATTCATGAATCACAATTGGCATATGGTTAATTACATCAGTTGACAATCAAACAAAACAAACAACAAAAAGCCAACAGCCTCCTGCCCACATTTCAGCTCATCTCTATGCTCCTTCCCTTTTTTTTTTCCTTTTTTTTTTTTTTTTTATCATTGCCCACTTTGCTTTAAGTCAAGCCAATGCCCAGATAGCTGTTTCACTGGCCAACAGAGTCTAGCATCACAGCAGGAAAGGAGCAATCATGTCATGAAAAAATGTCCACGTTAAAAGAATGCTGAGAGAAAAGGAGGAATCTGAATGAAGACAGAAATAAGAGATGCTGTGGATAATGGATATCGTTTGTGTGAAGCTCAGGGGCAGAGGCAGACATAAAAATTCAGGGCTTAGCCCAAACGAAGGAGGGTCAGGGGGGCGTGCTCCCCGGGTAGTTTTTTTTTTTTTTTTTTCCCTTTTACGGCATTAAATGCACTATTTTCCAATCCATTTGAGATAATAGAATGGCTAAAAATCTGTACATGATTTGGACAAAAGATGGTCATTGCCCAGATATAGTAAATCAAGGCTCTCCATCAGCGCCAAGTAAATGTGGTCTTTAATACCCTAAATTGAATATTAGACGAAGAACATTTACTCATCAAACACAGTGACATCTGGCGGCTTGTAAAACTTCTAGTAGCAATTCGAGACTGGGGCAAAAGCACCACTACACCATGCTGATTTAATAGTTTAGTCCCATGTTCAAGAAACCTGCGTTTTATTATTAAATATACCTTTGTTCAGTGCTGCATTAGATATAAAGCCTAGCTAAAATATTTTTGCTGACATGAAACATAAATTTATCTTTTTGGTTTAGTTTAGTCCGCGTGCCACCATGGGCTCATGTTTTTAAACTTCATGGTTGAAATTTACATTTCATATGAGTTGCACTGTGATTTGATTGGAGAGTGATAATTGATTTATTTCTTTGTTTCAGGAGGAAATGTACTTATGATTATGTCTTTCTACTGCAAATCAGCATATTTCTCTATCATCTCTTCTTATCCTACTAATGTGCTGAATATATCCATATCAGCTTCTCTATTAACCTTTTATTAGCATTTCATAGACAATTCATCCTCAAATATAAAGCTTAAAAGTTCCAGAAAATTTATTTTCTATTTACTTTTCTGCATCTCTGCAAAGTTGACCATTTGCTGAAGCATAGACCTCTCCTATTGATACTTACGCAACACCACCCCAAGTCAGAAATTATCATGTATTTGAACCGATCTGAGCTGCAGTAAAAAAAAATCGTATCTCCTTAGCATATTGTCAGTTGGGAATATAGAAAGGGAAAAAATAGATTCACATGCCAGTGCAGGAAAAAAAAAAAAAATGAAGAGTTCTCAATGTCTGTTGGTTGAAAACCTTGGATCTCCAAAATTTAAGCTCCTTAAGCACAGGTTGCTCTCTATACATATATACATCTAATTATATAAATTATTCTCCAATATTTTATGACAGGAAAAAATAATATACATATATTTATTATACATTTTACACATGCAAAGGTAAGAGCAAAATACTAATAAGGGTTTAAGGCACGAAAGTGCAGGACTACGGAGAATTAATCATCTATCCAACCATAACTGAATTTATGAGGTCTGAATCTCCCTCTTAAATCTTCAATAGTCAGTTTTAAGTTCTGCAATTTCAAAACCTCCAGTAAATATACAATGACCAGCCATATCATTATCACCACTGACAGGTGAAGTGTACAGGTGCTGGTCATATAATTAGAATATCATCAAAAAGTTGATTTATTTCAGTAATTCCATTCAAAAAGTGAAACTTGGATATTTTATTCATTCATTACACACAGACTGATATATTTCAAAAGTTTATTTCATTTAATTGTGATGATTAAAACTGACAACTAATGAAAATCCCAAATTCAGTATCTCCAAAAATTAGAATATTACTTAAGACCAATACAAAAAAAGGATTTTTAGAAATGTTGGCCAACTGAAAAGTATGAGCATGTACAGCACTCAATACTTAGTTGGGTCTCCTTTTGCCTGAATTACTGCAGCAATGCGGCGTGGCATGGAGTCGATCAGTCTGTGGCACTGCTCAGGTGTTATGAGAGCCCAGGTTGCTCTGATAGTGGCCTTCAGCTCTTCTGAATTG
>NC_060155.1:25927104-25934073 GCF_021292245.1 Micropterus dolomieu
GATCAGAGATGCAGCCAAGAGGCCCATGATCGCTCTGGATGAACTGCAGAGATCTACAGCTGAGGTGGGAGACTCTGTCCATAGGACAACAATCAGTCGTATACTGCACAAATCTGGCCTTTATGGAAGAGTGGCAAGACGAAAGCCATTTCTTAAAGATATCCATAAAAAGTCTCGTTTAAAGTTTGCCACAAGCCACCTGGGAGACACACCAAACATGTGGAAGAAGGTGCTCTGGTCAGATGAAACCAAAATCGAACTATTTGGCAACAATGCAAAACGTTATGTTTGGCGTAAAAGCAACACAGCTCATCACCCTGAACACACCATCCCCACTGTCAAACATGGTGGTGGCAGCATCATGGTTTGGGCCTGCTTTTCAACAGCAGGGACAGGGAAGATGGTTAAAATTGATGGGAAGATGGATGGAGCCAAATACAGGACCATTCTGGAAGAAAACCTGATGGAGTCTGCAAAAGACACTGAGAGTGGGACGGAGATTTGTCTTCCAACAAGACAATGATCCAAAACATAAAGCAAAATCTACACTGGAATGGTTCACAAATAAACATATCCAGGTGTTAGAATGGCCAAGTCAAAGTCCAGACCTGAATCCAATCGAGAATCTGTGGAAAGAACTGAAAACTGCTGTTCACAAACGCTCTCCATCCAACCTCACTGAGCTCGAGCTGTTTTGCAAGGAGGAATGGGCAAAAATTTCAGTCTCTCGATGTGCAAAACTGATAGAGACGTAGCCTATGCGACTTACAGCTGTAATCGCAGCAAAAGGTGGCGCTACAAAGTATTAACTTAAGGGGGCTGAATAATTTTGCAAGCCCAATTTTTCAGTTTTTTATTTGTTAAAAAGGTTTGAAATATCCAATAAATTTCATTCCACTTCATAATTGTGTCCCACTTGTTGTTGATTCTTCACAAAAAATTACAGTTTTATATCTTTATGTTTGAAGCATGAAATGTGGCAAAAGGTCGAAAAGTTCAAGGGGGCCGAATACTTTCGCAAGGCACTGTAGGTATGATCATTTGCAGAACATTTCCACCTCACTCACCATGAAAAGATACATTTAAAGTTCCACTGTGGCCAAAGAATCTTATAATTTGTCATCATAGTGTAATTCCCCTCTGAGCAACTATTACTTTGTCTCCTAATTACTCAGTCTGAATTACCATAATATTTCAGCCCCATCCTCTGAAAGTTTACAAAGTAAAGCTGCTAGCTATTATCTGTCACCATCTTCAGTCTGGAGAATTGATGGTTTGACCCCACTTGTCTGAAAATCACACTTGACACTCGTACTCCTGCAGGCAATGTCAAATGAGACAGCTGGGGCCAGCTCTGGATGACACACATCACTGACTGCTGCTAAAGATGTACCATTTGTGAGAAATAAACTTGTATTTCCTTTCAGCAACAGCTCTCTGTTCCGCTACATTTCATAATTGCTGTAAGGCAGTTCCGAATGTATGCTAGATTGGAGAGATCTCCTGTGGCACACACACAAGTTTAGTACTGGTATGCCCTTTTTCCTAGATGTGTGAAACAAGTCTTTCTGTGATCCAAAGAACGCTTATTGAGTCTGGTCGAGAATTGCTGTTCGTAGACAGTTTTGACAGGGAACCTGGCAATGTTGCCAAAGTGACTTGCCGGCCTGAGAGACAGGTATCACAGTGCATTGGGCCAGACATTGTGAAGACTACAGTAAAGTTTATCATGGCCTGCCTCGCTGGCACAATCCTGCACTCTTTTCACAACAGTCCAGAAGATATACTACACAGTAGACCACAAATGGCATGTAAATGTAGAGATTTGTACTTTATCCATGCAGTTCATTGTAAAAGAACAGAGGAAATCAAAGAAGAATAACATCCACTGAAATGCGTGGGATTACATGAGAACAGTAGGCTGAGGAGCTTATTGATGAATTAGTGGGTGGATTGTATTCAAGGCATATCTAAACTGCATGAGTGCATATATGATGTTTTATTTCACGGTGAGTGTGTTTTTCATTAGAACAAAAAGATTTCATTACATTAAAGGAGATTTCCACCACATGTAATAGCTGCTCATCAAAGAGAGAATCATTCATACATTCACCTATATGAATTGCACACAATAATGGAATCTACCATATGTACAGTATAGCATGGCATCTCTTACAAGGAATATCTGTTGTTCTGCAAATGAAGAACCTCCATCAACCCAGTGCAAGTAATACCGGCTTTGAATTAATGAGCTGTAACCTCCAAGGCAGCACCCCCTTAGTAATGGAGCGTGGACTGAGCAAGTTCACATCATCTCACTGTAACTGAGCAAAAAGCCCAGAGAAACAAGGTAAGGTTGTAAATGAAGACAAATAAAAAGCAAATGTTTTGGTAAGCCAGACTATATAACCAGACTTGTTATGTGAGCTTTTAAATCTTTTCTGGGATAGCAGGTTATTTAGATTGTGGTCTCAGTGGGGTATTGGTAACAATGAACATAGACCTGACTTTAACTTCATAGACAAATCTTTATTTTCAAAAGTAGTTTTCTAGTACACTTGTGGGGGTCTAGGTGTGTGAATAATAATATAATAAAAATAATAATAATCTTTATTTGTAGAGCACTTTTCAAAAACAAGTTACAAAGTGCTTTAACAAGTGTAAAGACAATAATACCCAAGAGACAATAATACAAAAACAATACAAGATAAAAGCATGAAAAACATTGAAAAGACTAAAATACACGTTTAAGATCAATATAAAATTAGTAAAATACAATAAAATAAAAGGGATAAAATAAAGTCAAATAAGATCGGGAAAGGCTCTCCTATAAAAGTATATTTTTAAGAAGGGACTTAAAAGAGTTCACTGACTCAGCCGACCTGATTTCCTCGGGCAGGCTGTTCCAGAGCCTCGTGTATAGTTCTAAAACAGACATAACGCAGACATAAAACAAACACTGCATTAACAATAAAACTTGCTGTAACCGCCACATTACCAAACTCAAAGCAGGCTGAAAAGTTGAATGTAGCATATAAACACAAAGTATTGATAATATTACTGTACAATTTAATTACTAAATAGGTAATTTAAGACATTTGAAAAATGCCTCCAGTGTAATTCAGCTCTATTACCTTACTTCTTGTCTTCTTCTTCTTCTTCCCTTGTACCTATATACTGTATAAGTCTCAGCATAGGTACCAAATACTGAATCCTACACAGCGAGTCAACAAATTAGTACTGGCCAGTTGTAGCTTTCATAAAAAGCACAAATAATCTCACAAAACCTATAAAATCCAGATGGAACTTGTGGTTACCTGAGGCTAGGAGAAGTGAAAGCCGGAAGACATCCACACGCTAGTGCACTGACACCTAAATAACACACATACTCAAACACAGAGCAAACCAATGGGAGGCAAATGTGCACTCAATTACCAGGGAGGAAGAAAAACAAACAAATTTAAAAGGCACTCAGTAACATCCGCTAACAACACCCTATAATGAAAATTGCTATAAAAAAAGACTTCACACGAAATCAATAGGAAAACATACAAAAATACCAGAATGAAAAAAAACAGCATTCTTTTCCCCATAGCATATAAAAGGATAAAATCACGGCATTGTTCCTGGAGGTTGGTCGACACAGCTCTGAATGTTCTGTGAATTTTCATGTGGTTCAGAAGAGATAAATGTCACTTTGTGTGTCCACTATGTGGCGCTAGAGAACACCAAGAAATTATACATTGTGTTTCAGTATATCAAGCGTTTGCTGACTGCATCTGATGTGGATTTGGTTACTAGGCGTCATTTGTAAGAGTATCAGGTAAAGCTTCCTGTAGCCAGTAGGTGGCGCTATGACTGTGATTCATAATGGCCTGTAAACGTCTTTAGGCCAACATTCTTATCAAACATATGAAATCTGGAAAAGATCTAACAATGTGGAGTTACAACAGTTGCTTTTATCATGTCAAATCTGCCACGTCACCAACTGACTATGACTGAATGTATTCAGACCGGGATTATTATAAAACATGTGAAATTTGGGACAGATGTGACAGATGTACAGTCCAGTTACCATCTACTTCCTGTTTTATATAAATTTGAGGCCACGCGACAACTCACATTTTTAACAACTTTTGCAAAGTAAATTCAAAATGTCTGACTTCCTATTGGGTTTAGGGTAGCCTACTATGGTTCCACAAGGCTTTTTTTAGGACAGAAATGGAATCTCCTTCCCAAACATTGTATATCTAGGTGAAACATAAAGCAAGGTCTAACTTATAGATATATCGTGGGGGAGTGATATCAAGCAATTTTGCTACACCCAAGATCCATAATGTAAATGTTCACTTCTTCTGATGCGTGTGCAATTACTTTTTTGTGAAAATATACTTGTCAATAAACTGAATTCTGATTCTGAAGATTCATGAGTTTTTGATCACCTTTAGCCCCTCAAGAATGGAATTAATTTGGATACGGAATAATAATAATAATAATAATTATAATAATAATAATAAAGATACCAGTCATTTGTCATATCCAAATTGTTAGAGCTGCTTAAATAGGCAGAAATGTCACTAAAAGCTGAATTTGAATCATTTTGACTTGAATTTGAATTTCTCAACTTGAATAATTGCATTGAGAAACTGAATCTGAATAGCATAATTTGAAACTTAATTTATAAGTTTGGAACTGAATTCCAATAAACTTGAAACTGAATATTATGAAATTGAATATTCACTTGTGGTATTTGATCCTCACTGAAAATTCAACTTTCTATATACTTTCACATTCAATTCTCACAATTTAAATTCACATCGGGTTGTGGAAGAAGAGCAATCTAGTGCAGATTTGCAGTCTTTTTCGGCTAATCAGAACTTAAATTCCTAATAATTCCTTCTCTCCCGGAAAACTGTGTGTGCCCTAATCAATGACTTCAGACTGCTTTCTCAAAGAGGACCAGTAACATTACAAACCAAGATTTTCAAGGATGGGTCAATACTGAGTTCATAGCTTTTCCTGTAGCTTACTAAATGCCAGAGCCGTTAAGCCGATCAGAAATTAATATTTGTTGTTTTCAGGAAATTTCGTGATCCCACTGCAAGCACGTTGTTGCTACAAAACATGGATGCGCGTGCACACATGGAGCGGAAGTTGGAAGCGCAAGACCCAAGTAACTGTAGGGTTGTTTTCTTTTAGCATTTTGATTTTACAATTCCTGGACTAAATCACTTGCCTGTGATCAAAGTTAGTGAGAGCAGCTGATGTTGGGGAGTACAGCCAAATGCATGCTAAATTATAGCCGCGAGCAGCAATGATTGGGATCCAAGCGAGTCCGCAGCATTTGACATTTTCAGAGGAGAAGAACAGACGCAGATGACAGATAGATAGATAGATAGATAGATAGATAGATAGATAGATAGATTTTACAGCATCACTTTGAGATCAGAGAGTGTCATTATATGTACCTGACTACTGGGTGAAATGTTCAACCCACCTGCAACATTTTGTTTTCCAAGATTTAAAGTTTAAGCTGCACGGGATCCAAATAAAATAGAGAACATAGACCCACTATGATCTGAACACCTCCATTGTCAGCAAGTCTGTCTCAGTCACCAGGGGGTTTGAACCCTGCATCTGCAGAGCTTTAGAGCAGGTGTCTTACTGACTGAGCTACTGGTGAGAGGCTGTTGAGGTAGTGATGTCACATGTGCCAGACCCGGATATTTTTGTCAATTTAAACTTAAAATGCTTACAACTGTCAAGATGTTGGTGAGAAAATTCAGAAAAAAATCACGCATCATTCTGCCGGTTTTGGGTGTGTTGTGTGTTGATTATTTTGGTGCCATTTGATCCAAAACTGAGTTAAAAAGAAAATGTTGTGCATACTGTACAAGTTACAGCAAGATACTGAATATCACTGCAGACTCACCGTTTCACCAATCTGAAACACTTGATATTGGCCATCTGAAGAACGACTCTGTCGAGTTTGACTTGTGGAGATATAGATGTTAATTGAATTAGCGTATTCTGAAAAATATAGAGTGACTGACTTCTGAATTAACCATAGGTTGCAGTGTTAGTGCAAAGTTAGTCACATTTCAGTGGATGTGCTGAAAACTCTCTAGGACATACGGATTATTTTCTTAGATTTTTTGAAGTTAGGAATGAGAAATGTCTAGAAATTTACATTTCTTGTAATAAGCCACGCCAACTTTGTGCAATCATTACCAATTTTTATACATCAACTGAGTAATGACCCGAGATCGTACAAACCGAATTTCGTACGAATCCATCCAGCAAATTATGAGGTATAAACTTTTTTCAAGTGTAGCGCCCCCTAGTGGAAGAATATGCCAGGACTGCTCAGCAAAGCTTGGGCCGAGCATCTGAACAGACGCGTCAAGTTTGGTTACAATAGCTTAAGCCAATTTTGAAGAGGACTAGAGACGTTTTTCTATACAGGTGCTGGTCATATAATTAGAATATCATCAAAAAGTTGATTTATTTCAGTAATTACATTCAAAAAGTTAAACTTATATAATGTATACATTCATTCCACACAGACTGATATATTTCAAATGTTTATTTCATTTAATTGTGATGATTAAAACTGACAACTAATGAAAATCCCAAATTCAGTATCTCCGAAAATTAGAATATAACTTAAGACCAATACAAAAAAAGGATTTTTAGAAATGTTGGCCAACTGAAAAGTATGAACATGAAAAGTATGAGCATGTACAGCACTCAATACTTAGTTAGGGCTCCTTTTGCCTGAATTACTGTAGCAATGCGACGTGGCATGGAGTCGATCAGTCTGTGGCACTGCTCAGGTGTTATGAGAGCCCAGGTTGCTCTGATAGTGGCCTTCAGCTCTTCTGCATTGTTGGGTCTGGCGTATCGCATCTTCCTCTTCACAATACCCCATAGATTTTCTATAGGGTTAAGGTCAGGCGAGTTTGCTGG
>NC_060155.1:25934093-25993460 GCF_021292245.1 Micropterus dolomieu
TTGAACTGAAACTAACTTATGACTATGTGTTTACTCTAACTTATCATATGCTTTGCACTCGCCTGTAACATAATACAAACACAAACAACCCGGAATAGTAAGTGGTGCATTTTTACACAAGCTATGACAAGTTACCAAAAACATAAACATTTATGTATAAACTAGAAAGTCATGGCCTGTATGGGACAAGTGGTGAGCAAACCCACTTCGTCACAGTGACTATTTACTTTTAATACCCAGTAATAAGTAAAGTAATATTATTACTTTTTAAATTAGTAATAAGTAAAAAGTAAGTCATTACAATTTCTGAGTAATTTGCACAACACTGCTGCTAGATATATATAGGTGCTGGTCATATAATTAGAATATCATCAAAAAGTTGATTTATTTCATTTATTCCATTCAAAAAGTGAAACTTGGATATTCTATTCATTCATTACACACAGACTGATATATTTCAAATGTTTATTTCATTTAATTGTGATGATTAAAACTGACAACTAATGAAAATCCCAAATTCAGTCTCTCCGAAAATTAGAATATTACTTAAGTCCAATACAAAAACATATTTAGAAATGTTGGCCAACTGAAAAGTATGAGCATGTAAAGCACTCAATACTCCTTTTGCCTGAATTACTGCAGCAATGCGGCGTGGCATAGAGTCGATCAGTCTGTGGCACTGCTCAGGTGTTATGAGAGCCCAGGTTGTTCTGATAGTGGCCTTCAGCTCTTCTGCATTGTTGGGTCTGGCGTATCACATCTTCCTCTTCACAATACCCCATAGATTTTCTATAGGGTTAAGGTCAGAAGAGTTTGCTGGCCAATTAAGAACAGGGATACCATGGTCCTTAAACCAGGTACTGGTAGCTTTGGCACTGTGTGCAGGTGCCAAGTCCTGTTGGAAAATTAAATCTGCATCTCCATAAAGTTGGTCAGCAGCAGGAAGCATGAAGTGCTCTAAAACTTCCTGATAGACGGCTGCGTTGACCTTGGACCTCAGAAAACACAGTGGACCAACACCAGTAGATGACATGGCACCCCAAACCATCACTTACTGTGGAAACTTTACACTGGACTTCAAGCAACGTGGATTCTGTGCCTCTCCTCTCTTCCTCCAGACTCTGGGGCCTTGATTTCCAAAGGAAATGCGAAATTTACTTTCATCAGAGAACATAACTTTGGACCACTCAGCAGCAGTCCAGTCCTTTTTGTCTTTAGCCCAGGCGAGACGCTTCTGACGCTGTGTCTTGTTCAAGAGTGGCTTGACACAAGGAATGCGACAGCTGAAACCCATGTCTTGCATACGTCTGTGCGTGGTGGTTCTTGAAGCACTGACTCCAGCTGCAGTCCACTCTTTGTGAATCTCCCCCACATTTTTGAATGGGTTTTGTTTCACAATCCTCTCCAGGGTGTGGTTATCCCTATTGCTTGTACACTTTTTTTTACCACATCTTTTCCTTCCCTTCGCCTCTCTATAAATGTGCTTGGACACAGCTCTGTGAACAGCCAGCCTCTTTAGCAATGACCTTTTGTGTCTCGCCCTCCTTGTGCAAGGTGTCAATGGTCGTCTTTTGGACAGCTGTCAAGTCAGCAGTCTTCCCCATGATTGTGTAGCCTACAGAACTAGAATGAGAGACCATTTAAAGGCCTTTGCAGGTGTTTTGAGTTAATTAGCTGATTAGAGTGTGGCACCAGGTGTCTTCAATATTGAACCTTTTCAAAATATTCTAATTTACTGAGATACTGATTTTGGGGTTTTCATTAGTTGTCAGTTATAATCAAAATTAAAAGGAATGAACGCTTGAAATATATCAGGCTGTGTGGAATGAATGTATAACATTATACAAGTTTGACTTTTTGAATGGAATTACTGAAATAAATCAACTTTTTGATGATATTCTAATTATATGACCAGCACCTGTATAACATTAATTACATCAGTATCATGGCATCAGTGGGTGGGATACATTAGGCAGTTAGTGAACATTTTGTTCTCAACGTTGTTGTATTAGAAGCAGGAAAAATGGGCAAGTGTAAGTATTTGAGGGACTTTGACAAGGACCAAATTGTGATGGCCAGAAGACTGGGTCAAAACATCTCAAAACTGCAGCTCCTGTGGGGTCTGCATTGGTCAGCTCCTATCAAAAGTGGTCCAAGGAAGGAGAAGCAGTGAACTGGTGACAGGATCATGGGTGGCCAAGGCACATGTGGAGCGAAGGCTGGCTCAAAACTGGTTTCATCTGCATCAACAATATATACTCCCACCATACTCTCCCTTTCTTAACCCTACTGAGGAGGGGGTTTTTTTCAGCATGGTGGTGGAAGGTTCATGACCTCCAGCCTTATATCAGGATGCCCCTCATTCAAGCTATGGAGGATGCCAGCGACCAAATAGATGCAGTATCTGTGCAAGTGTGGCTTCGCCATTCAAGACCTCGCTGTCTTGCAAGAGAGGACAGGCCAGATCCAGCCAGGCGAAGAGATAATTAGGTTTTTGTGTTTTTTGTACTGTACTTCATGCTTTCCACAATTGGTTTTGCTGAAAATAAATACATATCAGTATGCAGTACTGTGTGTGCTTTGTTTGATCAATATATCCAATACTCCAACAATACTGTATCTCTGAAAAGTCAAATGCAGACTATTTTCATTTGAAAAGTAAGAATTTTAAATGTGATTTAGCATAGCAGTGTTTAACTGGTTCAAACTTAGATTATTTGAACCGTGTGTGTGCCACACGGTGACAAAAATCGGGTTTTTTATAAATTATTGTATATTTTTGAATGGTTTCATTTTGCAAACTATCTGAGGTGTTCTGCTACTTGTGTGAATAGTGTTTTGACAAAATGAGCCCTGCTTTCAAAATCATGCTTAAGCATTCAAAAAAAGCTGTAACTGAAACATCTGCTTATTATGTGATCCCCATGGTTCATATGCTCCTCTCCAGGCCACCCTGCAACAAAAGATCCACACTGACACTCCTATGCATACTACAGAAGTTACACTTAAAAAAAAACTATAGGAAACCACCAGGTTATATTTTTTATTATTATTATTATTATTATTATTATTATATATCTTAACACAAACACATGTAAACATATCTAAAATGCTTCACTTTACACTTTAATGCAGACCTGACGTGTGCACTGTAAACTGTATTATGTAGGATTTAAATGAGTCCAGTACAACCAGAAGTGAAAGTTTCCTGCTGATCATACCTGCACTTCAGTATAGGAATGTGAAGGTGTCAAAGACAGTCCTGCATAGATTATCAGAAACTTTGAATGTTAGAATCATACAGAATGTGTGAAGAACCATGTGTCATATCCGACTGATTAAAAGCTGGATACGTCATAAAAAGGGACACTAGTGTGCATGCAAAAGGTACTCATTGAGAGACTATATTACACTGATGACATGACACACAACAGAAGTTGAGTGTAGCTGAATAAAGTTTCATTCATTTAAATATTATAAAACCATTATTATTGTTATAAAATGTTATATTAATGAGAAAATTAAAGTCCCCTCAGTGCTGCCAGTGGATGCCTGGTCTAGTGCAACAAAATACTCAGAAAAAGCCTCAGTTGGTGGCATCAGTTTGATGCGGAAGGTGCTCCTGTGTTCATCCAGAAAAGCATGAAAGGAGTGTTCATGATACTCTGTTTAAGCTTGAGGTTGATGATCCTGTTGGTGCTGCAGAATGATAGTGCAGATGAAAGCCAGGGCTCTCCTCAGGAAGTACAGCAGGCTCTGAGATGTCTTGCTGTTTAAGCTTAATTAGCATGTAGCTTGGAGTTTATCTAGCTTTCAAAGCCAAAGAATCAGATTTTTCTAATAAAAACTAAAAAGTTATTTTTCTTTGAAGTCAAAGATGCAAAATACTGAAGATGGATTTTGAAGGCTTTCACATGACAAGAGTAATATGTATCTGTGCCAATCACTCTTTCCATCTTTGCTTTCAAAGTGACTAAGTGAGTAATGGTGGGGGGGATCTCAGCAGTGTGCAGTACAGAAGGTGAAAAGACCTTTAGCTGACCGTCATAGCTGATGAAACCCGCTTGGATTTCAAAATCCAAGCACCTCTTCAATGAAATAAACAATTGTTCTATCAGTGTCTGTGTCCTAACCTGCAGGCAGCAACATTACAACACTGACTTATTGGACACTACATGAAGTGTCCTTGAGCAAGACACTGGATCCCTTACAGCTTCAGGCTTCTATTCTGTATTTGACCCAGACCCTTGAGTAAAGAACAACAGAAAAGGTCTTACGCATAGAGATCATTATATAGCTTTGAAGAGATTTGAAAATCTGCTGCAGTGTAATAATACAGTGGTTCTAAATTGTGTTTGGAAGTCAGTTTGTGCAAACTTTAACCTTAAAACTGTATGCAAACCCTGTACATACCTAGGATTAGATGGAAATTGAAAACGATCACTGATGTCCCCAAATAAGTAGTTAAAAAAGAAACATTTGTGACACATCTCCAAAAAACATCATTATGAATGGATGAAATAAATAGTTACTGTCTTTAAAGTTACTGAAACTTGTAATTTTGCTTTCGCAAATAGAAACAAATACAAAGTTCTCTCACACACTCACGAGTTCCCACATGGAGGTGTTAATTATGTCCACAGATCTTATTGCATGAGAACAGTTTCGTACACAATTGGCAATGTTCACTGATGGGAAGCAATTCAGTCTTATTACTAGTGACTCAAACTAATTGGTCTACATTGCCTCCTACTGTCTAGGGCTGGGCAATATTCTGGTTGAGTCAAATACAGCATATAGCTTTGCAGTTTTGAGCCGTCGCAGCAGCTTCTGCATACAACCACAGTAAGCTCAGGGGGAAGTGTGTTGGCACAGATCAATGACCAACAACTTCAGTTAATAACTACTGGTGGGGAGGCACGAGGAAAATGGCGGACATGACCATGTGTGTTTTCTGGCTTTTTATTGCTGTATTTTTATGGCGCCGTGATAAAAGTCAGACAGATCCAACAGTTTGTCAGGCTTTGCAACACTAACTAATGGGGGCGTGGCTGAGCGAAGGGTCAATTAAAGGCCCAGCAGCGTGGTACCAATACAAAACATGAAACGTGCTATGCACAAAAAAACCCAGAAGTAAATTAGATGGAGTAGGCCGTTATTTCCCACAGAAAATCCCACAATGAAGCTTCAGGTTTCAAGTAACAGTTGTAAAGCTAATCTTTGCCCAGACACAAGCCTCTTACTTGAAATTACTTCTTGGTAATCCGGCGGAGTCCTTCTGTGCTGGGATTCCTACGATGGCCGGAGTACTGGATTGGCAGGGGGTCAGGGCACAGCTGATTCTTCGGGTAGCAGCAGAGGGAAAACTTGTGGAAACTGTATCTTCTTCTGCAGGTGTGAGATCTCCTGCGGGATCCAAAAATGTGTTTGATAAACACAAAACTACTCTCAACTGGCAATTCAAACTTTCACCCAGGGAATACAAAGTTCAGCACTGAAAGGGGAACGACAAGGAGCAACTGATGCGTTCTCCTTTCATGGCTTTAGTGACACCATGGCTGCACCGTCGGGGATTCCTGCCATTCCCCGAGGGCTTTGCCAATACAAACCCAACTTAAGTAACCGGTGTGAATCAACAGAGCTTTTGGCACTGTTTTCTTTGTTACAGGCTTTTTGTGTTACCTGCAGGACTCTTGTTAGGGCTTTTTGCTTATATGCAGGCCCCATTTGTCTCCCACAAAAATTAAGTCCCAACATTCACTTTACTTAAAATTTCAATATAAATGCTTCTGAAGGGGTAAAACACTGATGGCAACTGCATGGCAGCTTCTACTGTGACCCTTATCTGTATTACTAGGACATATTTGTCATAGTTCAAAGGTATCTTAAGAACATTTATTGTGCAAAACTGCAATAATAAATAGAAAGAATACAAAACCTTTGTATTTTTCGATTGAAAATATATAATTTTGAAAGAACACATTAATTACCCTATTTCTAGTAGGTTATTTATTATTTCACCACTTTAATTCGTATTTATTTCCAACCTTATTTTAGTGTTTACTCACAAACTACTTGAATCTACTCACCTTGCTTTTGCCCTTCAGTTCTCTTTTCTCGAAACAAACACACACCTACACTTCTGTTTCTCACTGCACACGCACTGGCTTGACCCACGCCACCTCTTTGCTCTCTTCCTGTATGTGTCTGCCCTACTGACTTTCTTTGTCAACGGTTTGTTTTCCTGCATTGTGGATTTATTTCACCTGCGATTCCGTTTTTCACAACAGCAGGTGAGCCACGTGTGGAAGAAGCTTGTTGGTACTGATGTAGCCTATCGAAACGATCAAAACCAACATGGTACTGAATCGGCACCAACAGGTACACTTACAAGTTTTTACAAAACAATGGCATAAGTAGGTCTTCATTAAATCGGAGACTCTGTGTGTATGTGTGTTTCTCTGCTGAGCATGTGTGATTGTCAGTAAACCACACAGAAGGGTAGAGCGTCCACTAGATAATCATTTTCAGGGCAAATTCATACCTTTGAAACGTCTGCCATGTTTAATATTAATTATATTAATTATATATATATAAAATGGAAAATAAGGGAAAGCATCAGGCACCACTTTATATCAAATTTATGCCATTATTTGTTACCTTCTAAACAAAAAAATTTATTTACCCAAAGCATTCAAGCAGTTGATTTAAGCCAAAGAACACAGCTAGAATTATGGATATCTGTGTCTCAGTAAGAGAGGTGCACTGACGGACTCATCTATACAAAGAAGCCTTCCGTGACGGCCCAGTATATAGTCTAAGCATCGAGGGGAGCTTTTCCTCTTCACACTTCTCTGACTTTAGCTCAGCTTCTTAACCTCAACTGCATGAATGAATCAGCCACACAATCTACCCTCACAACAAAATATTTTTCTTTCTTAACATTTTCAGCCTGTAGATATAAGAATGGTATGGTATAAAAACTTTTTCTCTCAAATATCAGTCACTCCTACAAGTTTGTTTCAGTAGCTTACAAGTGCTCAAGACTCTTTCTGCCAAACTAGACATTAGCAGGTTCAGTAACAGCATAAAATATGTTGTATGCACTGTATTAAAAGGACAGAAACAACATACTGTAGCTCCAATGAGGCTTGGACAGTGTACAAATGGCTCACTGGAAATGCTGCTGCACCTTGCTAAAAAAATAGTTAGTTTTACCTTGATTTAAACTATGCTCAAATTGTACTTTTGTAATCAACAGCTCAACACTGGCCATAACTATGAATTAAGTACCCAAGTTGTAATAAACAGAATTCACTATTAACACGAAGAGGAGAAATACCCCAGAATTTCACAAAGACAGCAAAAGAAACAGAAAATAAATTAGTTATATAACTTTTTGTCTTTGTCATTGGGAAAGGGTAACAAGTAATTTCCAGTTTTGAAAAAAAATGTATTTAGTTGTGTGGGAGCAAATTTTGGTGTTTATGGTGACTATTACAGTGCCCTCCTAGCTTCCAGGTTGTGCACTGAAAAACCCTACAAATGGATCAGAAGTGTGTCTGGTTTTCGATCACCCCAAAAAGGCTCATGATACTCCATTACTCAGCGACCTCCACTGGCTCCCCATGGCCTCCCGAATCAAATTTAAGTCACTAAACGTGAAACACAAAGCCCAATGTGGTCAACTGTACTAAATAATAGCAACACTAACATAACTGGAGCCTTTTCTACACACAGTGACCACTGGGTCCGCATCCATCTAATACAAGCTTACGTTCCTTCTCAGCCACTGTGCTCCTCCAACAAATGCTGTCCCTCTCTAACTTTTGTACATCCTGACACTCATATCTTCAAAAAATACAATAAATTATCATTTCTATGCCAACTTCCTGTAACAGCCAATGACCCCTCCCAGTTGGTGAAACTATAGAACCCCTTGTCCATGACTGAATGTGCAACAACTGCCTATTTGAATACCCAGAAGACTCACTTGTTGGTACAGCTTTAAGTAAGTCAGTTCTCATGGATTTTTCTATTAATCTTGACAGCTGTACAAAATCTCAGAGCAATTCAGGGATAGTTTTGATTCCTCTCTTACCTCTGAGCCAGGTTTGACTAAATTCAAACAGACATCCTTGTACATACTTTTATAACATCTAGTATCAACCACAGCAATGCACTTTTCTCTGGCCAACCCATGAAAGCAAGAAGAGGTCTTACGTTGGTCCAAAACACAACTCCCAGAGTCCTGACAAGCACTAAGACATTTAATAATTTAACACCTGTCCTATTGTCTTGTATCCTGTTGTTCCATTCTTAAATGTACTGCTAAACATCAACCTGCTAACATTGTCATTATGAGCATATTAGCATGCTAACATTATCATTCCACTCACTGTGCCTTACAGCCTCACACAGTTGTTAATGCAGCTAGACACTTGTTTTCATTTACCTACACATAGGCTGAAATTGCAAAATAGTGAACACTATCAATTAAGTTCACTGATGAGGTGAATCCATCTAGCTGTTTTTTCCCTTATTGATTTCCTTTATTAAATCTATAATCACAATGTAGATGTAGACAAAGAGAAGCTGTATAACACAATATCATGAGTATTGTATTATGGGTCTATTATATGTATTTTTTTCAGTTTGGACATGTAAATAATGCCAGCCAGCAGGCTTAAACCCCAGCCCTTCAGTTGAGATGTGATCTCACTAACCACTTCATAGTCTCCATCAATTATTTCAAAACATGCCTTAATTTTTGCACGCTGCCTCAGCTCATCACTGTCTGCTTGTATATTGAGTCCACATACTTAAGCCTCACTGTCTGAATGGACCAGAGAAGCTGGAGGTTGAGGCATTTGGGGAAAAAGAGCAATGAGTTTTCCATGTTTATGGCCCATAGCATTATTGTAGTTGACACTGAGAATAGGGCGGTGGTAAATGTAGTGACTTTTATTTCTTAACCAATCAAATCAAATAGACAGCCATTGATGTAGAACAGCCATAACCCTGGAATGCATACCTCTTTAACTTTTGGAGAACAGACATAAAAGAGATAAAGGATGTAAAGAAGAGTATCCAAGTGCCGATTAAATATTAACAACACTATTAATCAATGTGCCAGAGCAGCAATTGGTATTGACTGAATGATTCCACAGTGCAGCATCCTTTTAACAAATGCAGATTCAGAGACAACAATTACCATTTATCGACTTGAGTAGAAGCAATTACACCCCCACATAATAGATTGAAAAATATTATTGTACTGTAGATTACAATGAAAAACCAACACACTTTTGGAACGACACAATTGAATGTTGAAGAATAATATGGTGCACATGAGTAGGAATAATACTGTATTTCCTGCGGCACCAATCAGTGTTTTTACATTAATACATTGATCAAATGACTATGAATAATGTAAAAGGTTTTACTTGTGATTGCCAACCCTACAGTTCCTTTCAACTCTCATGTTGATTGATTATGGTGCCCAACTTTCTTTTTGGTTCAGTTTTACCGCTCTCATCAACCCTGCTTCCAGCCATGTTCAGTAACGAAGCTCCGATAAACCCACAGTGCACCACCTGCTTATCATCAAATGGCAGACAGTACAGTGAGCAACTTAAATATAATAAATATGAGGAATAAATATGGTCAACCACAGTCGCTCTGACTTCATCAGTTACGATATTCCTGACTCTCCTCCATCTTCCTCTTCCTGGTTCTCTCCTTTTCCCCGATCCTACTGATCCTGCCCTCTCCTCCTCCTCATCCTCCTCTAATTCTCAACCCTCTAAAGCCTCGATTGTTGGCCAAACCAAATGTTTACCTATAGCCTATTTACATGTAGTGCTCCAGCTCTGATTGGTATGTGAACTAAAAATCAGAAACTGTTTTCGGACGTGAAATGCCAGTTGGCATAAGAGTGCAAAATATAGTAATGTTTACGTTTTTGACAGAATTGTGTTATTGAATTGCAAAATGAGTGTAAAGTAATGAGATCAGTTTTAAGGGTTGCAAAAGAGTGTTAAAAATTACAAACTGAGTGTAAAGCAGAGAACATGCATTCAGTTTGGCACACTTGGTAAATTATATTGCTACAAGTGTTAATGGTTTCAGAAATAGCGGTACAAGAATGACTATTAGTGTTTAAGCATTTAGAAAAAAAAACCCTAACAGCATGAACAATTTTTTTCTCTCACAAAACTCATCTTCCTTCATATAACTAGGAAACTGGCTAAATAGTGCGCCACAGTTTTAGGCAGGTGTGGAAAAAATGCTGTAAAATAAGAACACTTAAAGTGGTGGTATTATGCTTGTTTTGGCTTTTCCCCTCTCCTTTATTGAGTTCTCTCTCTTTTTTGTGCATGTAACAGGTTTGCAAAGTGAAAAAGCCCAAAGTCCAGCCCAAAGGGAGTTCCCATCTCCCACAGAAAGCTCTGCTCTGAACCACTTGAAAACAGCTCGTCTGTAGTCCAGCCCTTCACTTCCTTGACTTGTGACAATGAAAACGCGTCATAAAGCTTGCCAAGCAGCTAGGGGGTCAGGCACACCCTCAAACCAAGCTAATCTGAGCGGAGGCCTTTGGCTCCACTCGCCTTTGTTTGGTTTCCCATTGTAGAAATGTTGTACCTGCACCTGCTTCCAGCTACTTTTTTTCGTGTATCACCTCACGAATTGAACATTACGTCACGGCAGTTGTGTGTGAGGTTGTTATCTCTGGGTACAATGGAAAACGGAGCAGGGCCGAGTAGAGTTGAGTCTATCGATTTGCGCTATGGTAGCATTTTTCGGCAAGGCAGCATAGATCGTCAGAACACCGGCAACAGTTCAACGGCAACAGTTCAACGTTTGATGGTAAGATGTGGAACAATGATGTTGTGTGGCTGTGGACTGGTAATAACTTATACCATCTGCTAGGTTAAGGTCGCAGTCTGAAGCGGCTTTGCTTTGGATCACACTACCTTGTTTCTTACGACCCGCCCTTCTCTGCTTCTGATTGGCTAGTAGTCCTTACCTGGGAACTGCGCATGTACAACTCCCAACAAAGATTTTGTACAAGTAAGATGCATCACTCTGTAGCTCAAGAGCGGCGCGTACAACACACAGGGTGAAAAGAGGAGCTGCAGCAATGTGCAGTATGAGAAAAATATGTTGTTTTTTGAAAATTAAACCATGTAAACCTGTTCAGGTACAACCCCTAATTAAGATTTTGAACATGAAAATGAGCATAATACCACCTCTTTAAAAAATAGGCATCTTAATAGATTATATTTATAAATGAACAAAATGCAAAGTGAGTGAAAAATATAAATCATATCAATATTTGGTGTGGCCACTGTTTGCCTTCAAAACTGAGGAGACTGAACAAAAGGACATATCAAGAAAGTCTTTTTGCTGTAGTGAGTTTTATAAACTCCCAAATTCTCATTTTTGTCTTGATATCTAAGACATTTTGTTTGATCATATTGACACAAATCTGAGGTGAAGTGGTGAGGATGTGGACGTGCTTGAGGAATCTAGGCAAAAGAGTTTTAAGATCTGTTTGATTAAAATGCCCAGCTACAATCACTAAAATATATTGAATACTGCAAAGAAAAGTGAATTACAATGTTATCTGACCCTAAAAAGAGAATTCACACTGGCAATTTACCTGAGCACAATAAAATATCCTAAACTAATGCTGACAACATACAGACTGAGTGAACACAGCCTGGCCATAGAAAAGGGTCGCCACAGACAGAGCTGGCTACCAGAAGAGGAAAGACTCTGCTTCCAGTGTGACAGAAGACAGGTAGAGACAGAGCTGCATTTTCTAACCTCATGCTCTAAATATACACTGCTCAAAAAAAATAAAGGGAACACTTAAACAACACAATGTAACTAATGTAATGCTGTTGTGCAAATGGAATAGACAACAGGTGGAAATTACAGGCAATTAGCAAGACACCCCCAATAAAGGAGTGGTTCTGCAGGTGGTGACCACAGACCACTTCTCAGTTCCTATGCTTCCTGGCTGATGTTTTGGTCACTTTGGATGCTGGCGGTGCTTTCACTCTAGTGGTAGCATGAGACGGAGTCTACAACCCACACAAGTGGCTCAGGTAGTGCAGCTCATCCAGGATGGCACATCAATGCGAGCTGTGGCAAGAAGGTTTGCTGTGTCTGTCAGCGTAGTGTCCAGAGCATGGAGGCGCTACCAGGAGACAGGCCAGTACATCAGGAGACGTGGAGGAGGCCGTAGGAGGGCAACAACCCAGCAGCAGGACCGCTACCTCCGCCTTTGTGCAAGGAGGAGGAGGAGCACTGCCAGAGCCCTGCAAAATGACCTCCAGCAGGCCACAAATGTGCATGTGTATGCTTAAACGTCCATGAGGGTGGTATGAGGGCCCGACGTCCACAGGTGGGGGTTGTGCTTACAGCCCAACACCGTGCAGGACGTTTGGCGTTTGCCAGAGAACACCAAGATTGGCAAATTCGCCACTGGCGCCCCGTGCTCTTCACAGATGAAAGCAGGTTCACACTGAGCACATGTGACAGACGTGACAGAGTCTGGAGACGCCGTGGAGAACGTTCTGCTGCCTGCAACATCCTCCAGCATGACCGGTTTGGCGGTGGGTCAGTAATGGTGCGGGGTGGCATTTCTTTGGGGGGCCGCACAGCCCTCCATGTGCTCGCCAGAGGTAGCCTGACTGCCATTAGGTACCGAGATGAGATCCTCAGACCCCTTGTGAGACCATATGCTGGTGCGGTTGGCCCTGGGTTCCTCCTAATGCAAGACAATGCTAGACCTCATGTGGCTGGAGTGTGTCAGCAGTTCCTATGGACTGGCCCGCCCGTTCCCCAGACCTGATCATGTCTCGCTCCATCCACCAACGCCACGTTGCACCACAGACTGTCCAGGAGTTGGCGGATGCTTTAGTCCAGGTCTGGGAGGAGATCCGTGAGGAGACCATCCGCCACCTCATCAGGAGCATGCCCAGGCGTTGTAGGGAGGTCATACAGGCACGTGGAGGCCACACACACTACTGATCCTCATTTTGACTTGTTTTAAGGACATTACATGAAAGTTGGATCGGCCTGTATTGTCGTTTTCCACTTTGATTTTGAGTGTGACTCCAAATCCAGACCTCCATGGGTTGATAAATTTTATTTCCACTGATTATTTCTGTGTGATTTTGTTGTCAGCACATTCAACTATGTAAAGAAAGGAGTATTTAATGAGATCATTTCATTCATTCAGATCTAGGATGTGTTATTTTAGTGTTCCCTTTATTTTTTTGAGCAGTGTAAAAACAATGAGAAAAACACTTCGCAAACATTTTCCAGAATCAGACACACAAACTCCCCTATTTACTGTGAGAAATGCCAGAATGCCAAATCATGGCTTATTTTTATTATATATTATTTGTTTATTTTAACATCTAACACATTAACATTATCTAACACACACACACACACACATTTACTGTTTTATTTAGGCTACTTTATTTAATGAAATGTATGAAATGAATTGTTCTTTTGTAATTCATTTGTAGCTTTGGCACTATCATTGTTTTACATTCATGCCAACAAAGCCACCAGGCTGTTTTGTCATTTGATTGCTTATGACCTCATACAGTTCATGGAGGGTATTTTTTGAATTTGCATCTGGAGGAATGATAATAGTAACAACAAAAACACTGGATTCCGCCTCTTCTGGGGCCCGCTTCAGAAAGCGGGATTAACTTTGAGTATGTTAAGCCGAGATGAGGGAAACTCATCACTTTTCTGTTTCAGAGGCTGAGATCAGATAAACCCTAAATCAGTAACTCCGGCAACTGATGCTGTGAGTTTCTCTCCAACTCCTCTCCTCATGCATAGCCTGAAGCTGCTGTCTGACACACCCTTTCATTTCCTTATTCATACATCTTATCAAAGCAGAGGTTTTAAAAAAAAATAAAAATCGAAATCCTGGTTTGATATTAGTTCCTTATCCAAACATGATCTTTTACATGACCGTTTTTATGACAAATTTGTCATCAATTTATGGACAGAAACTGCAATCTCTGGACATCATGGATCCTCAGCTCAGACTAAAATCTATAAGCTGTACTGTCCTTTATAACACTGACTGTGGACATTAAGGCAGCTATCAGATTTACATTGGGCTACATTACTGCAGTAATCACTGTTAAAATCAAACTAATCTGTATGAAGCTGTAAATAATCAATGAACAATCATCTATCTTATAGTGATTAGTTGCGCTGATTGGAACATTCTGAACATAGTTATGTATGAGATAATGTGAATATTTCTGAATGAGGATGGCTTCGGTGCAGCTGAAACAAATGAATGTAGTTTAAAAGTAAGTTTTTGAATATTAGCCGCTTATAGTTTTAATGTTTTGACAGCATTTCATTAAATGCAAAATGAATTTTATTGTAAAATGGACATCTAAAACTTTACAGTCAGTTTGAACCTGCATTTTCAACTGCAAGAGAATAATTAATACCCTACTGACTGTGGCTTTCCAATCACAAGTCCATGAGTAGACTTGTATATATACACTTATGTGTCTTATATATTTGATCTATATTATCATCTTCAGTTATTGCCACCCGTCAGGTTAGTGCTGAATAAATATAGCCTACCTTTTTAAAAATCGCATGTAATACGCTATAGGAGAATTCCAGCAATTTTCATTCAAAATTCCAGTCTGGTAAATGCTGAATGAGCTACACTGAATAAAATGTAATGTTGTTACCTTGCTCCTGCGTTTTAAGATAAATGTCATGGTCTGCGTTATATCATATTTCTAGCACCACTGGAATTAAAATGGAGGCTCTGCGTTTATTTACCCATTGTTGCATTGGTGAATCGTAGTATCAGAGATCCAGTGATGCTGGCTTTTTTTCATCCCCATGCAGGCGCTTCCATCAGGTTCACCATACCCTGAGTTGATTAAACTAATTTTGATCAGCTGTTCTGGAATCGAAAACTCAGTTTCCCATTTCAGGCTCAGTCAACTCAGAGCTCAGGTTTAAGCTCATTACAATAGCTTGATCCGCAGCTCAGTAAAGATGAGGGTACAGCAGTCAATGTGTCAGGATTGTGCCATGTGCTCATGCAGGTATTAGGTTTTAGGACCCAAATGCAGGACACGTAACTTGGCAGGTTGAGTCTTTTGAGTATTTTAATCAACTTAGAGTCGCTTACACAAATAATCAATATGAAGCAGTCCAAATTTAACCAAGGAAATCCACTAAATGAAGGTAATCCAGAGATCAGCAAAATGCAAAGTCCATCAATAGAAAAAGGGCAGACAGGTCTACCAATAGTTTCCAGATATGTAGCTAAGCAAAAAGATGCTCACAGCCGTTTCTAACAACAGACCAGCAAGTACAGAACAGAAATGACAACCATTTACACGCTGGCAAACAACGACGGCAGGAGCACAAACCGATACCAATCAGGGCAGAACAGACACACATGAAGGCCGGGTGATTAACAGGGGAACAGACAGATAAGCCATAGTCTAATAACTAAACAGGCAGAGAGGCAAATTAAACCCCCAAAACAAGGATCAAGGACGTAAAAATACAAACGTTGGGGCTGGCTTGTCTGGACGAGAGATAGCGTGAGCAGGGAATGCCTCTGGGTCCGCTGCGCAGTAAACGATCCCCGCACTCTCTTCCAGTGTTGATAAGTGTATTTCTGTCATAATCGTACGTGTTTCAGTAATAAGGGTGAAAAAAAACTTAAGAAATTCAAAGCAAACTTTTAGGGGTGCTCCACCGTTACGGCGACAGCACAGATATTTTATGGGTACTGAAGGGGTTGCAGCCCCCCTTCTTCCCGTGTCCATGTCTCTACATATTGAGTGAAAAAAAAAAAAAAAAAAAAAAAAAAAACTGGCCTAGTTTATTTTAAAAGTTGGTGAATTCAGTTCTTGCATGCCAGTCAGGACCCATCAACTGAAATGTGTAACATAGCTTAGAACAACAGGCAAACAACACAGAAAGACTGAAAGCTCCAACCAAAATGCTCTGTGGGAACGGGCGCTGTATTTTATTGTGTGTGAAGTTAGTATAGTTAGTTAGTAGTAAAAAAAAAAAAATACCTCATTAATAAAGAACCTGGTTCTGAGTTTGTGTGTCTGAAATATACGTTCACAGTGCATAAGTCAAGGACTCTGTTGCAACTTAATGTTTTATTTTGTGTCTTATAGAGTGTAATGATTCATGTGTTTGTGACATAGCTTTTTCATGCATTTTGTCTCTCCCAGGGCTCCAAACCCTGTGGTTATCTCCACTTGTGTTTTGTTTGCCATCACACCTCCTACTAGTCTGCAGCAGCCTGCAGAGTGTAAATTGTCATTATCACCTCGCAGTTCAGAAATACCCACACAAACCCTATGGCGTAGAACATCTGAGGCTTCAGAGAGTTTTTCAGACTGAGAGCTTGCTAAGAGCATCACAAAACAGTGGTGGAGCGGGAGGGTAGCTTCTTGAGCTCCAGCCCTGAATTTTGTCTCAAAAGCCCTGAATCATGCAGGTTTTTAAAATTATTTCAACTTTGTAATCAACAGAGGAAAATTTCCATTACTGGGGAAATATCGGCATAACGTTGTCATAGAGTGTTGTTGTCTTATTGTGTCTGTTTAATTCACTTGTGTCACCTCAGTGAGCACACCTTCAACCAACTTGAACTTTGGAAACAAAGATTTCACAAGAAAAAAACAAACAAAAAAAAAAAAAAAAAACAGCCAACATTCACAAAAAATGGAGCATAATCAGCAAGTAAATGGGACATGTGTTGTTTCATCCGTAGCTAGGCTAGTAGCAGTGAGTGATTTGGTTAACATTAGCTTAGCATTAACTCGCTAGTACAGATAAGCAGATGATACAGAAGATCCGAATCTTGTTTAACTTTTGTTGTGCTGAAGCTTCTGTCGAATAAAGAATATGACTAATGACGTTCCTTTTGATGATAATTTAATGTAGTAAAAAGTAATGAATTTAATCACTTTCCAATCACATTGCGACTCATTAAATGCCGGGAAAAAACAAACCATGAATTTTAAAGGTGTGGTAGTGCTTCGGCCCTAGTCTTGAACGCTGCTATAGGTTTAACAAGCCACCAGATGTCACCGTGTTTGCTGAGTAAATATTCGTCGTCTAATATTTAATTCAGAGTATTGAAGACAATTGATTTGGCATTTATTTGTTATTTGTTATTAGAGTAGCCCAGATTTTTATGACATGGATTCAGATGTAGCTTATTTGTCAACTAAACATTCATTCTGTGAACTCTAGTAGTTGTATAACAAAAAAAGTTTTTGGGAGTAGTGATGCTGTTTACACAAAATTCTACCTGCCCTACCTATGTTATTTAAAAAACAGAAACATCAGACAGTTTTTGCCCCTTTTCAGGAGGCAGGAGTGATCACCCTCAACATGTTGTGTTATGGTTTCACAATGATAAAGACAGTTGGAAAGCAAAATAACATGTAAGCTCTGCAGGATGATATTTTCATCTGTCATGATTTTCCCCAAATTATGTAAATATTTTTAGGCATACTATTATCTCAAACAGCTAGAAAAATAGTGCATATAGCTGCCGTAAATGGGAAAACAATCTCCCAAGTGGGGGAACATCCCCGAACCCCAGCATGTTTGGGCTAAGCCCCAAATGTATTTATCTGTTAATATTGTTATTAAAAGGTATTTTGGGGCCTTATTTGCAGATATGTGCAATGCATTTGGGGGGGGGGTAATGCAGCCTGTCCCATTGTTATATCTTATCAAACTTGACTACAACTTTCAAGTAGTATTTGCTTATTTAAGACTTATAGCTGCAGAGGCAGCAGTATGCCCTGGCCTTGTGTTCTGACCTTGGAAATATTCGAGCTGAGCAAAAAGTTGCTGCTACCTCACCATATCCTGGTGTTGACTCATGCACAGCTCAAAGGGTAACAATTGATTTGTATCTGGTGGAGGTATAAGTTTTGACAAAAATGTGGGTACATCATGAGAACATTGTAGGGTTGTGTCTAACCCATGTCACTGATATATCAGTCAATAACATAATTTGTTATAGAGCATTTCAGCACAAAACAGCAGAAGATGGAGCAGTTGGTGGTTGCATCTACAGGTCAGGCTGTACACAAACTGAGCTGATGATTAAGTTAAATGCACCAACTCTTCTGTCTTGCTCTTCTTCTGCTGCTGCGATGATATTCATACTGACGATACAGCTAGCTTCTTCCTAAGAACTTACATTGTACATTCTATACTTCCTGCTTCTTCTTATAGCTTGCTTACTGAGGAGTTTTGTTGGTGTAATATGGTGCTGTAAAGCATTATGTCGTTGTCAGCGATAGATTTCCTGCCCAGGTTACACAGCGCTAAAGTAAGCACTCTGGGCCCAGAGTGACAGAGATACCATTATCCCAATTACAAATCAGTTGTTAATCTTTTCTGCCACTGATATCCCATTCAAAGTGTATCCACACGTGCAAAGATAAAGGAAATTACATTAAGCATTCAATATTCACTCTCTCCTTGTTCACCTTCCACCTTTCTTTCTCTACACGTCTCTTTCATCCTCTCCGTCTGTTTCACCTCTTCCCCTCCATTCTCCACAGTGGTGGGATACGGTGTTTTGCCCCTACATGCCATTCTGATGTAGTGTGAAGTAAGCGTTGGTCGGGCTTAGGCACAATTGCTAATGAAAACAAATTGAGGAGGACCTGATGGGAGGCTCAAGGTCACCTGGGGGGATCATTTCAGAATGTAGTTTTATTGTTGATCCAGTAATGAGAGAAGGGACCTGGATTACAGAACTGAATGAATACTCCCCACCCGTCCACTGTTCACAGCTCAATCATCACTCTGACTTCATGCTCTAACCGCTGTACCTCTGCTGCGCAGGTACTCTCACCACATTTTTATCACTTGTGTGCTAACACAATATGTCTGTAAAATCAAAAACTGTAATGCGGCTACAGTTTTCCCCAGTACACAACCTACTATATATCCCTGACATTTGTGTGCATTCACAGTTTGGTTATAAAACATCTAATTGAGGGCTGGGCCTGATGCCAAAAATTACTGAATAGGTTCAATGATCTGATAAAGACCGCCTTTGCTGGTCATGGTGCTGATATTTGAAGTGGCCCGAGTGACTGGTGAGAGCAAAGCCACGTAGCCAATCAAGTATGTACAAAACAAACATTTTATTACAATGTACTCCTATAGACAATGCTATAGAAACTCAACTCTTGATATAACCCGGAGCAGACGTCTTCAGTACTAAGATGAAATGTCTTCAAGTTTCTTCAACCAAGTCCAGTCGCTAATGACTAACCTTTTTAAAATGTGCATTATATACAATTATATGGGTTGTACACTGAACAAAATTATAAACACTTTTGGCCCCATTCATCATGATCTAAGACTTTCTGTGTACACAAAAGGCCTTTTTCTCTCAAATAATGTTCACAAATCTGTCAAAATCTGTGTCAGTGAGCACTTCTACTTTACCGAGATAATCCATCCACCTCACAGGTGTGGCATATCAAGACAGCATGGGTATTGCACAGGTGTGCCTTAGGCTTATTATTTATTAATTTGTTTATTTCTCCACCGGTACTGTTAGAGACCCCCACGAAGCTCAGGTTATAACTCAAACCTTGTGTGCTTTCCATAATGAGACCTATGTTGCAAAAATACTGTATGGGGATGTGTAAACACCAGCGCAAGTGTATTAAGGAGATGGCACTGAAATATGAAATGAATGAAATGTTTAAAGTCGTCTCCGTGGTAACCAGAGACTCCTTGCATTTAGTTTTGCACATTTCTGAAGATAATCTGCACCCGAACAACGCATTACTTATTCTTCAAACGGACAAGAACATTCCTCTTCCATGTACATTTACTCATTTGGCAGACACTATTATGCAGAAATAGTCACATTATAAATTCTATCCAGTGTTTGAACCCGGACCTGTTCAATGTGGAACGGCCACACTGCCGCAGTACTACTGTATAGACGTGCCATTTGAAGTAATCCGCTATTACTAAACGTCTCTCTCATTGTCAATTTTGTATCAGTGTTGTGGCTTTTGTATTAGTGTTGTGGCTACAACACAATGGAGAGCACTGTAACACAAGATGGAAACATGACAATGATCTGTGTGACATAATCTGACAGTTGGTCTGTGGACATGTAACCATGGAACTGTTACCAGAATTGAGTACCCTGACCATTTATTATATACTGTATATGTACACACACCGGCCAGTTTATTAGGTACATCTTGCTAGTAGAAGGTTGGACTCCCTTTTGCCTTCAGAACTGCCCTAATTCTTCGTGGCATATTTTCAGCAAGGTTGCATCACACAGTCTTTGTCAGCTGCACATACCTGATGCAAATCTCCCATTCGACCACATCCCAAAGGTGCTCTATTCTTTCTTTTCCTCTGCATAGTACCAGCTCGACTCGGCTGGCCTTGACTCTACTCGCATTTGTTTGGTTTTCCATTGTGGAAAAGTTGTACCAGTACCTGCTTCCAGGTACTTTTTTTCATGTCACCTCCGTCGAGATGATATGAAAAAAAGCGAGCTGAGGTGATACTAAGATGTGACAGAGGCCAGCAACAGGAAGTTTTATATTTTACAGTTTTCGTCTGTAATTTCATCACTAAATCCACTTCTGACAAGTTTTAATGTGAGAAATCATCTGTGTAAATTTCGAATATTGACAGTTTTACGAGAAGTGACAGCGGAACAAAAATGTGCTTGAATATTTTCGGAGTTGAGGAGCTCCGCAAGTGGCTGTGGGGGAAGCCTGCGGCAGCATGCAGGGGAAGCGTGTGAGGCCAGCCGCCCGCTCACAGAGCCCTCTGCTCCCGCCGTCACACAGACCGCTGCAGCAACAACGGCAGAGGAAAACACAGCTGGAAGGTTTTCATACTGCTTATCTGTCTGAGGAATGTTGAAACGTTTAACTTAAAAAAAGAGAAAGCTGTGTGGATCGCTGGTAGTGTGTGTTGCATTGAAAATTACGTTGCAGCAGTTGTGTGTGGCATCGCTATGATGACCAGCTACATTGAGAGCTACTATCACTGGGTATTATCTGCAATGAAAACCGAGCACGGCCAAACCGAGTCGAGTAGACTCAGAGAGTTGAGCTGGTACTAGTAATGGAAAAAGAAAATATCCCCCACATCATTACATCACCACAACCAGCCTTATTGATACAAGGCAGGATGGATCCATGCTTTCATGTTTGCGAAATTCTGACCCTATCATCTGAATGTCACAGCTGAAATCGAGACTCAGACCAGGCAACGTTACTCCAACATTTTTTTCTTGTCTTTTTCTTACCATTCTCTGTAAACCCTATAGATAGTTGTGCATGAAATCACAGTAAAACAGCAGTTTCTGAAATGCCCATCTGGCACCAACAACCATGCCACTTTCAAAGTCACTTAAATCCCCTTTCTTCCCCATTCTGATGCTCAGTTTGAACTTCAGCAAGTTGTCTTGACCACGTCTACATGCCTTAATGCACTAACTTGCTGCCATGTGATTGCCTGATTAGCTATTTGTTTTAACAAGCAATTGAGTAGGTGTACCTAATAAAGTGTCTGGTGAGAGTATATTTGTACATTCTGTTGTCTGACACAGGAAGAGTTACATTAAAAGCATGATTTGTCATTCTGATGATGATATTTTCCTGGAGGATAGGCTGGTTGTCTTTAGACATGTTTTGAAAATCTAATAACACCTGGTTTTTGGTTATTTAACTTTACCCACTCATTTGAAAGTAGCTCTTTGTGTTACCCAATTTATTTTAAGTCCTCAGCAGACTGTTAAACTATGTGCCAACTATACCATGTATTACTTGGCACTCTCCCCATACATCATGCTAACCATTCTACACTAGAATTTAAAACGAAATCTTGGCGTGTCTAATCTTACCAAACCTTACTAAAGATTAGTAAAAAATTACAAATTTGATAAGACCATCACAGAAATGTGAGAAAGTAAAAATTACAGACTCCTCGCCTGCGGGCCAATTGCTGTAACATGCGCGTAGATTATTGAGTCAGTGAGCATTCAGTGTGCTTGGCAGGCTGTAGCAGCACAGGGTTTGGTATATGTAAATGCTCTAATTCATCTGGTAATGATTTATCTTTCTCATTTACCTCTTAACTGACTTGACTAGCTCCTCAAGCTAAAAATAAATCTGAATTTCAAAGAAACCCTTAAGCTTTATGAATTGAATGTAGTTGTACCTTATCCCTACCATGTCTCCTTAATTCCCTAACTCCAGGAATTATGGGATAACAGGTACACGGCAGCGAGCCAGCTACCCCCTAAAGTTTCCCAAAAGACACTTCTTAGGCTGGCTCATCAAGCTGTGTGCGCGCTGGCTTATCGATCTTTCCCAGGCTTTGAGGAAGTATAAGCAAAGGAGACGAAGCTGAAGATTCAAGCTGTGCTGCCACAACAGCAGGACGAGCAGCCATGAAAGAAGAGAGGAAGACCAAAAACCTAGAGACAGGAAGAGTGAAGAGACACACGTGTACTCAAAAAAACCCACGTGCCTGTCTTTTCATTACTTTCTCTTGTGTTGTGCCCTTCGGCTACCCAAAGTTTGGTTGTATGGTGATATGTTATCTTAGTAAACAGACTTGCTTGCTTACAGTGGTACAAAAACAGAGAGACTGTCAAGACCTATTCAAGCTAACAGGAAAGTACCCCCCCCCCCCCAAAAAAACAAAACAACAACAAAAAACACCTCAATACATAACAGTGACTTTTGGTCAGATCCCAGAAGAGCTTCTTTTGATAAGAGATGGAACTGGGATCTTCAAAGTGTAAATTTCTACTGAAAAATCTGCAAGAACTGCATGAGTCAGCGTGTTCCAAGGCCTTTTTGAAAAGTTTTCAACCTCAAGCTGAATTTGAGAAACTCCTTAGAAAAGAGGAAGCTGAGTGCAGCCAGACAGTCATGTTTAACTGAAAAAAAAAATATATGGTCAGAAACTTTGCGCTCTGTCTAGGTTTATTTACCATCTCTTGGCAACATCCATACAAGAAGCTCTGCTCGTTGTCTCTGTGTCTGTTTGTGGTCCGCTCCCTTTTGTTCTCCTGTTCCCCGGCCTGGCTCTCGCTACACACCTGCCAGCCATCAGGTAATTAGCACACCCATCTAGCATCAAGTTATCACCGCCTCATTACAAATGCCCACGGTCCGAAATTAACACCACTAAGTGCCAAATGCGGGTATATTTTCCATTTGGTGAGTAAATCTCAGAAGGCTATCCGCCACCCCTGGCATTTAAATGTTTGTTTGTTATGCTGAACAGGCTCTGCCTCATTTTTGCGTCATTTACGGGTGTGCAGCTTCTGCCCTCTGCCATCTCTCTGCTAGAGTGTGTGTGTGTGTGTGTCGGCCACCAAAACTTCTTGTTTAAGTTTAGGAAAAGATCAGGGTTTGGGTTGAAATAACTACTCACTTAAAACAATCAACAATGGGTGTTTGTTTCACATGGAGTCTCTGTGTTTGATTAGAATTTGAGATCAAGGTTTCTTGAGTTGCAGTCAGGCTTGAACTTGACCATCAATCTATTAAAATAATTCCTTTAAATTTCTGGCCTCTTCTTTAAATTAGTATTGCACATATTCACTTATTATCTCAATTAAATTTACTGAAACAAATATGTAACACAAAAAATTAATTATTTTGGCCGGTGAAGAAAGATGCTTGGCCAGTGATTTACCTATTTATTTTTTTCCATCTAAAGTCCCCTCCAAAAGTATTGGAACAATAAGGCAAATTCCTTTGTTTTTGTTGTTCACCGAAGAAATTTGGGTTTAAGATCAACTGATGAGTATGAGCGGTTGGTGGTTTGATCCTTGGATCTTCCAGTCTTTGTCAGTTTTTGTTTATATTGTCTGATGTCGTAACCATAAATTATTTTATCTGCAACTCATCATGTTGCAACAAGACTAAATACTTAACCCAAGGCTCAAACAACAAAATAGGTTGTTAGTCCATGCCCTCTAGAACGACAAATGTTTTCTCATCTGACGCCGTTATCATTAGGACATCAGTTGTCTGAGCCTTCCAAACAATTACTATATAATACTATGTGACAAGTGTTGGTCAATGTTTGGTTAGGTTTAGGCAAAAAAAAAACTCGCTCTCATACTGTCAGCTCAGGACATGGTCCACTCGGCGAGTCTCTGTAATGATGTGGGCACAACTTCCTAAGATCCACTGCTCTTTAACAGCAACAAATCGAAGTCCATTTAGATCTGTTCTGAATCCAGCCTCTCCAACAGCAAAACTTCCTTATCAATATTGAAAGTTTACTAGTCTATCTCTAATCAAAAGTAAAAAGCTTCCGTGTCACCCTGGATAACATCCTGTCTTTGAATCCCACATGAAAACCCTCACCCGAACATTTTTTTGCCACCTCTGCAAAATCTCAAGAATCCGACCCCTCTCACACTCCAGCACAGAAACTTTTATCCATGCCTTGTCACTTCCCGTTTAGACCACTGAAACACTCTTCTCACCAGCATCCCCAAAAACTCTCCATCGACAGACACTAACTGGTCCAGAACTCTGCAGCAAGAATCCTCAGCTACACCAGATCATCTGCGCACTACTCTCACACACACCTACTCTCATCAAACTTCACTGGCTCTCTGTGCAATACTGGATTACATTTATTATCCTCTTCCTCACATTTAAAGCCCTCCACAACCTGGCACCTACCTACCTCACCATCCCTCCGTTACTCCACTGCTGATCTCCATGTCACCCCTCCATTCTGCCACTCCACCATGGGAGCCCATGTCTGCTCGGCATCCAGACTTTGGAATACACTCCCTCCTCACATGTGTCAGGCAGACAGTTACCTCATTGCATCAGTGTTTCCCATTAATTAACGAGACCATGGCGGCCAACCATAGTCTAATTTTGCTCCACCATTGTCCCAAAATTAACCGAAAATAGTTTGACACATCTCATAATAACGTTTCAGACCTAACATTGTGTTTTGTGGGCGCTGCTCCACGCTGCTGTAAGCTCGCACGCTCTGGCAACGTTAACGGCCTGTTTCTGTCACTCGTCTGTGAGAAAGCAATTAAGCTAGCCGCGCCTTCATTTGGAGTGCACACGTATTAACACCTTTATGGTAAATCCACTGTAACGGCCCAGAGCGAGCTGACAGGTAGGTTAGCAACTTTATCCTGTCAGTTTCTCTCTTTACAAAGACAAGTGTTGCAGTATGAGAGTCCTACCTGAAGAGAGGCTGTTTAGTCTTCATGTTACGCCATACGAGAACTACATTATTTATCAAACTAGGTCGGACTTGATGTCTTTAGCGCGAGGACACACGTGACATTGTTCAGTTTTCAAAATAAGGAGTCTATACAGTCTGGTAATAAGATTAATTGGATCATATTCACAGAAAGTATGATATATTACATGTCCACTAAAAGTAAAAAAACAAAATGTTAGAAAATATAATTAAGTAACCTCCCTATTTGATATAGGGTTTTTGGAAATACATAAAATAAAAATAAATTTGTTGACTTTTGTTGCCGTTTCATCACTATTTATAGCTATACAATGGGTTTATGGTTAAATCATTTATTAAATCATTAATTATATTATCACATTGTTTACAAGTGTATATTTAATTTTCCACCAAATTAATGCTTTTAACTTTACAATTTTGAAAATTTATCTTTCGAGGGGGCATGCCCCCGGACCCCCCCCAACAGGGTTCGAGGTCCACCCACCATAGTCTAAGATCCTGTGGGAAACACTTTGCATGCACTAGTTTTAATTCCACCTTTGCATTACCATTGGATTGAAAGATGGCCTTGAGTGCTTTAAAAGACATCAGTCAAATAATATTAATCAAAAATCCCAGCTTCCTTTACCAATGACTTTATTTCTGTCATAGGCAATAAAGCGTGAAAAAAACTAAAGTGTAGGAAAAGTTTGAAGAAGCTACCGGCTGCCAGGAGCTATAGTACATGCGCTGCCACTTCCACAGCAAATGTCACACTTTTTTCCATTGTCTGACAACAGAAAAATTATATTGTGAATTTTGGCTGCATTAAAACACGACAGAGAGCAGTAGACCAGTAAGGCCGTCTCCCTCCCTCCTCAACTCCCTTGCTTTTCTTCTTCTGTCCCTCTCTCTCCCTCTCAACTAACACTGATAACTAAAAGAAGTGCATCATTAAAAATTATTTTAACTGTAAATAAATTCAGATACTTATATAAATTTCGTCAAGTGAATTTTGCACTTGCAAACTGCTCCTAAAAAAAAAAATAAAGAAAAATAGTGGAGCAGGCATTAGAGACCCACAGACACACACAGTGCACTAGAATGGCAGCAGATTGTTTATGGCAGCTGTGATGGAGCATCATCCTGATTTTTACACCAGTTTTCACAGTCTTTGCCCACACACTCACTAACATCCACAATTACAGCTGATCCAGCATGCCTCTCGAAATTTTATAAAATATTATAATGAGAACAGGATGTTAAAACAGTGAACAAAATTGAAACCTGTTTAAATCTTTAAGAACTTGTTGTTCAAAACATGTAGCTAGCAAACATCAAACCCTGATGGTCTATTCATATCTATCTTCCACATGCAAAGAAAGAAACATCTGGACATAACCCATACACAAGAATACAACCTCACATGCACAATTAATAGATGGTTAAATACAGACAAACAAACAGCCAAGTGCACACACACAACATAAGGTTGCATTCACATTTATATAAATGCAATACCTATACTTCCATTGGATTCATAAAAACAACATAGCAGAGCAGCAAATGTTTCATCATATTTTTTAAGAGTTGTGACTGACATGCAGCATAGTCTTTAAGAGTGGGTTACAGTGTGTCAAACTGTGCGTTGTCCCCCATGTCATAAATGCCATTTCACTGACTGGGGCAGGGGAATAGCACTTAGACAACCTATATCTTCAAGGTTGCACATGTCTATACACTCTTTAGGCCAAAAATTCAAAAGTTTGCAGACTGCTAACAGCAGATGCTGACTGCAATGCATCACAACATCCCCAATTAGGTGAACAAGGAGAAAACAGAATTACAATAAATAAGAACTCTGGTTTCTGAATAGACAAATTGGTGCACAGCAAGCAGCCCGTATCACAACACTAAAAATATACAGCGACAGTAGCAGCTTCATGAAGCACAGCAAGGCTTTGAGCCAAATGGTAACATCAGCATGCTAACATGCTCACAATGACAACACTTGCATGCTATAGGGAGATGGAATATTTACCATTTCAGCTTAATATGTGCTAATTGGCACTGAACACAACATCCAGCTGAGGATGATGGAAGTTATTGGACACATTTGACCTGACCTTATCAGATTCATCGTAAAGAGGAACGTGAATGTGTGTACCACATTTCTTGGCAGTCTATTCATATACAGTATAACACCAAGTTCTCATCTCAGCCATCAAATAGGCCAACTATGACTTAGGTAGCCTATTTGACATCCTGGGTTGAGAACAGGTTCCTTATAATTACAGAATGCAGGGTGTTCTTCATGTGCAGGTAGATAGAAAATAACGAGACATTGTAAAATCCTTCTGCATATTCATCTTTTGTTTGAAATTCCAAGACCCAGTACAATGAAATTAAAGCATAACGTTATGTTTCAAGGTTTTGAAGGTGTGTAGCTGTAATGGATGGTACTGTGGGATCCCCGAAGCTACAGCTCTCCAGTCTTTCACTACAACTTTTCCAAAAGTTGGAAAAAAACCTTCCCACAATTATTTGTCCCCGTTATTGCTGCTGCTCAAATCTCCGCCTCCAGGTATAGACAGAGCTAACTGAAGCACCAACTTGCTGCTGAAACATCTGATATATGTTGAGACAGGAGAGAGAGAGGAGACACAGGGTGAGGCTGGGAAAGAGAGACAAATAGACAAAAATGGACCAAACTAAGTCAAAGAGGGGGGAAAGATGCCTCGAGTGTTTTCCTCTCGACTCTAACTGGTGTGAAAAAGATATTGCAAATGAAAAAAATGGCCTGCTGAATGATGATAGAAGCTTAAAACCAGTTTGCGGCATATCTGGTCTACACTGACGGCACTGTTTCTGCTTTGCTCGTGAAATTAGGGAGGAGTTCTTATAATCTGGCTATTCAACACCTTCATGTTTTAATAAGCTTAGAGTTGCCTTTATCCTCTTCCTTCCTAAACCGCCTTACAGACAGCTCAATGCTCCCGTCATATGCAAGAAGTGTTTTTTCTGTCTTGCTTTTTATTTATTGATGCATTTCTATTTCAGTCTATTAGAACACACATTCCTGTATGCGGTTGTGACAGATGTTGGCACAGGTTTATTTTTTTTAAATTTAATTTTACTACAATTTTCTGCTCTGATTGGTGCAAAGTAGAGAGGGATTGTTAGGAATCAGGGGGTGGATTATGTGACAATCTGTTATGAAGAAAGACCACATCAATAACAATCACAATATGAGTGTCTGTCAGGGAGAGACAGTTTTATTTTTGTGATAATTCAGCCATTTTTTGTCCAGCTCAATAACTCCAAACACTAATTGTGTGTGTTGAGCTGCACAGTAATACATCTACAAGTTATTTTGGGACATATGGGGGGAACATTTACTGGCAGTATGTAAGTAGGACTGTATAATAAAACTCAACCTTTTCTGAAGATAGTCATACTATAAGACCACCAAGAAAGATATGAATTGTGCTCTGTGAGCCACTATTAGGCTTTTGAAACAAAAGTAGGAGCTGGAAGTATTGTTTTATTAAAATTAGCTTAACAGTAGAAGAAGAAGCAACTGGAATTACGAGTGAGAACTGCATTTCTTATTTTATCTTTTATTTAACAAGACTAAGAGTCCACGGCCAAGTTAGCATTGGGAATGTCAGTTTTCCAGGTATTCAGTCATAAACCAAAGTTCAGTCAGGACAACTTTCATCAAAGACAGATATTGTGGAATTCTAGTTATATTTGGCGGTATGGCTCTGTTCTGGGATCTCTCTGCCCATCCACGTGGCCTACGTGGAACGCATGAGGCAGGGAGAGCACACCTCTCTGCCTTTCCACAAGCGTATGTGGAAAAGCCATAAGGTAGGGAGTGCACCTCTCTGCTCATCCATGTGCATACATGGAAAGCCTGAGGCAGAGAGCCGCAGTAAAGAACCCCTGTACAGAACAGAGCAGGCTTATGCAGATACTAGATGAGCACTGAAGCATGGTGTTAAAAGGGCCTGGGGCTGAAGACCGTACTGTTTATTATCAGGATGCAGCCTCTGCTGCTCTGTGTCGCCTTCCATATACGAAAACACACATGCAGGCTCACAGTGGCAAGCGCAGAGATAGACCATGGACACATTGAAGTGAAGGTAACTCTAAGCTACTGCAATATGTGCAACAAAACCTCAAGAGTAAAAGATCATTTTGTCGATACATCCATTAAAAAAAAGCATATAGACGGGTTAATTGATCCGCTCTGTCCATGTCTCTTACCCTCTACGTTATTAAATGCACACCGTGCTAACAATAGCTTGGCAAAGCTAGATGTACAACGAGCTAAATGAAAGCTGTCCGTAGTCTAACCGTTAAGCTTAGATTGCCATGTAGCCTCAATCTGCACATTGTTACCTGCAGTGAATCATGCAGAGACAGAGGGAAGGAGGACAGGAGCTAGCTGCCTGAACTGTGTCCGTATGACTGAGGGTGCGTGGCACAAAGACTATGCTTGATTACTGGACACATAAAAATGTTAGAGCAATTTTACAGCATCAACAGCAAATCAAATGCAAACATGAAAAATAAAAACAGGAAACGGCCTGTCTTGCAAAAATTATATTATGCATATAATATGCTTATGCAAAAATGGAAATTTAAAAATAAAGGGCCATCTCTAGTGAAAGCATGTTTCCAATATAACCCTGGTTTCCTTGCAGTTGAGATAAATAAATGCCCCAGGCAGAAAATTCAGTACTTGAAATTGGCCTGAAAGGTGGAGCTGGGGTGGCGGTGGGTGACCTTAGATGCCTACTTACATATTTCATTGCAGTCTTTATTTATTAGTCAACGTTACTGTACATTTACAGCTAAACTGAGGCTTATTGTTAACCCTTTTTCTCTCTGTTCTCTGCGTGCACGCTTGCCTGACAACCAACTGTACATGCAGGTCACGGTACCGTTTAAAAACAATTCTTTTTTTCTAATATTTATTCTAATATTCTTTGAGAGATTCATCAATGTTGAGAAATGATCCGAACGTCCCGCGAGGTGCGCATAACACCGGCGAAGCTGGGGTTCCGTCTCTTTAGCAGGTGTTTTTCTGCCACTACACACATTACGCCCACACATGCGCACTGATGCCCCCTCCCTTAAGGGTTAGGGTTACATTGTTGGATTTATTCACGCACTTTAAAAACATTTATTAAAAGCTTCTTTTTCACATTTTTTCCCCCCTCAAGTATCTTTATTGGGTTGACAATGTACAGCATATTAAATGCAGCTGAAAGTGTGACTTGTGACCCAGTTTAACATTATTAAGACATACAGGAACATAGTGAACAAATCAATTCCCCACTTCCAAACTTAAGAACCATGTTCGCATACGGACAAAACATGTGAATGAGGAAAAAAAAAAAAAAACAAACTTACAAAATAAATAAATAAATGAATAAATAAAATAAAGTTAAATAATGAAGAAGGACCTGCTCTGTGACCCGACTGACTATGTAAAATCTACCCATCTTCCAGAGAAGAAATAGAATTTACAAAGGAAAGAAAAGGACCCCACGTCATATAGTAGTAAGAGGCCCAGAAAGGAGCCAGTTTGGGGCAGGAGGGAAACATGCGTATGGGTTGGCCAGTGAGAGAGCATCTGTCACACATATCGCCCGTGTTGTATAGCTTGTAAAGTTTAGCTTTGGACAGGTGTGTCCTGTGTAAAACCTTAAACTGAATCAGTGTCAGTCTAGCGCAAGATGAAGTAGAGTTAACCCTGTTGAGGGCCACCCGCCACCATTCATCTGAGAATACAGTTCCAAGCTCTTTTTCCCCCAAATAGTCCTAGTTGCTGAGGCAGATAATAAAAATGATGCGATTAACTTCACCGTGCCAGAAATGACTCCTGGCTGAAAATTATATCAATGAGAGATTCAGTTGGTTGATGGGGAAAGCGAACAAAGTCTCGTATTTGAAAATATCTGAATAAATGAGATTGTGGCAGGCCAAATCTAATTTTAAGATATTCAGAAGAGGTAAAAACCTTTTCGGAAAAAAGCTGTTTGAGATGAACCAGGCCTTTCTTTTTCCACAAGGAGAAAACTGGATCAAGAGCCACAGGCCGAAATAGGTGGTTGTCACAGATGGGCATTAGCGGGGAGGGAGAAGAGATTTTAATGTTGCGCCTTAACTGTCTCCAGATCTTTATAGTAGACAGAATGACAGGGTTAGATGTGTATTTATTGGGATATGTATTCAAGGGGGCACATATCAAAGTTGACAGGGAAATTGGACTGCAACAGTCGGCTTCCAATTGACACCAGTCTGTATTGGGAAAGTGGTACCACATATATATTTTTTGGACATTAGCTGCCCAATAGTATGCCAGAAAATTAGGTAGAGCTAGACCACCATCTTCCTTAGCCCTTTGCAGAATAGAGCATTTTATTTTGCCCTCAGGGTCTTCCCTGCCCAAATAAAAGACGAAACATTCCTATCCAATTCTTTGAAAAAAAGAGATCAGGGTAGGAATACTGGTAAGCATCGGAATAGGATCTAGGTAGGATGTTGATTTTAATCGAATTGATTCTTCCAAGAAGTGATAAGGGGAGGCTATTCCAATGTTGGAGATCTGATTTCCTTAACTAACTTCAATATGTTATGTTTATAACGTGAAGAGAGACTGTAAGAGATATTAATGCCTAAATACCGAAAGCTGGAGGAGTCCAGTTTGAAAGGTAGTGCTTGGTTCGGGATCTGCTTCGCAGCATTGTTTACAGGGAAACATTCGCTCTTACTAATATTTAACTTGTAGCCTGAAAAGGAGCCGAATTTCTGTAAAGTATCGAATCTACCCCAGTAGTGGGGTTCGAGACATAGAGCAAGAGATCATCAGCATAAAGCGAGACTCTGTGCTCCAACCAGTTTCTGTATATGCCAGTGAAAAGTGGTGAGTTTCTAAGAGCAATGGAGAGTGGCTCAATTGCAATGGCAAATAGCATAGGTGATAAAGAGCAGCCTTGACAGCAGCCACGTGTTAGGGGGAAAAACTTAGATTGAATTTTGTTAGTGGTCACGCTAGCGGTAGGGGCCCTGTATAATAGTTGAATCCATGAGATTTATCTTTGACCGAAACCAAATCTGTTGAGGACAGAGAACAGATTAACCCCACTCCACTCGGTTGAAGGCCTTCTCAGCGTCCATAGAGATTACCATTTCAGCGTCTTCTGTGTCAGACTTAGACAGTAGTATATTGAGTAGGCAAAGGATATTTAAGGATAATTGTCTGCCCTTTATGAAGCCTGTTTGGTCACTAGAAATAATGCCTGGAAGGCAGGAGTCGAGACAGCAAGCAAGGATCTTGGCTAGTAACTTTAAATCTCTTCACATTTTTATTTACCACATTTTATGTTGAAGTGGATATTGTAATAGGCAGTATATTAACTTATTGGGAGAGAACTGGTAGTTCTATTTGAAATCATACGTTGAGCAACTCCATGTCACCAAGATGGTATGATCCTCATTTCACGCTGTTGCGAAGCTTCGACTGAGATTGACAATCGAATCATCGACTATGCAGGGTCAGCCCTAATCTGTTGTAAAATATTTTAATCAAAGTGAAGTCATCTCAGAAGGTAGTAAAAATAAATAGTGAAAATGAGGATATTGATCTGCTACTGAATGACCTAGAATTAAGGTTGACAACTTTAAGGAAAGCAGAAAAGCTTACAAAAAAGGGTCAGAAAAGGGAATGAGTGTTGTGGGCCAAAAAAATAATAATTTGCCAAATACGCGAAAATAATCGATATATAGATGTGAGATAAAAAAAATAATAATAAGCTACTGATTACTGCATTACATTATATTTTTATATTCTGAATTGTCACCTGCCACCTAAATTTTGTCCTTCCCTTTATAAAAATAAAGACATTTCCACCATAAATTGGTTCAGAACATGTCTCCAGAATTCAGGAAATTTGTGTTTAATGCTCAAAATCTTCTGGGGGAGGACCCTGAGACCCCCCCTATCAAATATTTCATCAATAAATAATTTTTAACGGAATTCAGATTAATTAAGCTAATTTATCATTAAGGTGAAAAGGTGCCATATGCACATTTGAAAAGACTTTAGGCTACTTCAGGCATGCCTGCATGTATGTAGACTCAGCTGGGATTAAATTAGATGAGAAAAGTTGATCTACAGTAGAAACATATCTGACAGCCTTACTGCATTATATTACACTATATTCTTCTTATTTTGAATTGTCACCTGAGACATTTCCTCAATAAATTGGTGCAAAGAAATTCACCAGAATGCAGAAATTAAGTGTTTAAAGCCCAGAATTTTCAGGGGGAGGACCTCCAGACCTCCCAATTTAATATCAGTGTTAATTATGAATACTAATTATAAAACTCATAATAAATGTAGGGTGTGTGTGTGTGTGTGTATATATATATATATATATAAAAATAATGATGCGACACTGGCATCCGTGATCATAGCAATCAAGTAACTCGCGCACAGCCGTAGGGCCACACCTCACTCTCGTTTCAAAGGTGAAAGGCAGTGTTAATGTGTAGCCTGTAACTTCGATGAGAGGATGAAGTGGGACTATCCTTCTGGGCACAAGAAGAGAATAAACTCACTGAGAGTGAATAGCAGCAGCAGTCAGGTAAACGCGTGTTCTCTCCTCTCAAAGTCTGATGTCAGCAGTTAACAGAAATGTTAGATTAATATGCAGCTGCAGTGCGTCTCTCTCTACACTGTCCTGTTAACCCAGCTGGGCAGCGCATCTCTTGTCTGTGTCTCTTGCCAGACTGTCTGACCAATGAGAGTGAAATACAACTATTTATTTAGTCCCACATTGTGTCTGTCGGTCTGAAGGGGAAAACATCTACAGCAGCAAAGCAATAATGCAGGCAATTCCCCATGCAATTCCCCACACAGTGTAGGGATAGGAAATATCCACTTGTACTTTTGCGACCCTTTTTTCTTTATTGTTTTTCATTGTAACTTATGAAGCCGTATTAAAACCCAGCTTGAGTGGTAGAAGGTAGGTTGCTTTTTGTAGGGTCAATAGATATGTGTAGTACTTTTTACATTTGATAGGCAAGTACTTTTTTACTTTTACTTGAGTAGTATTATACTGGATGACTTACTTTTGGCATCTGTACTTTTACTTATGAAAATTGAATACTTCTTCCACCACTTATCCAATTAATGCATGTTAGTAAGGCAACATATTCCCTCTCTAATTTTTTGGAGATTTCTCATCTCTCTCCTCACTCCTGTCACTTTCAGCAGGTATTTCTGCCTCTGGAGCTGCAGAGTCTGGATCTATAATTGCAAGCCACCCCATATTCCTGATCAACACCTGCTAAGGCTGGGTGCCACACATGCACTGCAGTGTGTCTCCCAGTACTAGCAGTGCCAGCAACCTGATTTTCATTTATGTATTATGACGAAGTGGGTTTGTTCACCACCTGTCCCATAAAGGCCATTACCTTCTAGTTTATACATATATATAAGTGTTTATTTCTTGGTAACTTACCATAGCTTGTGTAAAAGTGCACCACTTACTATCCCGGGTTGTTTGTGTTTGCATTATGTTACAGTCAACAGCAAAGCATATGGTAAGTTAGAGTAAACACAGTCATAAGTTAGTTTCAGCTCCATTTTTTTAGGTTGCAAGTTTAAACATGGTTTAATTGTTTTCCTGTGTTAATACTTACAATTGTTTGTTCCTTTGTTCAGTTCCACCATGCAGGATAATTGTTTGGGGAGGGGCCGGCCTAAGCATTTCCTGTTTTATAGGAATAGGGTGGTCACTGATGACATCACCGGGCCAAACCAAGTAGAGGGTTTTCTTTCTTTATAGGAATGTTTCTTTTGGTTGTTTTTGATTATTATAAATAAATGTGTGAATAACCCTGACCTGTTTTCTACGCAGTGAGAGCGGAGTGAACTGATAACTAAGTTCCAAATGTTAAGAGATTTCTAGGTATTAATCTTATGGAGTAGATCAACCTGCATCAGAATGGGATGGGCTGAAGCAGTTGGGTGTGAATTGACCACCCTATATAAAGTGGGATTTGTGCTCCCAAGGGGTAAAAGAGGTGAGGCGGTGCTGCTGTGAACATGTGCCTTTTGTTAGCGTTGCTAAAAGTTTAACGTGTTCGTTTGATTGTTGAATTATCTGTGAACTGCAGACCACTGTAAATAAAATCACCTCTGCGAACATATGATGTCTGAGTCTGCCTACGTACTACCTTCCTAGCCACTCTGGCCAGACAACAGCGCATGTATTTATTTTATTTTTCCATTGATAAGTCATGCTGCAGCCTAAACCATAATAGAAACCAGTTTGCCCACCCACTATTGTTTAACCTGGGCAGATACAATGTAGACTTAAGTCTGAGTCATGCTGCAGAGCATCTGATCTTTGCTTATATGGCTTCCATTCCATCAAAGCCTTTATAGCTTATCTAAACCAAACATGTAATAAATATATAATATATCCTGGCTCCATCCCCATTAATGCCCCTTTTTGAAATTCCACCACTTTCTAACTAATTGTAAATGTTTACTCTTTGACTCTCACCACCCACTGGAGCATAAGCTGGGAGTTATCAGAACCCTGCACCACAGAGCTGATTACAGCATACCAACAAATGCCCAAGTTCAAGAGAAGGAGCATAAACACCTGAGGGTTGCACTTAAAGCTTGTGGATATTCAATTGGGACCTCTGTGAAAACAGCCACAATATCCAGGAAGTACACCAACAATACAGGTGATAAAGAAAATTAGAGTAAACACAACAACTTTGTGATTCTATACATGTCTGGAGTATCAAAGAAACTTAGGCAGACACACACATATACACAAGAAAAGCAATGCATGTTGTCCTTCATTCCTTCCCATGATATTGAACAAACGCATCTGGCCTCGTGACAATGCCAAAACCAGTCATTCAGATTTGGCCTCACGTGACTCCAATGACCATAAAGACTGTCATTGCAACAGCCAGGAGCGCTAACGAACGAAGCGCTATCCATCAACTTGATAATGATTAGGAGGACATGCACATACCTTTTAATGTTGCAATTCAGGAACACTGTCTGGAATAACAACAATGTATGTGCTGCAGTGGCGAGAAAAATAAAAGAACATAGTTGAACCTCCAGCTAATTTACACCAAAGGAACTGTAAAAACAATTTGAGCGACTACTTTTTACAAAGGCACAGTATCTAGAGTATTTGTATCGGAAATGAAAAATCTGTCTAGAATATTAAACAAACAGTGGAAGAAAAAACTAAATGCAAGGAAACAGATGCTGTACATTGTTTTAAACTTCTATTTGTCACCTTATGGTATCCAATTTACACTGCAGGTGATTGAAGAGTTTCACAACAAAGGATATGCAGTGGGGTTAGATATCTCCATTTCAAAGCCATACACTTTAATTATTTCTACTGCATATTCAGTGACTGGAATTCAAACAGATGGAGAAATCAGGAAAAGTGAGAGACTATGAATAAAATAAAGGGGGTATATTTTCCCAACCTTAGTATAGTGAACTGTACTGTGTGTATTTATTTATCACGGCAGGGGATGGCAGCAGTTGTGTAGAGAAAAAATGAACTAAATGTCTGTGGAATCAGTGCTAATTGAAGCCAAAGTGAAATCTAAATCCTATTTACATCACAGATAGCAAAAGTCACCTGGCCATATCCTCCATAAATTCAATAAATTACCAAGATCCACTGGGGCGGCGGCACAGTTGTGCAGTGGTCAGCGCTGTCACCTCACAGCAAGAAAGTCATGGGTTCAAACCCCAGTTGCACCGGCCTTTCTGTGTGGAGTTTGCATGTTCTCCCCGTGTCCGCATGGGTTCTCTCCAGGTGTTCCGGCTTCCTCCCACCATACAAAGACATGCAGGTTGGGTTAATTGGTGCCTATGTGTGGACTAGCAACCCTATATGCCAGATAAGCAGTTGACAATGGATGGCTAGACCAACATCCGGTGCAGAACCAATCCAGACTTCAAAATAATCCTCATCTGGGGCCTCATGTATAAATGCTGCCTACGTGTGGGATGTTATCATTTAAACATTCAAACCAGCAGTGTTATTTGTGCTCGCGCTAGTGAGCCATAACTATTCCATACTGCACCTTTCAATTGTAAAAGAAATAAAATAAGCCAAGTGCCAACTCAAATTTGAAATCAGTATCCGCGAAAAATTTCATTAGCCCCTCCCAGAATGCAGAGGAGAGAGCCGGAGCGTATGCCACTGACACTCACGGTCAATCGACCCTTCGCTAAGCCGCGCCCCGAATGCACAGCTGGCCAATCACAGCGCAGTATAGGACTCGCTCTGAGGGCCGACTCTTTCATGGATGCGCTCCATTGACTGTAATGCAAAAAGACTCATTTTCTAGCGTTTTTTGGCTGTATTTTTCTAAGATATGGTCAAACGCTGTTCCTGGGGCACTTGTAATAATTACAGTCGCTACCCAGAGAGGTTGAAAGGAGAAGTACGATTTTATTCTCTTTCCAAAACCTAAAATAAATCCAGAAAAATGTCGGCTGTGCAGGAACAGTGACCCGTAATGTCGTTGTCTTTTGTCTCAATCGTCGGGAGATGCGGTGGTTCACTTGTAACGTTACTGTGTGATTGGTAGACTTTAGCTTCTATCTTTCATTTTTTTCACGTCCGTTTGAGTCAGACTGCCTGACTACAACCTTCAAATGTATATAGCAACTGCAAAACTGTCTGCTTCTTTCTGAGATCGCACAAACTGATCTGCCTTCTCACCTCAACCAGCACATCTTCACCACCTGCACATATGGACTGTGTAAATAAAAAATGTGTGGAAATAAAGTCAGTGACAGCCTTCACACAATTGCTACTCTCCATCCTCATCATCAGTCCTCATGTTGATGCTGGCCAAACATAACAAAACCGACGTTAAAAGATGAACCTGTCAAACCTCCATCTTCGAAGGATCTCCCAGGGTGGGGGATGCCACTGACTGAAGCCATCATTTAGACAAGGTGCGAAAGCCTACTCTAAATGTTTGCTGTAAACATATAAATACTGCGTGACACTGTGCGTAATGCTACATGGCTCAGTATGGCACTGCAGAGGAAAACGTGAGTGGAAGGCTTACAGAGTGTCCAGTAAGATTTCCTGGCCCGTGATGATGACTGGCTAATACTTCGATTTTGATTCCCTAGAGTCGTGCTCTTGGATCTGTGTCCAGAATTAGACAGACCAACGTGGCCGAACATCCCGGTACAAATAGGCTATAACCACTGTTTCTGGCAGTCAGCTGTTAGCAGCAGGAGCCGACAGATGTGATTAACAATATATAGCGTTTACCTAACATTTTTGTTTAGAATAATATAATTCTATTAATCTCTCTGCATCTTCTTTGGTTTGTGAACAAGCTGCAATATGTACTTTCTAACTCAATTTCTATATTAGAAAAACTCTATTCCAGTCTTTTTTGACATCCACGTTATGTCAGACAATGATTTCTTTATTTCAGCTATATTGAGTCTCTGAGTTGCATTGACTACTACTGTGACACTCTGCCACTCAGTTTTGCATTTGTTGCTGATTCAAGAGTTCATCAAATGAAATATTTTTTCTCTCCTCCACTTCAGTAATCAGCACCTCGATCTTGCACTAAGAGTAGTTTCTCTTTTTCAGGTGTTTTGCAGCAGGACTGGCCATTGTTATTTGGACCTTAGGCTGGTGTATTTATGTTCATTTTCATAGTAATTTATGTGAGGAGCCAAGGTGGTGTATGTGGCTCGTGCAGGTGCGCTCAATTTCACGTTGATTGGGATGTATAAAGGAAAGACCTGGCGTACGTCTGCTTTTATACATGTGGATATTTCTGTGCCTACGTACTTTTCAAATTCTGTGAGTAGGCCATCTTTCAGTATGAAAGCTGCGCAGTCTTTTATACATGAGGCCCCAGGTCTGGAGCTGGCCAGTGCTTGTCCTGGCGTCCTTTGGTACAGTGGGCCAATTCTGGAGTGTATCATTGCATCACTGTTGTTGTATATAGAGATTTGATGTCACATCCCACTGGATCTGAGGTTAATACACAATGGGTAGAGTAAACTTCACTACAGATTTTTGATGCACAGTCAATAACCAAAGGTTTTTTTGGGGGCGGCAGTAGCTCAGTCTGTAAGGCTGGGAACCGGAGGGTTGTGGAGCGTGGACTGGTAGCTGGAGAGGTGCCAGTTCACCTCCTGGGCACTGCCGAAGCAAGCTCCTGAACCCCCAACTGCTCGGGGCGCCGTACTGACTGGCACCCCCCTCACTCTGACATCTCTCCGTGTCGTGTTTGTGCATGTGTGTGTCTTTCAGACCTGTGTGTATACTAACATAACAGAGTGAAAACATTGAGTTTCCCCTCTGGGGATTAAATAAAGTATATCTTCTTCTTCTTCATGTGTGGAAAAACTACAGCCTACAATTCCATCAAATGCCACTTTTCAAAAGCGTTCTTATAATTACCAATGTCTGTTTTTTTTCCCTCAAGCTATAAACTGTTTTTAATTGGTGTGAATTCTCATTATTCGTCCACTGCTTTTTTTGGCACTTAAGTAGTTCCACATCCTTCAATGTTGAAACTTCAAATCAACCATTAAAATGTTCAAGACAATTAGTCCATTATTGCTGTGAGTAACATGCTATGCAGTGACGTAAAGCTGTTAAACAATTCTGAAAAAGTTCTTTTCAACTTTCTCTTACTCCCACAACTATCAACGCAAATGTTCTTGTGTCTCAAGGGCTACGTTCAGACTGCAGGCCAAAGTGACCCAAATCCAGTTTTTTTGCTCATATGTGACTCAGATCTGCGACCTCAGTCTGGACAATCAGGCCGAAATTGATGCGAGCTTGACGTCACACTGGAGCAGCTGTTGTCACAGTTCAAAAAAGTTCCATAAAAGTCATTATTAAACATGTGGTTCTCTTCCTCCTCTACATTGCTATCATCTGCTCTCAAATTCCCTTTCTTACACCTGAAATCCACCGGACCGCAAGCTCTCTTCTCTGCATGTTATTTGTCTGAGCGGACACAGTCGAGAGAGAGGTCGGGTGAGTTGTAGGGCATTTGCGTTGAACACTGGAACACCAACACCAATTCGAGAGAAATGTGACCTGTGAGAGGACACTGAAAAACGGGAGTCTGAACTAACAAGAGCTGGTTGGAGCTAACCAGAGCTAACCTCTGATGCACGGTGTTTACTTCTGTAGCCTACAACAGCATGCTGCGTGTGACTTTGTGTTATTGTTCTGTGCATGCGGGTCACTTTCAGGCTGTGGACAGTACACACTGAAGTCTGATATGGGCCACATTTAAACAACAATGTGAACTGTCAAACAAAAAAATCGGAAATGGGTTAGCAGAAATTTAGGGATAATTTATTTTTAGCGTCTATTTCTCACATTCAGAGTCCACTATTTCTTCACATGTAAAAATCTAGATGGAACGAATAAACTAGAGTTTAAGTGGTACCTCTCAGCCTAATCTTAAATTTACTGTCTGACCCATGAGTCTCTGGCAGTTACCATCACCATGGCAACCAACTACCACTGCAGGTGGGAACATAGCTGATTGAGATGAGCTAATTAGACTGCTCCTCTGATGTCTGTCTTTGGTGTCTTTCATCCTTTTCCCACTTATCCAACTTTTCATACTACTTCAGCAGAATGTTTCTATATTGTTGGGAAATCTTATTCAAGGGATTTCTCCCAGGGGTAGGGATGGGGATTGTTAGTTTTTATTCATATTGATACCCTTATTGAGACCTTAATGATCAGATTCTTTATCGATACTTTACTATTGTTTGGTGACGGTTATTTGGAAAGACCAGACCCAATCGCATTGAGATGACATGACTTGTGATTAGGGCTGCAGCTAACGATGATTTTAGTATTTGAAGCTTCAATAGATTATTTCAACGATTAATCGATGCGTCGTTTAAGAAGAACTTTTGCTTGGTGGCGGCGGCGCCCCGCCCCCCGTAACGGGATCAGGTGTGCACGTTTACAGGTGATCGATATTGATTAGTCCTTTCGGAAATTCATGTCATACAGCAAACATCAGACCAACAACCAGACAGCGGCTTTACAAACACAAACATCACCCTAGTGCTATACAAGTTATACTAAGGGCTCGTGCAGACTACACGACTTTCAGCGTCGGCCGATGGCCAGTGACAGGGACACACACACACACACACACACGAGCTGACGGCTGTGTCACCCGACACAGGTCTCCAAACCACGTTTTGTCAAGAAAACACAGGAAATGTGAAACGGGAAATTAGCGATCCTGCACACGAAACAGCTGTTTGTTCTTATAACTAAGGACGGATTAGCACACGCAGGTAGCAGGAAACATCTGAGCTACAGAGAGAGCTGCAGGTGAGTTAAAAGGTGCAGCTCCGAACACCTAGTTAACTCATGACCAAAAAGGAGAACAACAAACGCACGTGTGGACATTTTCAGTTGAGGTCTGCAGCTTACTTTGGCTAGCCTTCAACTCAACAATCATGATTTCAGTTAAATGCTAAAGTTACTGTTACCTTGTCTGTGGTCCGCTGGCAAAACACCGGCTGCTTTCTGATAAGGTGCCGTCATTCTGTTGCGGAACATTATAGAGTTGTTGTTTTCTTTAGCCATTTTCTCTCTCTCTTCCTCCACTTTTCAAACAGCGCAATCATAATCACGTCATGTTCACAGCGTAAGCGCGATGTGCGACAGTAATAAATGTCCGTGCTGTATAGTTAAATGGATTAAAGGAAGCATCGATGCAAAGAATTTGTGTTGAAGCATTTTATTAAATCGATTTTATCAATTTAATCAATGAATCGTTTCAGCCCTACTTGTGATAAATAAACAAATATTGATGTGTTCATATTAACTGCCTGGTTGTTTTTATATTAATTGTATGATTCAAATTTTATATTTTAAAGACAGCTAAATGCTGTTTCTAGAGCAACATTATTGTTTACAACAGCAACGTCACTATATAAAGTCACTATCTGACATCACAATACCAGTCTATGCTCCAGACAGACAGCTTTCCATTTAGCTTGTTTTAAACATTTGGCAAACTGCCAAGCTAACGTCAGATGTGCTTGTATAAAATATATAGGATTACAGCATGAGGACAGATGATTAAATTAACCCTTTCTACATGTTAACACTACACACAGGTGTATTGATAAAGTATTGTCTTTTTACTCACGAAGGTTTTATTGCACGTACGAGCGTAGCTGTATGTATGTAGGAGCCGACAGAGAGCAGCTGAGGCTGCAATCTAATTATAAACATTCTCGGCCCGTTTAAAACGCCATTTTGGTGCCTTCACTAAAAAAAACATTAGTTTTCTATTAGTTAGTTAGTTAACATTAGTTTTCTATCATTGCGTTTCAAGTTAAATCAGATTTGACGCTCAAGACATAATGTTACATTATAGCACCCGCTAGTCCCGATAAGCTCGGATCTTATTGATTTTCGGGTTTTGAGAAAGTTTGGAACCAGGTCCTTTTAGAACCGGGTATCGATCACCATCCCTACCCAGGAGCTCTCGTGCTTTTGAGCCACAACTAATATTATACTGGGATTTTGCAGAAAATTGTTCAGTTGTCTAGAATCAGAAACAGACACATCTGTAAATAAGAACACTAATCATGAGTTTGGTTGTATTTAAAAAGTAGCATAGATGATCACAGAGCAAAAAAATGGAGGTTGAACTAGTTAAAAGTAATTGGGCTGCGTCTGTCCCACTGCTGTTAAGGAGAAGAAAGAATTGTTTAGGTGTTTCAGTGCGGATGTAGAAGTTTACAAAATGTCCTGAAAACACACGTTTTTCTAGCCTGCTAATATAGAGGCAGTACTACCCAAACCCAGCATACTGTTCTACCCCTTTCATACAAGCAACACATGTATGACGCGCATCTACTGTTGCATTCACCCATGTTAGAACCATTAATGAGACAGCCATCACTGCATTATCTGTGGTTGTCAACATTATCAGAAAGTCTGCATCATAGCGCCATCACCCTTTTCCCTATTTCATAATAGTGAGTGTAACTTGGACTGGATTTATAAAACTTTGAAGCCTGCCATTTTACATACAAACATTATATTATTACATATATTAAACATTATTCATGATAAAAATACTCATGGTATATCAAAATTATTAAAGTTTTTATAACTAAGTTTCAGGAACAAGACCACGCCTGTTTCTCTCACTAATCCAATCACCTTCGCATACCTATACTAACCCCTTCTCTCCAGTTTGTCTGTTTGATTTGGTTACCTTGGTACTCAGACCCTTAAACAGCGATCTGTTTGATGACTGATTTGTGGTCTTTGAATTTCCATAGTCGCCCCCTCTCTGACACAGACTACAACTCGGCACAGAATCTTTCATTACTCTCTGTCCAGAAACTCCAGACAGGCACCATTTCCACACAGAGGCCGTTGGAAGAAAGCCTCTCTTCCAGATGCCTGAACCGCAGCCTCACACCTTCAAGAGCCAGCTCCTTCCCTGCAATAACCATCTCTGACTGGACATTTGGAGATGCCCTCAAGGAAAACAAAATCCTCTCAGCTGCTCACTTCTGGGTTCTCTACCAAGAGCACGCCTTTTTTTTTTTTCTTACATGCCTTCATATTTACATTTATTCATTTAGCAGACTTTGATCCAAAGCGACTTACAATTGCTATATATGCCTCTGGAGCAACAAGGGGTTAAGTGTCTTGCTCAGGGACACATTGGTGTCTCACAGTGGATTCGAACTCAGGTGTCTCACACCAAAGGCAAGTGTCTTCGCCACTGCTCCATCACCACCTTCACCATAAACTGTATAAAAAAGGCCTGCACACACGAGTCCATGCATGATTCTAACAGCTGCTCACCGTCGGCTGCGGTCTCAGGCATGTTCGTCGCTGTTGCAAGTTTATCACCACAAGCTTGGTTTTCCATTGGTTTCATCTTCTGGTATCATTTAACACTTCTCTCTACATTTTATTTGCTATTCTGCTATTCACATCACTTGGCACAGATCGATCAGTGCGTTCCATTAAACACTTTTGTGGCGCAGCAGCGATCAGCTGATTTTACTCACGGAGCCTCCGGCTGCTGCTGTGGCTGCTTCAGGTGTAGTTGGTTTGATCAGCTGGATGTGCAGCCTCTCTTTTCCTCTGTTTGTGAGTCTTAAGTGTAGTTAATAGGGATAAGCGAGTACAGCATTATCTGTATCTGTGTTAACCATATGAATTATCTGTATCTGTACTCGGACTGGGCGGGGCCTAACCCAGAAGTGGGCGGGTTGTCTTGAAATGGGCAGAGCTTTAACCGGTATGTTATTTTAAGCATGCAATTGACATGGGTTGATCAGAAATTGATATATTTATTGCTGATTAGAAAACTATTTACATGACAGCATCGAGCTTCAGATCAATGGTTTTGATCACGATAACAAACGAACTATATACAGAACAAGTTTTGCAACAATGAATACAACACATACGGTTGCAATTATGAAGTAAAATGTAATGAACAAGAGTTTTCAAACCCAACATAACTTTCTTTTTTTTTTTTTTTACTGTGATTTATTTATTTTTGGTTCTTTTTTATTTATTTTTTTTATTTCCACACCAGAGGCCTGTACCACGAAGCAGGATTTGAGCTTATCCAGGTAACTTCGGGGTTAACCCTGGGTTTTCAGTACCACGAAGGTGGTTCACTTCTTACTGGGGTAGATTGCTATGATAACTTTTGCAGAACGGCTAACCTACTCTGGAGCAGGTTATGTTCCAGATAAGAGATCAACTCTGTGAAAACGCTGCCTACTGACCAATCAGCTCTCTTGGAAAATGACATCACCATCTTTAGGAAATCCCACAGACTGTTTTAGCCAATAGGCTGCTTTACGTTTGCAGCGGTGATGTGGAGAAACTCTTGACTATAGTGATCTGAGAGAGACTGATTAAAAGCCTTAGGCTAATGTTGCCTACAGGTTTTTACAGTACAGCAGGATCAGCCTACTTACTGCCTTTAAATGTGTTTAATATTTTTTATTTGCTCCCAGTCCGTTTCACACACCCTGACGCAGCCGTTAAAATAAATAAATTTATTTTTCTTATGAGGTTGAATATTATGAGCAGTTTGGTAGGGGTATTGAAATACTGAATTTTAATATGAACGTAGGCTATCTATTTAGGTTAGTATAGCTTTCTAAGGCCTACTATAGAGACTGTAGTCATGTTGCACCGACATCGCAAAAGGTGGGACGGTGAGTTTTCAGCACCCTAAATGTTGAGATTCAGTCTTTCAAACATTATTTGAGCACATTTTATGGCATGAATGGAGTTTTCGTTTCAGTGCTTTATGAAGTTAATTTAGAACACTTTTGAGTGTGTTAAATAAATTAATCTAATTTTTGAAGTGGCGACAAGTTTTTTAAAAGTGAGGGAGAACGGCCCGAGTCTTTTAATGTGGAGACGCCGACACACAGCCGAGCTGAAAGAATAAGGCTGATATTTTCATACAGCTCATGAGAACACTTTTTATCAACGCATTATTATAGACTACGCCTGTTCATTTAGACATTCACACTGTCAGCGACTTTCTGTCTCCCTGCATGTGTCAGATGCGGGCGCGCTACTGTTGTATTTCTGAAGTGTTAAAGTTAACACGTAAAATATGACGCTCTGCTGACAGTGGACTTGTTCATGTCTGTGAATGGTCATCTGCTGCTAACACGGCCTTAATTTGTAATATTATTTTAAATAATTTATATACCAGAACTACCTTTAATTTTTTATAAAATACAGCAAGAAAGTGTCAGAAACTGGTTAGATCCAGCTGACGGTTTAAAAAAAAAATAAAAAAAAAAAATAAAAAATCGCCGACAGGCAGAGACGCAACGCGAGTCGCATTCTACCAAGCACCACGTCTGAACAAACCCCACGCTTACCAGAACTCTACTGGTTAATAAGTAAGTAGCCTAGTACTACACACCGAAGTAAAAAACAAACCTGAAGCTGAAGAAACCCTAAACGTTAATGGAAAAGACCCGCAAACCTGAGTGACTGAGGGAGAGAGAGAGCTGTTCTCTTCTCAGTGTTCTGTGTGTGAGTGAGCAGAGCGGGACACAATAAATCTAAATCTGTATGTGTGTAGGGGAGGGGCGCTGTGACTAGCCTATAACAGAACGCAGACACAGTCAGCTACCCAATGAGGATTTTTATTCAATCCGAGCACAGATATTGACTCGTATAATACTCGTACTCGGCAAAAGTGCTTTATCCGTACTGGATACTCAAGTATCCGGCTCAACTCTAGTAGCTAAGTTTAAAGAGACTCTCTACTCATTTTATACTTGTGACTGTTGTTTTTGGAGGAGGTTTGCGACTCACAAATAAAGGAAAAAGCTCTCGCAGAGAACTTTCAAATCAGTTTATTGATCGAAAGTTAACAAAATAATTTTCCGTTACTTTCAATCACACACACATCAAAAAATTACCTTAAATTCATTTCCCACAACTTATTTGGTTACTAAACTATTTCACTCCTCCTCTCGCATTCAAATATAAAAACAATTGCAAGCTATAGTCTTTCCCCGAATTAAACTGCCCATGAGAATGAACTAATCAGGATGAGGAGCGATCAGATACAGTTTCCCAATACTTTTATTTAACATTTTTTTTAAAACAAGAAAAAAATTTAATAGATAACCTTGCTTGTCCATAACAACAACAATAAAAATAATAATAATAATAATAATAAGCTACTAATCAACTACTATGGCTTCAACAGGTGGCATTTTATGCAAGGTATCAAATGAAGTACTCTATTGGTATCTCTATCATTTTAAGGGTACTAGTTTTGGTACTGGTATCGTAAAATTTTAAACGATACCCAAACCTAAGCCCACTATAGCTTCAGGTCTAGTAATTACATTGACCTCGCTCAGCTCTTTCAGCCACCAGCTAGTGCTACCACCAGTCGTACGGTGCTATCAGCACTGCATGGTGCAACCCAGCTCAGGAACCCCTCGTCTTCATGTTCTAGGGAAGTCATGTCAGTGGAATTTGCCTTCGCTTTTTATACGTATTGTAACACCATCCGAGCTAGAGGAGTTGACGAAGGCTTCTAGACAGGTCCATTTTCTTGCCCCCCTTTTCAAATCAACCGCATCAGTCCCATCGGCATTGCTATTTAGAAGTACTCAGGCAAGACAAGACTAGATAGATCTCTCCTCTCTCCACTGCATGGCTATACCAAACGTCAGTTACTGGGAGCGATCAGGTCTCAAGCTGATCACAGCTGACACCTTTGAGAGAAAACTACAAAGCCAGAGGAAGCCCAAACATCTTCACTTTTCCTCTTGCCCTCTGCTACACGTGTCTTGCCAGGCCACTGATCAGTCGACACCAGCTTTCTTTATCCACCTGAAGAATCAATTGAATCCCGAGCCGCACTAAACCTGCAAAGGCTGGCCCCCAACCAACCCAGAGAGAAATAAATCTTCAGTCTTCTAACATGACAACTGTTAGGAAAGTCAGAACAGTGACAAACTGTCTGTCACTATGGCTCCTGCAGACCTAGCCTCAAGGTGTAAAGATATTATCACTCCGCCGCCTGCAGAGAGACACGGAGAGTCGACTCAAGCCAATTGTATCATCCAGTACAAAATGGTCCTCATTCAGTCATCAGTTGTTCATCGCTATGTTCAGAACATTTATATCACATATACATCTATTAATTTGTGTGTCTAGTAGTTTATTAGTTCTGTGGTGTGTTAGTAGTGTGAGTAATACATGTTTTACGTATAAAATCGTTGCCTCTTGCTTTCTGTAACACTGCATTCTGTCACTTTACATTTCCATTCCTTATTTTACCTCTTGAGTTCAGCATATGTGTTGATTGTTGAAATTATTCTAATATTAATATTTTTGAAACTGCTGCTTTTTCCTACATATGTACAACATGTTATTGGTAGTAGAATGCTGGAAACTGCTGCTGATGTTTACTGATCACAATCACTCCATCATTTTCATCCGCAGACTGACCTTAATCTCAGCCCAACACCAATTTGTCATCCTTGCCGCCTATGTTCCAGGTTTCTCATTTTGGAAGTTCAAATCATAGTAGCAGGCTTGGATCCTCATCCAACAATCTCTCTGTTCCTCGGTTCCAGCTACCATCTTCACTTGAACCCCCAGCTACTCCACCTGGTCACCGCATCATGCCATGCGGACATTAATAGTCTCACTCCTAAAACCCCTTCAACGTTCTGTTGAATGGTGCAGTTTCAAATGTGTATACCTTCCTCAGTCTACCATTTCCTTCTATCGACATCATCCTATCATTAACCAGCTTCATCACTTACGTCCACTCGGTTGTCAAAATCAGAATAAAAAAACATTAAAGTGTACCTCAGGATTATGACTTCTTAATCAAACTGCTTTCTGGAGCTCCAGACTCTTCCATTTCTCACCCCCACGTCAACATATTTATGAAAGGCAGAATCTCAGTTCGCACTGAAACACAACCCTTCCCATTCGTTGCATCCAAACCCTCCACGCAGGATACTTACCCCATCCATCGACTCAACCCTTGAAACAATGTTCCCCCTAGTATTCTTTGGTTTTTTAACGATTTTCAGAATCATCACCTATGACCCATCACAGCATCCGAGCCTCTCAGACATTTCTATCCACTCCCCAGACACCCTCAAATTTAACCTTAAATAAAGCAAAACCGACCAGCATGGGCCTTTTCACCCCATCTTTCTCTTCCATTTAAACTCTTATGTGAGCTCTTTCGAACTTATTTAAACCAACATAAACCAGAGAATAGCCCACCATTTTTTTTCTCCACAAGACGCAGGCTGCGTTGGAAGAGTCTTTTTTGCTTAGGGAGGTTCCTAACTGAGTGAAATGAACCGGAGGTATTTCAGTGGCAGCCATGACAGCTAAGGAAAGGTGCCTCAATGCTTCCTTTCATATCTCCTTTAGCATAGGGTACACCTGACCATCCTTTACGAAAGGAAAGGTGAGAATGCTGCCCCACAATTCATTGCAGCGGCAACATTTAAATCAACGCACGTTCTCAAACCCAAAGATAAAATCCATTGACCACAGCAAAATTGTAGCAATACAGATGCACATTATGATTCTTGAATAAGGCTTCCTTTCCTTCTTTCTTTTGGTTTGTTTTCTTTTGTCTTTGCTGTAATCTAACACTGTTTCAACACCATTTTATGTTTCGGATTGTTGAAATAAGCTTTTTTTTTTTTTTTTCTTCCCCCCTCAATAAAAATATCACCATCCATGACAGATAAAGGATGTTGATCAAGTTACCACTGGCTATTAAGCCTTTTCTCCCTTATGCCATAACTTGCAAACATGCATAGGTCTAGGTCTTGAACTGTCAGCAATAACTGAGACCCATGCGAGCTGTGTTACTAGTCTTGTAAAATGATCAAAGTGAGGACAATGTTGCAGTGTTCAGGCTCACGTTATGTATTGCCAGCCTTCAGTAATATCATAAATTAATTTTACTTCAGTCACAGATGCTGACACTCTCGCCTTAATAAAGGCAATGATCAAGCTGCAGTCGGCGTTGATCACATCATCAACGCTGACCGCCACATACTGAGTTTCGATTGTTTTTTTTAACTGGGCTATGGGTAAAATCGTATTTGATCACAGAGCTGGGCGCAACGCATATATTTGCTCAGCCGGTTGTGCTCTCTCTCTCTCTTGCCACAGTTACTCTGTCATTTTGTGTGAAACACTGTGTTTACTGTTTACATACAATAATTGGGATTCATGTTGATAAATATGAATAAAATTAATTGGATAAAAGCTTCTGCTCAATGAGTTAATGTAATGTAGTCCAGTGAAGTTAACTTTGGGGGATGATGAAGCAGAAAGCTTATTGAGATGTGCCCACACCAAGTCTCGACCCCCGCCTAGCTGCTCCAGCCACATCATTACTCTAACGCCAGGAATTCACTGAGTCCTGTTACGGCTGCATTACGGTTTTGATGCGTCCATAGCCTGGCGTCAAAGTCCACTGGAAGCATCTCAGCAGCGGAGCGTGCAGCCTGCCCCACATTATTTACTTATTAATTTGTCCTTTTTGTGCTTCTACTACCTTCTTCAAAGCTCTCTGTGACCTCGTTTTGTTCTGTCAACTTCAGGCTGCATTTCCCACAAGGAGCATTTTAGAATCAGAGCGTTTTGCCTGCCTGATTTTGCTGACATGTTTAGATTTTGCTGATTTGGTAATCAGTATTAGCATTTTGTGCTTATACTGTGATTAAGTAGGGTACATAGTTAAATGATTTACTTTTATGTCCATTTTAACCATGTTTATTGTCGTTTTACGATCGGGAGTCTCCAAAGGGTGTTTTATTTTGAAAATTGGCCAGATTCTCTATGCCGTTCTGTGTCAGACTGCCTGCCTAGTTCGATCTCCTCTGTGCTGCTTGATGTGGCTAGCGGTAAAAATAGACCTGCTACCTATTCTCTGCGGAGCGGAGAGCCGCTTCCGGGATGCGCTGCGGCCGCGTTTGGTAGACTCAAAAGCATTGACTATAATGGCCGCGATTAGCTCCGGCAACAGCAGCGCAGCCGTAACGTGTCGTACCCGGAGTCAGTGGATTTTCGGACCCCACTCATCCCCCATGCAATCTAATGCCTTCATCCCTCTCCCCGACCCCAGTCATTCCACCATGTATGATCCCAACACAACCGTCTCTTACGTTTCATCCTTTGGCAATCAAGCCCCTTCATCCCTCTCTCTTACTGCTAATCATCCGACTGTGTACAACCCTCATCGTATCCTTCTCTCATCCTCTTGTCAATCCGAATAAACTACCTTTTAAAGTGGACTTCTACAGAGTCAAGCAATGTGCTTTTGAGGGGAACTTTTTTTTATTAGACTACATTTTTGCTGTCGCCTTCACGCTTCCTCACTCTAACCTCTTTGATCTGCATCCATTTCGTTTTTTCTGTTTCCATCCCCCTTAATACTCTCATCGACTCCCCTTGCCAGCAGTGTATCACATTGTCACTGTTTACTTTACTCTTGGAGCTCCCAGATTGCTTTGGCTATTTGCTCCTCTGGATGAGCTCCGTTTGGATAGGCAGACGGGAAGCAGCAGCCTTTCGTTGGGAGCTAGTTAACCTGTAGCACCCCAGCATGCGGTCTTGTTTTGCTTCAACCTGACCTTTGTCTGTCTCTCACTCAGCAAAGACTATGAGAAAATACCAATTGTCAGCAAATATCAATTTACTTTCCCCATTCTGCACATGTCGGATGAAATTTACACCAGAATAATTGACTGTGGTTTATGGGGTCTGAGCATTGAAGCGAAACAGAGCTGTGGAGAATATATTGACTGAAACTATGACAATAAGACCCAGAGTGTATCTGACTAGCACAGCAACCTCAATATATTAAAACTAGTTGGTGAAGAACATTAGCAGCAGGTGACTGACTAATTTCTGCTCTCTTCTAAATTGTCTCTTGCCTTATCTCCTTATTCAAGTATATGTTATAAAGTGCAGCTGCTGCAAATATTTTCATCCAACGTACTGTCACTATTGGATGGAAGGAAGAAATATATAGTGCTTTCTGACAGGGTATGATCTTGTGAAAGGTTGATTTTCAATTGGCCTCTTAGGTCAGATCTGCCTGATGAGTACCTATAGAACTTCAACCACTTATACAGATGCACTCCACTTAAATGCAGTCCACTTCCAGCAGAGTATTGTCACAGAAACCTTTCAAGCTGTATGACAGTGTTCGCTCTTCAAAACACAGACAGAATCTTTCATCTCAAAAAGGCCAAGTATTTCTTTGTAAGTTTTGATATTGTTTGACATTGACAGTATGACTGGGCAAACACGGCACCGATGTTTAGTAAAGTGATATCCCACTGTAAGTCCTGTGGGTTTCAAAAGAAATAAGGCTCAGTTAAAAATTGACATTGATGTAATTTACCAGCTTAGTACACCATAATCCATTTAAGTGATAACCACATTCCACATGACTTTAAGTACAATACATTTGAAAAAGTGGTCCACAACTGCAATAACAAATGCAATATTACAGATTTATCATTTTCACAGATTTGGTCAGTAGTAGCCACTAGAAGCCAAAAAAATTGGATTTAAATTGCAAAATGAGGAGCTGTGCTTTAGTCAAAAATAAATGGAAATTAATATTAAAGGAAACATTAAAGCATTTAAGAAAAGCGAGAGCAGTGAGAAACATGAGGGGTCAAGCCTCCATTTACGTCAGTGGTACACATTCTTTTAGGAGTTTGTCCAATTAATCACAGGGTCAGCCAGAATCAGGCTGAGAAGCTCTCTCTGGTTGAATATTGTAAGGCTGTTTCAGGTTGGGTGTGGGCAACTGTACTTTGTTGCACCTGTAATAATGCCCAACAGTGATGTTACAGGGTCCTGGTGTACACATTTACATCACTGGAGCAAGATAAGAACACATTTAGTCAGTTGTTTTGCTATTATCTCACAGTATTTTTATTTTCCTTTGTTTTGTCTTTATCATCTTGACTAATGCCAAAGTGTTCCCACACAACAGACATCTTATTTCCATACCAGCTCTAGCACCTTCCCAGGCTGCAGTCTCTCCGACATTTGATTTGTTTATCAAAGTTAGACTAGACACTCATAATTACGTTGCTTAAAACATGCTGACTTGACTTGAAATAAACCCACGCAACAAACTCTGACTGGTTGTGTTCTTTTCCACTTCCTTTCAGCTTTCCTACAATTTCTTGTAAAGACTCTAGTGGGGTCATTAAGCCAGAGTAAGGTTTGAGGAATCACTCCCTTTTCTTTAAGAGGCACAATAGAATCTAAAACACAGAAAGTGTTAAAAGTTGGTCCTCGGTGGAGTAGAGACACACTAGAAAAATCTGTTGAAATGGTTTTGTAGCCCAGAGAAGCTGGAAATTCATGTTGAATTGGTTCCTGTGCTGAACTTTTGTAGGTATGTGATTTAATAAAAGAAAGTTTATTGACTTTTATGTGAAGGGCTTGAGTTTTGGTACTGCTGTAACAAAGGAAACTATCTTTAAGCCAGTAGTGCTATAACCTCACACCTAGTGACCTTGTGTGTGGCATTTACAATTCTAAATGTTGTCAAAAATGAAAAGGAAAAATGTCTCTGACTGAAGTGAATAAAAACCCCATCTGGGTTAAAAATACCAACCCAGAATGTGAGTGGAACGCCTTGACATGAGCTGAGGAACACACACTCTGCTCAGAGAGACCACAATACATCCCATCGATGTTTATCCATGGGGAACGGTCTGGTACACTCAGCCGACACTTCAGAGATGGCAGTGTGTGAGTGTGCATGTATGTGTGTGTACAAAAGGGAAACACATTGGGTCCCATGTTGACACATTTAAAAATATTCATGGCAAGTCAAATTATTCAGGAGATGCGCAGTGCTTAGGGAATTTCAAGAACATACGTCTGCATATCCACAAACAGCAATAACATCAGACACATATACAAAACTACATATAGGAAATACCTTAGAGTACTTCCAAACATAGACAAATGTGTGAAATGCCTGGGGCCTTCTCATGAGTGAACCAATAGGTCAATATCATGCATGATGGCTGTGAGGTCTTGCCCAGATGGACTCAGCCTGTCAGATTTGACACTTTTCTTTTGTCTTTCTGCGGTTCCAGTAGGGACTTGCGCTCCAGTGGACATGGTTGTGGGGTTTTGTTTGTGAGGCTGTATTTTTACATCTTGTGAAATCCATTTGGGTTTTTGACTTTTTGTGTGTGTTTATGCATTATTCATCATGATTTACCCATCAACTCTTGCACTCAGATACAGCTAATTTGAATTAGCAAATATGTATGTATGTACAAAGCTGTCAAGCATACATTTTTATCAATATAACAAGGAAATATGTATATTAAAAATAAAGCAAAATATTCATATTGAAGATTTCTGCAAAATGTTTAGTGTCAATTTATTTAATTTGTTTTCGCTACGATACCAGCTCCTATCAGCTCATCCTCCTAAAGCATAATTGTGATTATAAGTGACTCAAAGCACTTGGTTAAGGTTAGAGAAGGCTGTGATCATTATTAGATAGTGAAAAAGTCAGGGATTAAATGAAGCAGGAGGCATTGGTCTTTTTCAATATTTAATAATAATAATAATAAGTCCTTTAGCTGACGCTTTTATCCAAAGTGACTTACAATTGCTATATATGTCAGAGGTCGAATGCCTCTGGAGCAAGTTGCATTCCACTGTTCCACCGCCACCCCTTTTAATGTTTTACAAAGTATACCAAGTATAGTAACCACAGCCTCCAGTCTTTTTGTTGCCAAGCCATATCATAGGTTGTTGTTGTAGTGTTGCACTACTCAAAAAGGTAAACATTAACTGCAATTCTGTGACATGGGACGAACTCCAGTGTCCTCCATTTAAGTCCGCGGCATTACACACAAACACCACCACGACCTCCTCACCCTTACTTTCTGCTTGGCTAGAGAAAGGCCACACTACTGCATTTGCACTACATGCTGGCAGTGGACATAAATTGTGAAATTGTACAATATTAATGTATTTTCTTTATAATTTGGACAGGCAACCAAGCATGACAACAAAACTTAAAGGTGCTGTAGAATACTCATTTTCACGTCCATACTTGTATTTAGGGTTTCTACTAGAAATTGTTTACATGCTTTAGTGTTCAAAAAACACATTCATATTTCACCCTCCCCCCATACTGTTCACTGCTTCAGCACCTCTTTGCACCCTCTGTCTGAACACTATGTTTTAGCTCCTCTCTCTTTAAGTCCCCCCTCCCTGAAAGCCCACTTGCTTCTGATTGGCCAACTTTCCCAAGCATAGCCAACTCTGAAACATGGGCTAGTCCATGTAACTTTGGGGGCATAAACATCCCAGATGTTATGTAACATCTGGTGCTTGTTGCCATTCGCCTGTTTTTTCAGGGGTATTTTGAACATGCAACATTTACATATGACAGAGCTAACAATAGAGTTTGAAGCTCATGGTAAGTCTTTTTATTTAACTATGAAATAAATGGAAATTTCCATTCTACCGCCCCTTTAAATAAGAACATCTTGGACATTTCATGGAGTTTTGCATGAGCTTGCAGCTGATGTCAAGTTGTGTTGAGCCCCAAACAGCATACATCCAGCCAGCCTTCTAACATTTTTATTTGGTTATCCATACTTTCATTCAAACAAATACACGTGGACACGTTAGGGTATAACCATTGCCTAGACATTAGGTGTGTTCAAAATGACTGCTGCTGACTTGATACTGACTGAACATGATAGTCAAACGTGAACTGCAGGCTTATGTTAAGGACAAAATTTTGTTGTTGCTGACCTCCAGTGGTTTAATGTTTCATCTTGCTGTAGTGATGCAGAAATGTACTGCAAGGTGTGTGACATCACTGTAGGCAATCATCTGGCTTCATTACCTTTGTTTGGAGGAAACACTGCATGCCACTGGTGTCAGTATTTTAAAATAGGGTCCATCTGCAGTCCCCCCTCCTAAGGCTCCAGTTCTGTGAGCCAGTGGGGTTTGAACATGACCTCCCTACTGCGGCCCTAGTTCTGTAAGCCAGTGAGGTTTGATTATGAGTTGTAGGCCACACATCACCCCTCCCCCTGTGTCCTCTCTGTGCCTTGTGTCAGATTAAGCTGCGTTCCTACCGAAAGCGAATTTAATATTCGCCTTGCTTTACTCGCGTGAGGTTTGACCGCTGGACATTGAGTGTTCTCTTACACACGCGTTTTAAACGTATAAACACAGCCCGCGGATACTACAGCTATATGAACCCAAAGTAAACCCTTTGCTATGATTTAGTTGCAATAAACGGATCAAACTGATGCAGAAATAACTACAATATGATGCCGTTTTGTTAGACATATGAATTCATGCTTTGTCAGGTCTGTCAGCAGGACGACAACTTTAATACGTGTTTTCTGAATGGAGTTCGGATTGATCAGGGCTATGCTATGCTAAAAGTAAGTAAGTAAGTAAAGTACAATGACAGCTGGAATAAAGTGACACATTTTCTAAACTCACCAGGTAGTTCAACTTCCTCGCTTTCTTTTCTCCAAGTAATGTCCAGCTTTGTCCGGTTTTTATATAAAATTAAGTAGTTATCACGAGTTAGTGGTGGTGAGGCAGGGTAGAGCAGGTGGCGGACCCAAATGCAGGGCACGTAGGGTAGCAGGTATAGCTCAAAAGGTTTATTAACAAACACAAGGCGAGCACACTTACAGGTTGAGAGGCTGAAGAAACAAGTCCGGAAACAAAGTAATCCAAAGTGAAATCCGGAAACAGGCAAAGGTCCAAAATCCAAACACAACAAGACAGCGCAGACAACATAAGAGGAGGTAATGACCCGACAAAGACAAGACAGAAACACCAGGTTTATATACACAGGGACTAACGAGCAGGCGGGAGCAACACAGGTGACAGGGATCAAGGTTAACGAGGCACAGGTAGGCAGGGAGAGAGAGCGGGGGGGGAAACAGAGACTGACATGCAGAGGGATCACTGGGGTAACAGACATGACAAGGGTTACTGAACACTAAACGATAGACAAGACAGAATCCCAATACCCAATAGACCAAAATAACAGATAATAAACTGACCAAACTCTAAAGTGCAAAACATGGCAAGGCTGAGTGTGACAGTATTAGTCCAGCAGAGCTATGGTGCCATCCGACGCTAACAACAGGGTGGCTAGCTAGCTTGGTTAGCAAGGTGCATCCATAACCTACTCCAGACCTTTCTCTACTCCACCTACAGTATGTTTAAATAGCTTGGTGCTGCTGTCTAGTAAACATGATTTCATTGCACTCACATCACATATATAGGTATATTGCTCCTCTCTGAACATTAATATAAATCAAAAAGGGGATCTATTAATCATTAAACACTTCATGCAATACTCAGTCATAAATATTTGGATACTTGAAATCTTTATTAACTGAATAGTTAGTATCTAATGTAATAAGATGGAACAGCTGCATGCATTACAGTTTTCCTGATTCCTTAAATAATGTAATCAGGCTTTTGAATTAAAATTTCAAAACCATAAAGCCATTTATCAACAAGCACACCTAATTCCCTAAACTATAAACTCTATTCCGATGTTTTGACACATGACTCAGATTTGTTGAACTGTCACTGCAAAACTACACTCAAATCCCTTCATTTCTTATTGCCTAAACCATGTGGTTGTTATGAAAGCACTAGCATTCAATATGGTTCACTCAAGTCAGCAAAGCTTGAGCTCAATTAACACACAAGTACCCAGGTGGAAACACAAAGACTCATAACTGATCACACTCCAATCATAGCCTTCAAAAGACAGATAAAAGGGCCTGAGTCAGTTCATTTAGGTTTTGGAACAATGGATCAAGAGAGATGAGAAGGAAGAGGCAGAGGACACCAGAGAGGAGGAGAAAGGATAGAATCCTGTCTCTGGCCTGTCCCAGACCAAAGACAGGATGCTGGGGCAGAATAATTAGTTGTTTGGTGTGTTGCACTGTACAGTACATGAAGGAATAAAAAATGTGCAAATGTTTACATTTGTTATTGATTTTTTTCCATCATGTTAAAATATTTTTTTAAGGGGGGGAACCACAAGCAACATAATCAGTTTTTGTACTATTTTGAATTTATCTCACCAATGTGTAAAACTGTGTTGTAGTGTGTGTGTGTTTTCACAGGTGTGTCATGTCTGAGGGCAAAGTTTGGTTTTTCAGCAAGATTGAATGGTTTTGAGTGGAGAGCTTCATTTTGACTTGAGAATAGGACATTTGGGGAATAGGGTTAGAAGTTGTGGATTTGTGTTTAGAGTTTCAAGAAAAAGAGGCATACTTTCATGAAATGTGTTTAAGCAATCGAGAAATACTTTATACCAGTTTCTGTAGTTTTGTTTTGAATTTATCTCACCAGTGTGTAAGACTATGTTGTGTGTGTTTTCATGTCTGAGGGTAAAGTTTGGTTTTTCAGCGAGATTGAATTGTTTTGAGTGGAGAGCTTCATTTTGCTCTGAAAATAGAAGATTGGGGAATTGGGTGAGAAGTTATGGCTTTGTGAAAAGGCGGCATAATTTGATGATATTTGTTTACTGTAAACACTAAAAGTGCATTGCCAGTTGTCATTGCTAGCCTGTTATCTTACTACTATAATTTCCCATAGAGGTTAGTGGGTTAGGTCACATAGCTTGCAGTTTACTACATTAAGCCTATGGTAGCTCACCTCCAGTGTCTATCTTTCAGAATCAGTTTTATTGCCAGGTATGTGTACACATATGAGGAATTTGACTCAGGATTGTACATTGCTCATGATGTGCTTACTTATACAATACCATAACACAATAATAAAATAATAATAAAATAAAATCAGACACAAACTACAGAATAGACAACACTAATTTTACACACAATGAACAAAACAATATAGACATATTGACAAATAGTGCAGTGATCAGAGTGCAAAGGATGCAAGAGTAAACTATTCTCATTATGTACATGTTGAAGGTGGATATGATATACAGGTACACATACACATACATGCATACATGTACACAGTGTGATGGAACATAGTGCAAAGGATGCTGGAAAAAATAAATAAGACTTATGACCTTATGACCTGAGGTAGGTGTATTGGTATACAGTATATACAATATGACATAGTATGAACAGCACTGAAATAGAGAATGGTGAATAAATAAATAATAAGTGGAAACCAGTAAACAGGTGCTGATTAGAAGCAGAGTTACTGGGTTATTGCACAGGAATTGTTCCTGACACTGTGAGTCAGAAATCAGCTGTTCATCAGAGTGATGGCTTGTGGGAAGAAACTGCTTCTGTGTCTGTTGTTTTGGCGTACATTGCTCTGTAGCGCCTACCAGAGGGGAGGAGCTGGAACA